>NW_015090786.1:676080-993105 GCF_001431845.1 Calidris pugnax | reverse complement strand
CCCGCCCCGCCGCTGCCCAGGGAAAGCTGCGGCGACGGCGGGCCCGGGGCCAGCGAGGGTCGAGGGTCCCACCCCGGGGCCGGCTTGGGACGGAGCGAGCGGCTCTCCCCAGCCGGGCAGGGGCGGCAGGCGGCGGGCTGAGGCGGCCCGGCCCTCCCGCCGGCCTCTCGCGATGTTGCGAAGGGCCCTCCGAGAGCCGGCAGCGGGCGCCGCCGGTTGCTAAGGGCGCCCCTCCCGCCCCGCCGCTGCCCAGGGAAAGCTGCGGCGACGGCGGGCCCGGGGCCAGCGAGGGTCGAGGGTCCCACCCCGGGGCCGGCTTGGGACGGAGCGAGCGGCTCTCCCCAGCCGGGCAGGGGCGGCAGGCGGCGGGCTGAGGCGGCCCGGCCCTCCCGCCGGCCTCTCGCGATGTTGCGAAGGGCCCTCCGAGAGCCGGCAGCGGGCGCCGCCGGTTGCTAAGGGCCGCCGCCCGGGGAGACGCGCGGCCGCCGATACGGGGAAGGGCCGGCCGCCGCCTCGAGGTGATTCCCGCCGGCCCGGGGGGTGCTCGGCTGGGCTGGGCTCGGAGCGGAGCGGGGGCAGCGACCCGGGGAGGGCCCCTCTCTGTCAACCCCCCGCAGCACCGGGCTGGGCGGAACTGGGAGTGCGGGGCTCCGGGGCGGGGGCAGAGGGCACTCGGAGACCTCCGCGGGGTGAGGGGAGCGGGGGAGACCGCAGCGGGCTGCCGGAATCCGGGCGAGTGGGTGCAGGGTGCCCTGGCCGGGGCCCTCTGGGCTTTGAGCGGTAGCGAGAGAGAAGGATCTGGTGGGGGTTTGCCTCTGCTCCTGAGGCTCTGAAAAAGACAAGCTGCGGCAGTACGTGAGTTGTCACGGTAAATCTGGTCGCTGCCAAAACCAGACAGGCGGTTGTGTGGTTTGGATTAGATATCGGGAAGGAATTTTTCACGCTGAGGGCGGCGAGACACTGGAACAGGTTGCCCGGGGAAGCTGTGGCTGCCCCATCCCTGGAGGGGTTCAAGGCCAGGCTGGATGGGGCCTTGAGCAACCTGCTCTGGTGGGAGCTGTCCCTGCCCAGGGCAGGGGGGTTGGAACTCCATGATCTTTGCAGCTGAATATGAGCCGGCCGTGTGCCCAGGTGGCCAAGAAAGCCAATGGCATTCTGGCTTGTATTAGAAATAGTGTGACCAGCAGAAGTAGGGAGGTGATTATGCCCCTGTACTCAGCACTGGTGAGGCCACACCTCGAGTGTTGTGTCCAGTTCTGGGCACCTCAATCCAAGAGAGATCTGGAGGTGCTGGAGCGAGTGCAGAGGAGGGCAACGAAACTAGTGAAGGCCCTAGAAGACAAATCATATGAAGAGCGGCTGAAGGAGCTGGGGCTGTTTAGTATGAGGAAGAGGAGGCTGAGGGGAGACCTCATCACCCTCTACAACTACTTGAAAGGACACTGTAGAGAGGTTGGTGCTGGTCTCTTCTCACAGGTAATTAACAATAGAACGAGAGGGAATGGCTTCAAGCTCCAACAGGGTAGGTTTAGACTGAACATTAGGAAGGAATTTTTCACTGAAAGAGTGGTCGGGCATTGGAACAGGCTGCCCAGGGAGGTGGTTGAGTCACCATCCCTGGCTGTGTTTAAGGGACGTTTAGATGCGGTACTGAGGGATATGGTGTAGGGGAGGACTTTGTAGAGTAGGGGAGATGGTTGGACTCGATCCCAAGGGTCTCTTCCAACCTGAATGATTCTATGATTCTATGATCTTTAAGGTCCCTTCCAACCTTCTGGGTAAAAACAGAGAGGGGGTGAGAGTTCTCGAGCTGCTTGTGTTTCTGTTAACTGCTGCCGTTGGTTTGTTGCTGAAATTATCACTTTTGTTGTTGTTGTTGTTCAAAGCCTTGCTCAAGCGAAGGCTTGTGTGAGGGTAAATGCTGTTTCGCAGTGGGCCGGTTCCAAATTGTCCCCTGGGTTTTGGGGCAGGCCTTGCAGTTGTGGGACAGGGCTGGGAAAATGTATTTGAGCTTGAAAAGGCTGCACAGGCTAGGCCTGGGGTGACATTTTTTTTAGGTAGAAAATAATCATTTAAATTTTCTCTGAAAAACTGAGTGAGGATATGTGTTCTGGGGGAAAACAATCCCTCAAAACCACCAAAAAACTGAACACAAGAAGCCACAGGCCTTTACAAATGAATTTTAAGATAACTATCTGTGTTAGTGATTACATAAATGAAATAAGAGTTTTCAAAGCAAACTGGAGATGAAACTGCATATTCTCATGCTTTGTCTTGATGTATAATTTGAGCAGGGCTTTGCACCAGTTGCCAACCAGTATCCAGATACTGGGTAGTATTATTATTAGGATATTATGCAGTGTTAAGGTCAAAATTTAAGACTTATGAGAGTGGTTTCTATAGACCTAAAAGTGCATTGACTTCATTTAAATATCTTGAAACTTTGATTTATAAAGAAGGACTGCAAATCAGGGAGTTAAGATTATTGCAAAGGATTTGGGGGGGGGGGGGGGCATATCTGAAATTAAGGCATCCATTTATGCAGACCTGAAAGGCTTATGAAGCACTTTAGTGTCCTAACCTTGTATTTAAGTGGAAAAAGAGAACGAGGATCCCATAATAGCGGGGTGGGGGGGGGGGGGGTTTGTTTTGTTTTTAATTTTATTTTAATGCTGCTTTAGGAAATATGATTGATTTAATGTTGAATTAAGTTTGATCAAAGTAAAATGTTCAGCAGCTGTGCTACTTACCACAGAGAGCTGCTAACTCAAGGAAGCATTACCTTTCAGAAAGGGTAACTCCTCCAGCTGGTCCTATATGGCTTTGATTTTTTGTTAGTGAAGAGTGTTTGTCTGAAGATGTGATTTATTATATTGTCTCTTCCAAGTGTGTATATTGCTTCTTCACAGGTGCTTAGAGAATCTTTGATTGACCTTTTTTTTTAATAAAAAAAATGTCAAAGTTCTCAAAATCATTCTTCCTCAAATAGAATAGAAATATATAAGCTAGAACTGCCACTGGAGGTTGGAAGTATTCTTGGCATATAAAGAAGTTTAAACCATGAATTTAGGTTAATTTATTAATCAAGATAGAAATGGAGCTTTGGGGTTTTTTTGCAACCCTTGAAAATTAAACCAGTAAGACACTGTCTTCTGGACTTGACAGATGTTTGCAGTTTCTCACTGCTGCTGCTCCTCCCAGTTTTTCCCAGTAGCATTAGGGTTAAGATGACAGGACTCTCTCAGGTCACTGCTGTGTTGATTACCTTATGCAGCGAAATTAAACAGTTTTGATAATTCCACCTGGCCCTTGCAAAAGCTTGCCAGCACCTTTGATCATGGGCATGGCAACAGCTCTGAGTAGAGGGATCCAAAAATCAGAAGTGGGTAGTGATAGTAGATGAGAAGCAGCTGGGGGGCTTGTAGATGTTTCTAATCAAGATAGAGTCATTACATCTGTAGAAAACCCTTTTAAAAAAATTATGGGCAAGTCCTCAACCAACTACGAACAGGAATATTCAGGCTTTTCTTAATGCAGTATCTCATTTAAGAATATTGTACTAAGATAACAGGAGGTTTATTAAAACTGATTTGACTATTTTGTTTCCAGTTTGTCTGAAGATGAGCTCTGTCAAATAGCTACCGGTCTGTGATCATGTCTTTTGATAGACTATCTCATGTTGTTGATAACAGGAAAAAAAGTGTCATTTTGAGGGATTTTTGCTTTTCTTGGCATCTTGAGGGGAGGGAACTATGAAAGTTTGCTAATTTTTTATTTGCTTTATACAGATGTCTCGCTTTACAAGTGAAGATGAAGCTCTGTTACAGTCTATGCTTAGACAGTTGCTGCAGAGCGTGAAGGAAAAAATCACTGGAGCCCCATCAGTAGAATGCGCAGAAGAGATTCTCTTGCATTTGGAAGAAACAGATGAGAATTTTCACAAGTAAAAATACTTCTGCTATTTTTAATATTTTGAAGGAGGTGAAATGTGTTGAACTACATTATTAGTAGGAAATGTTGACAATTTATATTGCTGTGTGAATGATAGAGGTTTTTTTTTTTTTTTTTTTTTTTTTTTTTTTTTTACTTTTGGTAATATATTTTTACTGTAATAGTAATTGATGAGCTGTTTGTGAGAGAGTAACTTACAAAACTCCCTAACTTAGCCAACTCTGATGCATGTGTACATGTAATATACGAAATGCATTACATGTGTACATGTAATATACGAAATGTAATACAAAGCTAGAAGTTGAAAATTACATGTAACTTTCAAAGAGAAATATTTATTTAAAGGAAGATATGCAGAGTAAGAAAAAAGCCACAAACAACTTAACCCCTATGAAATTACTGCTGTCAGTATTTCTTCTTAGGACTTATTAGGAGAATATCCAGGATGAGGGAGTAAAACCCACAACTGGTGGAAACAATGCATACAATGCATACATAGCTTTCCCCATTAGAACAGTGAAACCATGGCATCCATTTCTCTTTCTGGTATGTTAAAAAAATTGGTGCTCCTAAAGATACTTTCTTTTCATGAGAAAAGTTCTAACTGACATTTAGTGGAATATCAAGTGAGTTACTCTCTGGTGCTGGAGTAGTTCTGGAGGTATTCTGGTCTTGTTCGTACCCGCAGCACTGTAGGCTGGTTTTCATGGAAGGTCAGAGAGGCCATATAGTGATTTATTAGTGAGATCATTAAGAAACTTTCTCCTTGACCCTTACCCCATCCGTCCAGACTGCATCTCCTTTATTAGTAGTGTGTGCTTTTGGATTGTCCAATACTCTAGTTCAGCTCAGCATTTTGATCAGCACTGTTTCTGCCTCATGGTTATTTTGCCTCAGTAATTTTATCAGATTTTGAGGCCTTACTTTATCCTTTGTTCCCAAAAGACAGAAAAGACAGAAACACAGGCTCCTCAGAAACCTAATAAAAAAGAAAATTGAACCAAGGTCAAAATTCAGGTGCGGTAGTAGAAATCAGGATTTTAAACTATATAAATAACATGTTTTCTGTTGTATTTTTTCCTTAAATTAAAGTCCTAGAGTTTTTAACACTCCTCCCCTGCCCTGCCCCCTTGTGCTTCCTCTGTAAGCCCAGCCAGATTAGCCTGATTTGATTCTGCATGTGAAGAAGTAGTTTTGTCATTGCTGAAACACTTATTTGGTACAAAACATTTTAAGGTGGAAGAATGATGCAGAAGATCAAGGCTGGGACACTGAGCAGACATAAACGTAGTGGCATGAAAAATGATCTGATTGCTGTGTATTTCAGAGCGAAGCAGTCTCTGCAAAAATGTATACCCTGGAAATGTTACTGTCATAAAACAAATGGGAGAAAGTTTTATGAAAGCCTGCACTCAGTGGAGAGTCATGTGCAATTTCATTATTGCAGAAGTAAAAAGCCAGTCTACAAGACAAATGACAATGCAAATAAACATCTTTGCATCTTTCTTGAGATGTAGTTTTGTTACTTTCACTGAGAACGAAAGTGATGTAGGAATAGAAATAAGCTGAGCGGGGAGGGAGAAGGACTCTTACACCTGATGGAACAGGTAGGCAATCCAGTGAGGAAGTAAGTGTAGACATGATTTTCTGTGCTTATTTTTTTTCAGTGTATCTTGAATGTAGTCTGATAGTTATTAATTTATTAATATGGAAGAAAGGCAAAAGTTGCTGGCTGTTGTAACAGTTGCTTTTATTTACATTTGCATTTTATAGCTTTGGACTCTGTACCTACATTGTGAACTGACTTTTTAATTTGAGTTTTTCTCACTCTGTATTTACCCAAGTTAACACAAAATAGGGACATGTCTGCATTTGATATAATGAAAATATAATGATGGATCTACTGTTCATTTATGATTACTTTTTTGTGTGCTTGCTGTCATACAAATCAGGAGACTAACCAAAAATTGTTTGTACACTCTGAGGGCTACTTTTTTAGCAATTTCTATAGCTAATACAGAGTCTGAGGACCCAGCGAGAATCTTTCTGGTTATTCTTTGGTTTCAACAAGTTTCTGTGAATTCTTATTATCTAATAATAAGAGCGCAAAGTGCCAGTTTCTTTATGTTTAACATGTACATGCAATCACAGACAGCTAGTTTGTCAGTTTGAGTGAGATCTTCTGCATACTGTCATGACACATAGACTTCCATAAGCCTTAGGTGTGTTCAAATGCTGGAATTTATAAATTATTTTCTGTGGTTTTCCTGATTTTTGTACATACACTGCATAAATAGTAATAGCAGATGGATGCACCTTAAAACAGTGCTATGTTCAGGATTCTCCAAGTAATGTTTCTTTTGGAATTCTAAATTTGAGATTTCCTGTTATTCTATGATTTTTGTATACAAAACCTTAACCATTTGTCTGAATAGATTTTTACATTTAGAAGCACAAAAGGAAATTAGAAACTCCTTGGTATTGTTTCTTCCTGGAATATGCTGATAACGACCATATTGAAGAAGATAAAACTTTATTGTGTTTTTTTACACCGTTGAAGTTTATTTCTCTGCAAGTCATAAACCCTTACCTTAAAGTAACAGGTCTGCTGAGAGAGAAGACAGCAAACATTAATATAATGTTGAAAATATTTGATGGTGAACTCACAGCAATCTGTTACATTTTAATTTTGTATATTTGTTGCAGCTATGAGTTTGTGAAATACCTTAGGCAACATATAAATAATACTGTGGGATCTGTGATTGAAGAAGAAACAGAAAAATGTACTTCTGCTCAAAATCAGGGTGAAGTATCTGGCTATGACACGCTTGTCCAACATGTTACTAAGAAGACGCGTGAATCAAAAGAGTGAGTATATACATATAATTCACATTTTTGTTTATTCTTGGTCTTTGTCTTCCTTTCTCCTTTCTAGAACTTGAATGCTGAACCAATAGGTGGCAAAAGTAATTCTTTGTTTTCAAAAATCAGTGCAAAGCAATTCATATATTCCCATCCTACATTGCAATTCGTCATGCTTTGTCTCACTCTGAAATTAAAATTATGAACTATTGCATAAAAATTTAAGTAGCAAATCTGTGAAGTTTTTGATCTATCTAGGACTGGAGTTGGGCAGGGGTAGGATTCAAGAGAAGAATTGCTACTTCGTACTATTTCACTAGCTACAAGTTAAATTCAGTTGTAATATGAAGTTGGCTTAAAGAAAAAATCACTTTTATCAGGTATTAAAGTTTGGTAATTTCCTTAGACATAAATGGAGAGTCTGCATGATAATGTTGTTTTCTAAAAAAACATTAAAAATATAGATTAGAATACACAGAGACATAGACATGTTGTTGTTTTGGTTTTGTTTTTTTTTTAAGATTGCTTCCTGGGGTCAGCAAATCAGGTGTCCTTATGGGAGTAGCATGTTTAGTCAGATCTGCTTTCGTTGAGCAGTTTAAAAATTGAAGTTTGAGTTACCTGGCTTTGTGTTTTGGTGTACATGCTAAGGTACTTCTGCAGTGATGTCTGTATAACGTAGAATTGGTATGTGGACTAACTGTGTATAATTATTCAAGATTTTTTGACTCAGACTGTCAGATGGCCAGAAATCAGTAGGTGTGCAAAACCACGTATCGGCACACGACAGGGTCTGTGCTCCAGGTTACTTGACTTTGAATACCGTATTTAGTAAAGAAGCCTTAAATAGAAGAAAACTCTATGAGTGCCAGTTAAATTATTTTCTTACTCATCTCTTCCAAACTAACTTTATTCACCTTCCTATGGACATTAAAATAACTTTTCCTTGGAACAGAGAGGAGAGGCTGGTAACTCTCTTACTGGATTTTCATGCTTTGTATTTCAAATTGCATAGGCAGATAATTGCCATGATTCTTTTAAGGAGTAGTCAGTAGTACTTATAAAATGGATTTCAGTATATACAGCTGTTATTTCCAGAAAATATGTAAATCTTAAAAAGTTTAGTGTATGTATCACATTGTATTTCTTTAATTAAAACAGATAGTATATATTTGTCATCATAGTGAATCAGGTCCTTGCTGCTCTATTTTTAATTGTCATAGAGGGCTTGAACTGAGGTTGAACCATTACAGTGTGAAAACAATGAAACTACAGTGAGTACCTGAAATGGTGAATGATTAAAAATGAAAAAACAGCCAACCAACCCCTCACTATTTTAGCATCAGTGGTCATTTTTATGTGTTGCAGAGGAAGAAAACAAAAAAAGGCAATTTTTGACTCTTGTATATTTCAGCCACTAAAATGATTTTATCCACTACTTCAGCTGAACTATTTTTTTCACCTGTTTTTATTGCACAATGTTAACTTAATCTCCATCTCTCTTTTTAGTGGAACTAGAATTTTATTGTGATACCTGTTGTTCACTATGTGTCCTCAGTAAGAAAGGAATTAAAAATAGTGTATGTTTCTGTTCTAGAAGATTTTATTTTCTTTTTTTTTCTTTTCTTTCCAAAAGATTTCCTATCTAGAAGCACACAAAAATATGTTTTATGAATCATCCTTTTCTTGTCACCTGTTTGCAAGTATTCTGAACTCTGACTGAGCATTAATTGGGTATCCCTGTTATGGTCTTGATATCATTTCATGATCATTCAAAGTTCCAGTTTTCTGTGGAAGGTAGTGTGCTTAAAGGTAATTATGGAGAAAAATGTCTTAAGGAGTCTAACTCCTTAGTTGCACATTCAGTATTTTCATAGTGCAGTCATTTATGTTAGAAAGCAGTTCTTAATCAACTACTCTTGGCTTTTATTTTCACCTAGAAAACAGATGTTTGGATGACTGTTTTTCAAATTATGCTGTTTGTGTACTTTTTTTCCCGAGGATCAGGACCTTAGGGGTTTTGTGCATGTTAAAGTTGGTCAAAAAAGCTCCAATGAACTAAATATGACTGTATCTTGTATTTTTCATTTGAGAGGTAGGAGGATATTAAAGCACAATACGGTAATTTATGTCTTTGGTCACTGTGAAATAAGTAATAGTAGCCTTAAACTAAAAAATAATTTGAACTAAAATACCAACATTTTACAATAGGATGTTTTTCTGAAGCATCTTTTATTTTGAGTTGCTTCCTTGTGGATATTATTATTCAATTTGCGTAACTTAGAACAAATCTGGTTTTGTTGAAAGAAAATTGGTTTGTGTGCATGACCTGTAATCAAGATCTTTAATCATGATGATGTGTTCTCTTTTATTGGTTCTGCTCGAGGCTTATAGCAGGAGAAAAATTGGATGTAGAATTTGAAGAAACATAAACAGTAACAAGGGTGAGAATGGGCCTGTTTCCCCAGGGACAGATTCTCCCCTTCGGTGGATTCACATGGTTCTTTCTTAAGAACCTCCCCGAAGAGAATTATATTAGTGGCATTACATTGAATGCTTTTAGAAGGGGAAAAGGGAATTTTATTATACATTTGAAATATAGCTATTTGTTTTAAGGTACATACATATTTGTTGCTCATTTTAGATTTGCATTTGGTTTTCATTCATTTCTCTAAATTCAGTGACTTAAGGTCTAAGTAGCGTTATGCCATAGTCAGTTATTCATGATAACTTTTAATCAGTATTTTTTATGATTTTTAATAGTAAAACAATCTTTACTTTGAAGATACAGGGAAATGATGCATGCCTTGAAGAATGTCATGATGGTTGTGGTAGAGTCTTTGATTAACAAGTTTGAAGAAGATCGGCTGCGTAATAAGGAGCTGGATAGTAAAACCAAGAAAGAACGTCAGAGTGGCTATTACACAGACAACTGTTCTGACAGCGACTCCTCGTTCAACCAAGTACAATGTGTTTTCTCTCTCTGTTACGAAATAAGCGTGGTGCTGCAAAATTGTTAAGTTTCTGCCAGTGGAGATTGAGAAGCAGCCCTAAAAAGAGATTAATCCTTCCTATCTTTGATACATTCTAAGACGAATTAATTCCATTTCTTTCACTCTGAAGTGCTAAGCTTATACTAGCTGTCTAACTTTTAGATAGCATTTGCTAGATGAGATGGATCTGATGCTCATATGCTCTAAAGTACCTATGCAAGTACTGCAGAGGAAAAGATAAAATAGTGGTAAAAGCAATACATCATCTAACTTTTTGTGATTTTATTTTAGGAGCCAAGTAATGTGCAGTTCATTTCCAGACTGCTGCACCATGCTATATTACTTAATGAATGAATTATTATAAAGGATTTTATGAAGATACAGGAAAATTTTAAGTAAAGCAAAGCAAAATATGTAACGAGAATTTTGTTCCTGTAAATTTAACTTTGGGCAAACGGCAGAGAACATTTAGATTGTTGGCTTTAATGTTAAATTAGTATAAATGCTGACATTTTAATTATTAAAAGTAATTTAGATATCAAAAAGACTGATGATTTTAATCTTCTGCTGTTCAGATTGATAAAATATTCTAATGATAATTTTATAATATATATTACAGAGTTACACGTTCATGAGTCAAGAACAGTTGCAGCTGCTTGCAGAAAAGCTTGACCCTATTCAGCCTAAGGAAGTAAGTTTGAAAGAAGAACTGAAATGTTAATACAAATCAGTGTTTATGGCGATTGGAAAATATACTCTATGTTCATACTCTATATGAACATAAGAATTCATGTGTACCTAGGTGGAATCTTGGCTTTGTTGTCAGTGCAGCGACTGCTCTGCAGCGCAGTATTTCATTGTTCATAACCATCTGGTTCAAAGGCTAGCATTGCAGCAGATACTTGATTTATTTTTTTTTTTGTTAGGAGTTTATGTACTATAGATAGGTATTTTAGTTTGGAAAAAAGTTGTTCTGTGAGAAATAAAGTCACTGAGGCTTATTTTTCTGTAAAAGTGCCCCTTGCCCTTCTTGGTAACTTCCCTGTTGTCCTTTGTGTTACCCCTGTCAGAAGAGAGAGATGGCTGCTGATTGCTAACAAGCCGCTGCCAGGTGGAATATATTAAGTCCAAATTAGGTTTGCCTTGCTGTTAGTGGCAGTACTAATTTGGGTCTCTAACCACCAACCAGCACCAGCTGCTGGTATTTTTGAAGCTTGGAGAAACACCATTTTGAGAGTGCTGTCTCAGTAAGATTAGTTTGGGATTGTCTGGCAGTTGAGAGAGGCCTGGTAGACAGGAGCTGGAATAAACATTCTGATTGACTTTTCTCAGAAAACCAGGTAAAAAATCTGATGCTATTAAATGTTGTTAAAATTTCCTATAGTTTGTTTCAGCAATATGAAAGAAATTGCTAGAGATAGAAGTTGTTTACAAACAAATAAAAAAAGTAATTTTAAATTATTGAGATTATAATGCTGATGAAAATGCAGCAGTCAAACATAGCGTCTAGTAACTGTTTCCCTTACTGAATTTTTAGAGAGCAGATTTGTAGTATTTGGTGATAGTTTTGTATATTTTCTGATAAGAAAATAACTTGATTACAAGCAGAGAATAGAGCATAATCCTTGCATCCAGTATTGAAAACCTGTATATAAAATTATGTTCATGCTTCTTCAAATATACATTTGAGTTTTTTGTTTCTTAGTGATGTAGAGGTTTGTCTAAATCACCACAAAAAAATATAGAAGATAAATTTTCTGGAGGTCCTTATCTGTTTTACAGTCAGGTCCTGTTTCTTCCTTCCTCCAAATTATATGGTAAATTATGTATTTGAGAGGTTGCTGTGAAAGGATGTGTGGTGGTTATGTTTTTGTCCACTTCAGGTTCGCCAAGAAGCTTTGCAGACATTGTGCTTTGCCCCTCCTTCTGATATACTGAACTCTGAGAGTTGGCCAAATCTGCGTAAGCATCTAACGATGTCTCTGTCAGATCCTGATGCAACATTCAGTGTAAGCTAATGTTCCATATTTAGTTATTAGATGTGTAGCCTTAGTAAAGAGTACTGAAAAGGAATAAGAAGTTACACGTGCATTATGAGCAGTCCAGCCAGGGTCCCAAGACATTTTATTATTTGTGTATGTATCCAATAAACTCCTTTTGATGTAAAAGAACTATGTGATTCCAGTAGGTCTTGATTTAAAGAGTTACAGCAGGATTTCAGTAGGTTTTTTAGGGGCTGGAGTACTCGTTTATATACCTTTTAATGAAAATCAGAGGTTTGGATGTCTTTTAGCAAACAGACGTAAAAAAAATTGACAAAACTCTACTGTAAAAAGTCATGTTCATATTTCCTGTTTAAGTTGGGTATATGCTTCATGATGATGAGAAGATGATACATAGTAATATTATATAGGCACTAATGAGAAAAAAAATGGCGGCTGTTTAAACTGATTTTAGATTATTTATTATGCCAATTAAGCCTTTTTTCTTTTTCTTTGAATTTTAAACTGATTATCAAATACATGAAAGTTGCTAAAACTTTTTGCCGTTGTAAATATGACAGCTGCTGTCATGTATTTCTGTTTCAGCTTAGAAGGTCTATAGTTTCTTTTGAAACAATGCTAGTTACAAGTCATTGGTACATTTAATAATATAAAAACATTAATATTAATGGAAAAGTACAGTAATGTTCCCTCATCTGCTTCTTTGTATCTCAGTGAGGTGCTGTCAATTAAAATATTCTAGTACAATTTCCTTTGGACTGTAGGTTTCTGTAGTCCCAAACTGTATTTTTTTATAAAATACGCTTCACATCTGTAGAGGTATCTGAGCAATATGTAATATTAAGAACAATGCCACTACATATTGATTATTGTGCAATAATAATACACAGTTACATGACTATTCAATACATTGCTTGCTTTTTCTTCCTTAGGAGAAAATCCTTAGATTCTATGCAAAAACATTTTCTTCTTCTCCATTTAATATGACAAGAGAAGTCTATACAAGCTTAGGTATGTGCATTTAATTACTTTTAAGGCTTCGCGAGTCATGTACTTCATGAAAATCAGTTAAATTTTGTAATGAAGCTGTATAATACAGTCCGTTTTGCCACTATTATCATGGAGGTGAGTTGGTTTTGGTGTTTTTTTTCCTTCTTTTTTAGCAAAACACTTGGAATTGTACTTTCTTTCTGGAGAATATTCTCTTCGTATTTCAACTGGTCTGGATGTATTGAATGCAGACATAAATCGTTTACTTAAAAAGGTATAAATGAAATTTCTACACCTTTATTGTCATTACTGAAATGTTATGCATCATTTATTTTTAATTTCAATAATTGTATTTTCAGATCCGCCTTTTGAATGAGTACCAAAAGGAAGCTCCCTCTTCCTGGATTCGTCATCCAGAAAAGTATGCCACATTCAAAGATCTGTCACTGTTTCTTAATTTAATGATTTTCATCATATAACTAGATGCATATAATTTTAGCATAAGGTTGACTACAGGATGCACAGATGGCTGGTCAGTGATAAGGGGGGGAAATATAAATGGAGGGTGGGAAAAGTGGAATAAGGAAGTTGCACAGGAGTAGTCGTGGGTCATGTTAAGCTGCTTATCTTTTGAAGTGTTCTAAGTGCTTTTTAACAAAAATAATTCGGATGTTTTACAAAGTAACAAATGTAGTAAAATATGTATGTGTGTGGAAAATACACGTGTATGTTACTCATTTTATTCATGGTAATCCAAAGAATTAATATCCTTACAAGATCACGTTAAAGGTGATGATGTTGATATTTATGATTTATTGGAACAATGAAGTTTTACCAGAAATTTGTTTGTGAGTATTACTGGTAGAAAGATTTAAGTGATTTTTATTTTCTGTTCATTTTTTTCCTGTTTGTGTCATAAGGTATATGGAAGAAGTAGTAGAGAGTACCTTGTCACTTCTGTCAGTAAAACACGAGCCTAACCATCCTGCCTCTCCAGATTGTTTAAGTCCAGTCTACTTGTTGGCTCTGTTAGATATCAAAGCAGTATGGTTTAAAAAGTGGACGGTAAGCAAAAAAAGGTGCAAGCCAACAATGCACAACTTGTTCATGTCTGACATGTATTTTGAAAAGTTTGATTTATGACTGTCATTATCACAGACCTATGGTGACCTGATCACAACCTATAATGAGCACTGTAATTAAGGAAGTCTGGGGTGGGTGTTTTTTTAGGCATTTCTGTCCTTTGCCCTTTAATACTACTTTCTTCCTTCATTTCTATTCAGTTACATAAAACTTCTGAGAAGCTAGTGCGCTTTGGGACTTCAGTCCCACTATCATATTTGACTGGCAGTGATCAGAAGATGCAAATATTTTTCTGGAAGAAGTGATGAGCATGACAGTACAGTTATATATATGGTCTGCTGCATACAACTTGCTAACCTCCAGTAGACATTAGAGCTTTTTGCACCCTACCATATATAAACTTAGGATTTATAGGGCAGTGTCAAAACACGTAGTGTAACGTTTCAGCTGTGGTTATTGTTTTTCTGTTTATTGCATGTTTTGTTACACATTTTTCTAATGACATAATTTTTTTTGTCATCTTAAATGTACTGCAAACAAAAGCCTCAATTGAGTATAATAGTGGTTTATGCAACCTAGAGTTCAATACATTGAATTTGTGCTGTGTACAGGATCCCTAGTAGAACAGAATTGTAATTGCTACTTTTTAATTAAAAAGTAAAGCTTACATGTTTAAAGTTGACATTAGGTCTTCTTTGTCATTTTAGCACGCGTATTATAGCAGAACAGTGGTACTTAGGCTTTTGGAAAAGAAATATAAATCTTTGGTAAGTATTTCCTAAGGCAAATTTACTTGGAACTTGTTCTTGCTTTGTGGTTTGAGCACTTTTTTTCCTTTTTTCTCTTTTGTCAGAGCTGTTCCATGTTGTTTGGCTAGCTTTTTTGATTTTAATTTTTTTTTATTTCTGTTTGCTTAAATGAATCATTGTTAAATGCAAAGATGAGTATGTGATCTGAGTAAGGGGATATTTGTTTGTTTTATAACAGATGTTTAATTAGTAGTATTATTTATTAATTCCTTATGTTACATTCATATTTCTGACAAAAATAGCAAATGGTGCATGAAAAAATATCATAAAAACTCTATGCTGAATTTGTTTTTTTGATGGAAAGAAACTAAAAAAACACTGTTCTGTTCTTTGAGTTGTGATGTGAAATATTAACGCTTCAAAGTGTCACCAAAATAAATCAAACTGGGAAAAAGTCTGTAGTAATGATGGTGTTAATGCTGTCACATTTTCTGTATGGGTAGATCTCTTCACTGGAATGGTAGTTCCCTTGTTTTCAATAAGACCAATATAGATGTGAGATTCATTCATATAGACAGGACTTCGTCTATATTTGGTAAAATTTTGTAATGCAAATTAAATACAAGGTAAAATACATGGGACTGATAAAACCTTAGTATGGGAGACAAGGATACAGACAGCTGTAACATATCCAAACTGTAATAAATCTAAAAATACTTCATTGTTCGTATGCTAAATTTTGATTCATTTCTAAATCCATGCTGATAATTTTTAAACTTTTATATAAGTTGATTAGATGATAATGCTATGATAATGATACAAAGAACAGTAATAGCGCTGACAGAACCTAAGAACCAAACTTACAGTTTAGTAAGTGTATTTAAGACAAAGCTTTTCATGTGTAGAAGATGAAATCTTCCATAGTAATGACAATATGGCAATCAGTCACAGATTGCCATTAACTTCTCAAAATACTTGCATGTTCTGTGTGCTCTTTTTCATAGATTGTCTCCATGTTTGTAGAACTGGTGGTATGATAATGTGAAAATGGCAATGTGTTTTAATACTCCTGTAAAATTTTGCCGCCTGTTGGTTAACCCATACAAAGCACTGAAACATGAAGTAGTTGCAGTAAAGTGGATACTTAGGTTCTTACGTTAAAGGACAACACTTGGATAGAAGAGAGAATGACTTTTTTGTAAAATACCAGGTATTTTATTATTTCATGCTTTTTTTCCCACAGATCAATGCAGCTGTCCAGCAATGTCTTGATTATTTTGAATTTTGCAAGGCAGCAGTTAAGAAAAATTCCAGAGTCAATGACTTCTCCCAGCAGCATTGTAGTGAGTATCTTTGCATGTCTTGCATTATGTGCACATACATCCACATTCTCTGTCTTTGAGTGTGCTACCTCAAGAGGAAGACATTCTGTCTGTTCTTTTTCCTCCCAAAATATTGTATGTCTATCTTTTAAGGGAACAGTAATAGCAGTGGTTAGTTACTTAAGCTGTCTTTATATACAAACTCATCTGTGTTTGCTGCAGGTATTAGCTAGGGACTGTAAACTGAAAAAGTCAAGTTCTAATTTTATGTTTTTATTGTTAAAGGTGATAAGCAGAACTTTTCTTACACCGGACCACAGTTGCAGTACATCTATTTTGTTCATTCCCTGTGCCTTTTAGGAAGATTGTTGATCTATAAGCAAGGCCGAAATCTCTTTCCAGTACAGCTGAAAAATAAAAAAGGTAAGGGGAGGGCTGAAGAAAATGGAACTTGTTGAGCAACACTTTATCCATACTTGATATATGTTTCCACTGAAATATTGTAGACATCATACTTTGTTCAGCAATTCTGTGTCTGGAAAACTTAAAAGATGTTGCAGGTAATTTTGAGAATCAATGTAGTTTTTTAATCGTTGATGGATGTCGTTGAATAGATCACTTCTACCTGTATGTTTAATGTATTAATTTCATGTTGAAGGAGAGTTGGATCAGTGTGTAAGTGATTCAGTCTTTCTGGGTATGAGTAACATCTTTTGTCAAACCAACTGATATAATTGATTGGTAGAGACACATGTGCAGGGGACCAAAACTGTTCTTCAGGTGTGAAACAAAATCAGTATTTTCAAGCTAATTGCAAATTGAAAACAATTGCTCTGAGCTTAACCTATTAATATAATTAAGGTAAAACGATGGTAGAAGAAAAGATTGGTAGCTGTGCTACAGAGGTGTTGATAAGGACAGAAGATATGAGATAGAAAAGTCCTTGGACATCCAGAGAAATCTACATATGGTGATACATTGTGCAGGGTTGGAAAATGCCAGTGTGTGAGAACAATTGTAATGTTCTGTTATGTTAATGTCTCTATTAATTCAGTGTAGAATTCAAAACATTACTGGATACTAATTCTATGACTTGTTTTTTGAAGATATTTTGCCACTCTGGTTTGCGGATCAGGACTTAATAGATCCAATGTCGAGCGGTTGTGAGGAAGAAACATAAACTAATCGAGTGCTTTTGTCATTTATGGATTATCTATATAACACCGTTCAAGCAGTGATCCATTGGTGATGGTTGTTTTTTTTCTCTCCCCTACAGAAGTAACAATCTCACCATCTGTCTTCTTAATAGTGTCCTTCTCGGCTTCATAGATAGCAACCCTTTCCTCGCAAATGGATTTATTAACATAATTACATTAAGCTTGGAGCAATAGTTCCCAACCTGCATTTAGCTACACATTTGTTGTTTTTGTTTCAGACCCAAGGAAGAGCTGTCTGACAGCTTGTCTCTTTTCCAATCGTTTCATTTAATCTTAATAGCAAGGTAATGCTTTTTCCTACAGCTGTGCATATTCAGCAGTCTCGAACTTTGGCTGCCATTTGTTTCAAGAGACATGCTAAAATTGATACTGACTACATTAGGAGCAAGATATCAAGCCTTACAAGTTGATCATGAAATACCTTGGTAGAGTCCCAGGGGCTTGCGTGTCCTTTGCCTTATCAGTTGTAGATATCTTGATTTCCTCAATAAAGCAAAGCATTCTTTATGTATATTTACAAAATCCATTTGATTTGTAAAAATAGAGTTGCACTTTAATTTTCAGAGTACTGTCCTTTTTTTTTCTTTTTTTTTTTTAATAGATAGCGTATCCGTAACCGATCTGTTGGTACTGTTTACTCAGCTTATTTATTACTCTCCAAGTTACCCACAGACAGCTTTGACAACACATACAGGTAAATGTTTGGATTAATATATGTTAATCTATATAATTATAAAGAGGCATGTCGTAACTTCTTTTGCAGCTTTTAATGTGTCCGTAGTTTGTGCAGATTTTTCTTTTCCCTTCCTCCCTTATCTTTCCTTTCCCCCCCCGCCCCAGATCAATGCTTAATCAAATTATAATTCAGAAGCATCTATATATGCCGTATAGATGTGTTTGTGTAAGTTAAAATATAAACAAAACCTTCTTGTATTCACCAGACAGTCATTCTCCAGCAAGTCTTGTTATGGAGATCCTGCAAGTTTTTTGTGATCAAACAGGAAGTACTGCTGAATGTTTATATACGGATGCGGTGATAAATGCCCTTCTTCATCCTGTTCAAAGTTTACTAAGTGGCACAGAGGTTTGTAGTAATCTTTAAATAATTTTAAATCTATACAGTATTATCCTTTTTCTGTATTTTCTATGTAGAAGACTTTGTTAGTCACATGGTAGGTTCTGTAGTATTTTCTACGTTAGCTGCTACAGCATGCCTCAAATAGTGTAGGCTGTCACTATATTAGGTCTGACAAACCTGATTTTCTTAAAATCTTGTGAGTAGTAGCAAATATTGTTCTTTAGTGAGACTGTTCCCTTGAGTAAATCACATTGCTTAATTTTATTTTTTTTTATTCCAACGTTTTTGTACATCTTTTGGATATTTCTTGGGTGCATATTTGCTCTATCTGCTGTTTAAAAGGCAACCTGCTTTTATTCCTTTTTAAATTCAGCTGGCAACTTGAAGTTAAGTGTTCTCAGTAATTAGTATAGGTAAAATATGTAATCCTTCATGGAAAATTAGTATTTTCTGAATTGGTAAAAGGAAGAGTTTGGGGCGTTTTTATTTAAGCATTGCGATAATAGGTGTAAAAAAGTCTTGGGAAACATTATCTACTGCTAGGTACTTGAAAGTCTAGTTATAGTTTCAGCCTGTGCTATTGTTTTTGTTTTGACTGACATGAGTTAATTGATCTAGGTGTCCCTAAGTCTCAAAACAGAGAGGCTGAGGGTCTGAAATACACACGGAGAAGCCTGAACTCTTACATAAGGAGATTTTGAGAGAAATTAGTGGCTGAGAAGTATTGAATTTACTTCCTAAAACTTATGCTTTGCAAAGACAGCCTTGGTTACTAAGTTAAATACCTCATCTGCGTTCTTAAAGTTAAATTTTATCAGTATCTTTCTGATTATTTTTTCAATGAAGTTCAGTTTCCAAGTAAATATTTTGAAGTATGTATTTCTATAAAACTTAAAACTGTAGTCCTGCAAAAACTCGATCATGTCAATAATTTAGCTCTTTTGTGAGCATCTGTACTGAGTACAGTAGCATTACTTACGCATTTTTTTAAGGATGGATGCTTTTGCAAGATTAACACTTTGAATTGTGTTGTTTTTACTGGACATTGGAAAAATTTAGTGCAGATTTTTTCAAGTACAAAAAATGACTGAGCCTGCACATGCTTTGAACACTGACAGTCAAATTAAAAATAGTACAGAGGCAATCATTGATTTGTTGTGATGGAGGCCTGTGTGATGCCGCAGGCTATTTCTACGGTCACATGGTATTCTAAAGCATATACAACTGTCTCTCTTCTTTATTTTGCATTAGTAGTTAGAAGGAAATTGTCACAAATGTTTAGCAGTTCTTCCTTTTTTTTTTTTTTTTTTTGAGGCGAGGGGTCTGCTATGTTCAGTTGCCTCTCGTAGGTAGCTGAACTATTAAAAATTTGTCAGCCCTCCTGTGACTTACCAACTGGTCTGTTTAAAAAAAAAAAAAAAAAGAGGTCATATTCAGGCATATTTAATGCACAGTAGCTGTAGTCAGTTATTTATATATGTTGTGAATCTGGAAGGTGTCATATTTGTTCTAATGAAGGTACTGATTGTTTTGTACTACATCTGGCAAACAAGAATTACAGAATCTGGGCTGTTGGGTGAACCTAGTTACTGTCACTGGACCTCATCTGCTCACCTTGCTTGGGCATGGTGGGACTGCCCTCTCATCTGATGGCAAGCCACTGCCTTTGCCTGCCCCATTATCCCACTCAGTTCCTGGCTTTTTGTCCCTTGCAGACCATCCTGCCCTTGCTGGTCCCTGACAGGTTCTTCACGCAGTATGCGTGTTCTGTTTATCTACTATTGGAATATTGACTTGATTTATTAATGGGCAATGGCCAATTTAGCATTAATTCAGGTAGTGTATTCATTAGTGATGGTACCAGAGCAAACAGTCTGATCCCAGTGAGTGATTACACTCTAGTTGTGCCTATACAATGGCCAATTTAGCATTAATTCAGGTAGTATATTCATTAGTGATGGTACCAGAGCACTCTGGTTGTGCCTATGCAGTGCTCTGAAGTGAATAAGGAGTTGGCAGATGGCTTTTGTTTTGCTCTAGTGGGGCAGACTTTCTTAATGATTCCAAAGGCATTTGAGCTACAGCAACCTGTAAGTGCAGTGGACACAGAAGACCTTTTTGGGAACTAGAATTCCATTTCTAGCCAAAGAGTTGCAGAGGCATATGCAGCAATGAGGGAGTTAGCATGTTTCTAACCTTGATTCAGGTATTGCTCTTATACCTCTAGATGGCATATAAAGAGCCTTTCCACATTCATGGGAAAAGAGAAAAAGGAGTTTAGAAACTCTGTATCTATGCAGTCTTTGAACTTCTGCCATAATCATTAAAAGTGACAATTACTGCCTATTTGTGATGAAGATTTCTATGTGATGGCATTTGAACATAGGCTGTTTACTTATTTTTGTTTAAGCCATTAAGCAATCATCAGAAAGGTGACCTTCAGGTTCTGCGTACATCAGCCAGACTTGAATAAACAGCTTTCACAAAAGCATTGAATTGAAACCCTTTTTTTCTTTCTTCCAAATAGGTGTATATAAATTCTCTTGAAACCACTTTAATTGATGTAGCTGATATTTTGGCAAGGATTGCTGCTGTAGAAGATGGTCTTTCTGTTCTTCTTTATGGAGAAAATGAAAAAACTGCCGGAGAAGATAGGTAAGAATGCATTAATGAATAGCATTAGTGAGTACTTCAATGAATTACATTAGTCTTATGAGACTCATTTTCTCTTTTTTCGTTTATCTGTAAGGTGATGTATTTTGTTTATGTTTGGAGTAAAATACCTGATTATCCAGTAGTGTTTTAGAGAATGTATTAGGGAGACATTTATGTGTATAACCAGGTGAAATGACAATTTAAAGAAATACTTTTACAAAGGGAGATTTCCATGGTTTACTTGTTTCTCTTATTCATGTTAGAGCTTTCTTTTCTCTGAATGTAGTTCCCTTATAGTCATAGTGCTGCTGTTCACGCCAAAGGATCCTTTCCCTGTTTTTGTTTATTTTTAGAATAGACATTAAAGATCAACCTAACTTATTGAAAGTATAGTTTTAATGTAGCATTCTCGTTTCAATAGATGTAGTAGAGACAGATCTTGTATCAGAAGCTGAGGTTTGTTAACACTGTACCTAACTTAGGATCTGTGTGATCCTATGGATATTATGTTGTTAGTTGATACTAAAACTCGAAACAGGGCAGTAAAATTGAGACTAACCTTTAAAAATATCTAAGCTGCAGGTCATGAAAATTGATGAAATGTATGTCTTCCTTCTAAGTGGAGGAGTCTAAGAAGTTGAATATATTTTTTTAAGGGTATGTGGAAATAAAAGATAGTGTTTTGGAGAAAGAGTTGTCCTTTGCATTGCAATCCTGGAAGACTTCAAATGAAGATTTCGGGAAAAAGGAAGAACAAGGACAAATTTTTGCTTTGTAGTGGTATCCTTAACACTGATTAAGTAGAATCTGAAATGATTGTTTTGTTACTCTTGCCAACTGGACCTCTACAAGATACAATCTGTGTAGTTTCTGGCTATGTGGGCTGGATGGAAGACAGTGGATGCATTTTTTGCTTTATGTAGACCTGTAGCCCGAGTAAAATCACTTGCAGTACGTTTATTTTCCTCTGACTGCTGTTACAAGTTATAATATGGTTGGTCCCTCCATAGTGGGTCCTAGTTTATTTCTGTTGTTTCTTTTCCCCTAGAAAATTTTAAATAAGTTTAGTCAGAGGATTTGTTTCAAGGTTTATTGATGACTACAAAACAACATTTTAAAAGTGTTATTTTATTTCTAGTCCTGCAGCTGTTCATGTAATTGTTCAGTTTACAAAGAAACTCCTTCATGACGACATTTCTCTTTTATCTGGATCCGAGATTTTGCCAGTTGTTAAAGGAGCTTTCATTTTTGTATGTCGTCAGATGTACAGAACATGTGAAGGCCTGCAGATGCTAATTCCTTACGGCTTGCATGAATCTATTGGAGAGGCCTGGAAAAAGGTAAATCTTGTTTTGGATTGGGAAGATTGGGAAAAATCTTAGTTGTAAATGTTCAGCTTATGTAATAGTTTTTCTTTGCTTCAGGTTGCTTGTATTTCAGTAGTGAGGTGATGCTTGGAATTGTTCTAAAAATGTAGTTCTGCTTTTCAAATTTTCCATCTGTACGTGAATGTAACAAGCTTATTTTGAGACTTCTGTGCCTTAAGATTAATCCAGGAACTCTCAAGATGCATGAATAGACATATCATTCATTAAACATTGTCCTTGATGCTAGAGGTTACCTGATGTCTTGATAGCCAGAGTCCAGCACAGATCTGGTCTTCACTCTTGATTTGGGATATTTTCAAAGAAAAAAAAAAATTACCGAGATGTGGTTTTAGTAATTTTTAGGCTAATCTAGTTAGTTTTGGGAGATATGGAGGCGGGGGTGTGGGGGGGGAGATTCCAAATATTTGCCTTAAATAGTTAGATGCCATTGGAATTTTCTGAAGGGATTGTAATGAGCACTTCCAGGCAGGAGTTGTTGTCTTACGTGTGTACTTGGATGTCTCATGGAGCGTAGAGTCTTTACAAAGCTTCAGTTGATTGCTAGTCTAATGCTTTTCGTGCCATGAATGAGCTTGGGTCCAACGGTTCTGTGTATTCTGTTTAGTTACAAATTTACTGAACAAGGTTTATGGATCTCTGTTTTATTCCCTAAGCTTTTCTATTTTCATTGTTCTGATAGCCGTGTACAGTGTGAAAATTCTTACCTATTACTATAAAACTTTAGTTAAGATGGAAAAATGACAGCAGATGCTGTGAGAGCAGTTTTCAAAAAGTTCACAGTGAAGTAAAAGTCAAACAAATGTTTGAATCACGAAGAGAACATCGGCAGTATTTAGGTAAAGGTAGCATACAAAGTTTCAACTTTGGCATCCAGCTAAAATGAAAGCATATTTAAACCATAGGTATTAGAACTCTTAGTGTAAAGCCAAAATTTACCTGTGTTGTTTTACTTCATATTGAAAAATGGAATAATCTCTTTTTTCCCTCCAGTGATTGTAAAATACTTTCTTAGAGAAGGATTAGACCAAGCTGGAAATAAAAACGGTCTAAAATGCTAAAGATTCTTTTTGGAGGCCTGGAGGCAGGAGAAATATTGAATGCAAGGGAGAGAGAATGGAACGGCTATTTTGCCTGTCAAATGATGTATACTTTTATTATGATTAGAAAACTTAAAAATACAGTCACAATGTAAACAGGCAGAAAATATTAGAAAGATAGAACATGAATAGATAAGACGCTTAAGTTACCAGCTTGTGGGTATTGCTCACTGCTTTTATATAGGAATAGTATCATGAAAGCATACATTTTGATTGAAAATAAAATATATCATTAGTTACAGTCATAATTATATCACAGTAAACTGATTCTCATCAAAGGATGTTGGTTTTGAAACTTAGGTTCTTCCTTGCATTGAGAACTTTAAGATTTCAATGAATCAGTTCACTTGGATCGTGCTGTAATTTACATAACTCAGCAATGTGTCTGTCTGTCTGTGCTGCCCTATTGTGTAACTGGTCAATCTCACTTGAACTAACCTGTTACTCTTTTTAACGTTTATCACAGGCAGACTGTTACATGCTTTTGATGGGCATTTCCAGTTATTTGCTTTAAAGCGCCACAGCATTTGCGCACACACAAAAGACTTCTTTGCACATTAAAATCATTTATTATGGTATAGAACATCATTTAGACAAATTGTTTTGACACATACAAGATAAGTAGGCTGAATGTGTCAAATTTAAAAACAATCGTGAAACATTTAGCTGACAAAATGCCATTTCTTCACATTGCTTTGGAGGTCAAATTGAGACTGAAGTGGAATCTACATATTCAGGACTACAGGAATTGATGAGTTAATACAGGAAGGTCACATTTTCAACTCTGCCATCTTGATTTGTTTTCAAATTATTATCTGTAATTTTTCAATTTTAAAGCATCTGCAGTTATAAATATTCTACCATTTATAGTGTAGCAAAAAGAGTGGAATTTGGTGGGCTCTATCGAAGCAGTAGTGAGTTTCTTAATGGATAGACTGGCAGTTTGTTTCCTCCTATTTTACACATCTCCTGGAGTTTTAAGACTGATGGAGAAACAATTTTTTTTTCTTGGCAGAGTCTGGTGGAATTCTGGGACAGAATTTGTACAGATGATAGTAAGAGGGGAGCCTAACAGATCCAGGAGGACTGACTAGTTTAATACAGGAATCTTTTGTGGATTTATTATAGGATGTTTATAAGACAGTAAACTAAAGATTGCTCGCTTTCATTTCAGTGGTGCAGTATGCCTTTTACCCCTGGAAACATAGACCAGCTTAAATCATTCATCTTAAATATACCATGGATTTGACACCAGTTATTTTCAAATATCAATTCAGTTAGAAACTCCATCAAATATAAAAAATATGTATATATATATTTATTTATGTCTGTACCTCTAATTATACCCATACTGATATAGATACCTTTATCTATTTTATAAATAAATAAAATAAAAATTCACATAATTGCTTAAGAAATTTGGTTTAAGTTGTTGAATCCAGAGGCTTTTATTTCCATTATCTGCAAAAGAAGTAGACTGCGGAATTGCTTTCTGGGTTTATTTGGTTTTTGGTTTTTTTTGGTTTCTTTTTTGTTGTTTTAATACTGATTTTTTGCTTTGGGGGTCTCCAGTTAAAAAGTAAACAAAGTGTTTTTTATTTTAAGAATTTTAATAAAATTTTTAAAAAATGTACTAGCTTTAAAATGGTTTATGCTGAAGGAAAAAATAAAAAATAAGCTTTTCTGGAATAAAAAAATGTGGAATAGTGTATTCTATGCCAAACACTAGGCTACAATCTGATCACTGTTATTTTTTTAATGTATAATGAGAGAATGAGCAAGATCTGGAGTTTAAAAATGGTGTAAATAAACAGTAAGGAGGTATTTATTTTCTTACTTTACAGACAAGTTTGCTTTCAGAAAGAGTACCCACTCCTGTAACTGGTGTGGACTCGACTTCATCAATAAGTCTAGACTCCAAAAACATGTAAGTTGATGCTTAATTTATGGCACAGACTGCAACTTTAGCCACAGTTGAGGCATCTTACAACCCTGTGGTTTTTTGCTGGAAGTGTAGGAGTAGGGAGAGAGATTGAAGTCATCCTAGCAGAGGTCTGAGCAGAGTTACAAATTTGTTGTTGACCTTTCAGGACTTTCTTGGCTTACAGAGTTGTGTCTGATCTTTGTAAAATCGACTCATGATTGATTCTCTCTGACTACAGAAATTGGTTTGAGGAAAATGTGAATTAGAAAGCATAAAAGAAAATAGCCATCAGAGTTTATCTTATGGCTTTGGTGTGGTGGCTGTTCTGCTGAGTGGTATCCATACCTTCCAAATATTATGCAGCAAGATTGGCATCATTCTGGCTGAAAGCCTTATACCTATTAAGTGCATGGCATGCTTCCTTTTATACTAAAGCTTAATGTTCCTGTATATAAGTTTGTATGCATTAAGATGAGAAATGTACAAATGTTTGTCAGGCTGAAAATTCATGTTGATATTGGTGTTAATGCAGAACTGCATTTAATTAAGTAGACTCTTGGTTATATATTTAAAAATATGTAGATTTCAAGTGTAATTTGCAAAGATACCTCAACAAATTACTACTCTGGTCTGTGGTGGTGGCATGTGTACTGGTTATAGCAATTCAAATCTAGTGATAAAAAGAAATGTAGGGATACAGAGCACTGACTGAAGAGGCTGTTACTAATTACTACCATTGACATAAGCTGCAGTTTCCTTCTAGCATCTAGATCTTTCATTTAACTGTGGAACAAGATGTGCTTATATTTTCTGGGGGAAATTTTTGCTTCTGAACATGAATGGCAGGGATTCTGCAGGAGAGAGAGGTGGTTAAAGTTTGGGGTAGTGGTTGAGTGCTACCAGAAAAACTGCTTGCTGCTTTCTGATGATAGGAGTCAGAAATGAGAACTAGAGATGAGAATCCAGTGAGCAAATGCTTATTGGAGAAGCAGGCTCACGTGATTCTAGGGTTGGTACCTAGTCAAAAGTGATGTATTTGCTTCACTTTTCTATTCAGGGCATAGAATATTTTATAGGGCAGACTTTATTCTTGCAATGGGTGTTCTTCCTACCATATCTGTAGAAAGTATTTTCCATTTACTGCTGTTAGTATGTGAAGCTATTGTGTATATATAGCATCTTATTTTCATAATGTACTTTTTTTGTAGCAGGAGCCTTTATGCCCTCAAAGTTGAGTTTTTATTAGTTCCTCATAGTGTTTTTACATTGATGAGAAATTCTGTGCCTGCTTTGCCAGTTTGTAACTACCACATTAATAGCTTAAAAGGCTTGTCTAGAGTTGAACTCATAAGTCATTTAAGGATGGCACGGGCCTTTTGGATTCCCCATTACATCATCTGTGTTCTTACCTAACCTTAGCTCTGCCAGGATGAGTTTGAATGTTTGTACAAAATACAGTCTGATACATCTTGCAACTTTTCCGAATGCCTTTTAAAACTAACGTAAACATATGGAGTAAACATAGAATCCAGTGAATGAACTGTTGTTTTTCAAAGTTAAAAATCGTAATTTTTCTTTTTTCCTATGCTTTTTTACATACTTTTAAAAATTATTATTTTGCTATTCTTGCAGTTTGCTATGGGAAGAGACTTTGTTAGAAGCCTTGCTAAATTTTTCTGCCACACCCAAAGGGCTATTTCTGCTTCATAGTACGGGTGCCATGAATGACTGTGTGAACTTTATGTTCAGCAGTTTCTCAAAAAAACTCCAGGTAAGCATCATACAGCCTGTACAATTTTTCTTACTTATAATGATTATCATAAAATGAAGAAGAAAGAAAAATAATAAAATAAATCCAGTTATCATTTTACCACTAAATTTCTGCAAAAATGAATTAAAAATGTAGCTTATCGTGTTTCATATTGGTGCCACACAAGTTTGTTGGATGTTACTCTTCTTCAATGTCAGGTATTTATTTAGTTTTTCTGACTTTAGAGTAAAAAGTTTGAAACACTAAGCAAAATATTTTTTTTATTATTTTTTTATTTTTTTCTTCCAAGTGCAAACATTTCTGTACCACATTGGTAGGTGGTGTTGAAATCTAGATATACTAGACAATACATGAAATGTAATCAAAAATCAGATAATGTGCATCTTAGGGGAAAAAACATGATGATACAGACATCCTACTGAATGTGCACATAAACCATTGTAATACTAATGTTTTTATTCTTTGCTGATGTTGCATATCTCAGCCATAGTATTTTGGATTTAAATTTTGCTAACAAACTTAAAGATGTTTGGTTTGGAATCTGACCCTGGTAAGTCTGTAGAGGATAATATCTATGAACTGTTCAAGTGTAACCATACAGTGGATCAAATTCTGTAAACAAGTGCAGGAAAGATCAATATTTAAGAAATCATTTGAGAGTTTCATGTCCTTTGAATAACACTGTGCTTTTATATTTCTTACTAACAGACAAATGAATATGAAGAGTTTGGCAATAGAGTGATTGTTACACAAATTGCGACAACACCAACAGGTGCAGTAGCTCTACAGACTTCAGGTAAATTGAAGAATGATGTCATTATGCATACTTACATGTTGTAGTGATGCATATTAGAAAAAGGCCATGAGAAGGTTGATGTTTTTAACATCTGAGTGGAATAATTGCACAGTATTAGCAAAGACTGCTTAAGTGTCTATTGATTTCTTCTTGATGGAAGTTTATTCTTTCCAACTTTTAGTTCATTCACTTACCTTGATGCTGGGTTTTGTTTTGTTTCATTTTTTTTTCTTAAATTAAGCAAAATCTTTACTTCATTGGTTTAGATTTCCAGAAATTTCCTGTATGTGCATGAAGACATTTATATCTGTTAAATAATAAGTTGCTAACAATCTGTGAGTGCTGCTTATTGATCTACAGATCAGAATTAATAAGTGTTGATTTCTGTAATTTGTATGTACTTTTCCATGGCTACTGACTGCTAAAAGACTGAGAAACTGCAAAGGCCTGAATGTCATTGGTGCTCTTATACAATAGTGAGATGGAATTATAATATCTGAATTGATGATTATTCTCTTATTTCAACTTGTACCACAAAGTCCCTTCAGATTCATTCTCTGATAATTCACCTGTTGCCATCCCACCCCACGGTCTAGGTAGTCATTATGCTAAAACTAGAATCTTATCAATAAAGTAAAGCTACTCTCTTAGGTTGCTAAGGTACAAAAGTTGCAAATATTCTCTCTGAGTATCTAGAAGCAGCTGGTGTGTAATTAAAATGATTTGACTGAAAGATTGTCAGAAAGGCAGGCAAATTCTGCCAGTCAGGGAAACTGATTGTTAGTTGCTTATAATTTATGCCTCTGGGATCTTTCAGAAAGCAGGGAGCAGATCTACTTGAGGAGTAACCCATCTGTGCTGTTTAAGGTTCTCAGCCAACTTGCTGCTTCTTATGGCCCTTGGCATCAAAGACAAATGGTAGACCAAAAATAATCAGCATTAATTTTC
Source organism: Calidris pugnax (assembly GCF_001431845.1). NCBI lineage: Eukaryota > Metazoa > Chordata > Aves > Charadriiformes > Scolopacidae > Calidris > Calidris pugnax. The sequence continues at coordinate 964,278 of NW_015090786.1, read as the reverse complement.
AACCTTGCAATGAATGTAAAGTTTGTATTATAGCTATAACTTACATTTGGAGGTTTCAGAGTAGGATGGCTATCTTTCCTCTTCTATTTTAATATTTAACATTTTAAATTTAGCTAGTAGTCCTTCTCTTAAAAAGAGTTTTTCAGTCCTTAACTTTTCATTGTGCTGTGTTTTCATTTACTAATGAGTTATAATAAATCTGTGTTTTTAAAACCACAGAGCCAATGCTAGCTGAAGCTTGATCTGTAGCAGTCAGCAGTTCACTTACGTGGCTGTTATATAAATATCCTACTCCAGTGTAATAGTCTTTGCTAACTGTTGCTGTAGATTTTAGATTGAATATAAGCAGACTGCTGCAGAAAGGTAGTTTGACTAAAGGATTGAGAGTAGCAGGGAGAGTAACCCTCAGGCAGCCTGTCTCATGAAATTTTAGTCCACAATGTAGACAATTTTGAGAATCTGAGTTAGAACTATGGTCTAAAATGTTTTTTTAATATGAAAAATGTTTTTCTGGTATTCTTGCCGTTCTGATGATTAGAAGAAAAATTTGTTGTAGGTTTCATAAAGGCATTTGTGACTGAATTATGGGCTCTTTTGGAGTGTGGAAAAGATGACGTGAGGATAACCCAACCCAAATCCACTCCAGTTGACCCTATTGACCAAAGCTGTCGGAAGGTGAGAAATTACTTAATCTTCTGTATTGGTATGGAAAAAAGCAGGGCTGTATTTCAGACAGGATGATACATACGTTTCTGTAAATTCTTATCGTGACTATACCTGCTTATTGGCACATGGAGCAAAATTAGTGTAATACACTAGTCAAATGATGACTGAAAGAATTCTTGTACTGCACTGCAGGTAACAATGCCAAGGATCCATTAAAGTCAATATAAACTAATAAATAACAATCATGACAAAAGTGAAAGTCTTAAAATATTGGTCATCAGTTCGTGTCTCCTAGCAGGTAACAATGCCAAGGATCCATTAAAGTCAATATAAACTAACAATCATGACAAAAGTGAAAGTCTTAAAATATTAAAATCGTGTCTCCTGTTACTGTAGTAATGAGAGTGGTGTGCTTTAGAGTATGCTGTGTCTCTACATTTTAGAATTATGTGATAATGAAAATATTATAATTTTCAAAATTGCTTGTAAAATTTGACAGATAATACATATTTCACAGACACTACTACCATTTTAGATTATTTAGACACTTGCTAGGGTTTGCAGTCTTATTTGGGCCAGCTCTATGTCAAGTTCGTCCTACAGAGAAGGATAAGAACAAACTTAAAGTTAATGGCAAATAATTTTTAAAGTTTATTTGGTTATACTTAACTGATTAACATTCCCTTTTGTCCCTCCTTTTTCTTTTTCGTTTTCTTTTTTAGTCTTTTCTGTCTCTGATAAACTTGCTCACTTACCCTGCAGTTTTTGAGCTTCTGAGTAAACAAGATATACCAAATAAACCAATGTATTCACTCTGCGAAGTACCTACAGATATTATTGTAAGTATAGTTTTTGTTTTTAAAGAAAAATAAATACTTCTGTGAAGACCTTTTCCTGTCAAAATGTTACTGAAATAATAGAATAAGATTTTTCTTCTTACTGAAAGATTTTGAAATTTTCTGCATTTTATATTATATACAGCATGAGGGCAGTATATGCACATATCACTTCATGTTAACCTGAATTTTCAGTTTGAAATCCTAAGGATGGTATAAAACTTGATGCCTAATTTAAAGATCATCTTTCATGACTTATGTTAGAATTGTCGTTTTCCATGGAAAAAAAAGTTCGCATACAAAACCACCTTTCTATGTGCATGTACATATATGCTGGAAAATCCCTATTCTTGTATTTTATATAATATTGCTTTATCACATTGTCTGTGACAAAAAAAACAAAAATTAAGAAAAAACACCAATTGAAAACCTTTATATAATATTGCTTTATCACATTGTCTGTGGATTTAAACAAAAATTAAGAAAAAACACCAATGGAAAACCTCGGGCTTCCTCAATAGCACAGATGATTCGCACACAGAAGAAATCACTAATTGGAAAGTTACTGAGTAAGGCATGTTTCAATCCTAAGAAAAATCATGTTACCATTTCTGTATTTAGTATTATTTTGTATTAGTTCATCCAAGTGCAATCTATTTATTTTTTTTTTCATCTTCAAAGCATAGGTAAATTTAATGTTGTCTTGACTGGCAGTTAAAATCAGATTTATTTTTCTAATGAGCTAGCATTTTGGATTCCTGTTGTGCTGAAGAGTTTGTTTAGTGCAAGCTGTGGATTGGTGGTAGTTGAAGTTGTTTAGACAGTGTATAGCATAATCATGAACTTTTATGTTTGGAAGGGGTTTTTGTAGTTCTTTTTCGTAACACTGTTTGGGTGATTTCAGGAGTAAATGGGATGATAAATTTCATTTTTCCAATACACTCAGTGTTGGTGTGTCCACCTATGGATAGTTCTGTTCAGTCATCAAGTTTTCTGAGACACTTGTAGCAGGGTAGATAGATGTATATTGAAGGTGATACATACTTGAGAGCTTTCAGATTGGGGTTGGTCTTAAGTAATGATTTTCGTGACTTTTGAAAGCCTATGTTGTGTTGGCTTTTGAATTAATTCAATAGTTTGATGGAATTCTCTCTATCACAAATAGCAATTCTGATATAATTGCTGAAAGTTCCCTGGACTGTTACAGATGTTTTGGATAGGGTTTGTATGTCATACTGTGCAACAGTGGGTTTTGTGCACCTAAGCTAGACATTCAGGGTTATGTGCTTAACAGAAGGGAAATACTCAGTTCATCAAATGTTAATTTAACGTATAATGGCTAAGTCCAAGTACTCGGAAAGCTTCTGGGGTTAAGCAGACATAAAGATTTGTTATAACTATGGTTTTGGGTGGTGATTGCAGAAAGCTAAAGATAGAAAATTTGTCCAGATGTAACTCTGGTTGAAAGCCAAGTAAAAGCAATTTCGGTGCCACTAGAAGACTTGGTTAGAAGACCTAATTGCTTTGTGTGCTTCATTTTCCTGTATTTCTAAATCATGTCATATTGGCACAGAATCTGACTTGTAGTATTTATGCTGAATTATATTTGATAATGCAGAGAACTTAATCATCTTTGTATGACCTTTATTTCTTAAACACACAGGATATAAACATTTTCCTCCTCTGTATTTTTGGCTAACCAGTTGCATCCTTGACTGAACAGATTTTCAGTTGAGCTTTTACTACTTTTAACTGTTCACTAATAAGGTTTTTATTTTGTGCCCTTAAGAAATTTTTTCTTAATTCATGCCAGTTTTTTTTTTTGCTATATAAAAATGATTTAGAAAATGGAGCAGATGAATAAGGGTCCTTCTGTCTGCCTTCACTCTTCCTTTGAGAGGTTCCCCAGTACGCACATTCAGTGGAATCTGGCTGGGAAAGTACCCTCCAGATCTGTAGCTTTGAAAGACATGTTTAAGCAGGTGAATTTTTTTTTTTCTCCCCCCCGCCCAGTGATTCATGGAGAAGCTTATATTTAGATGGTGTATCTTAGGTTTTCAAAGTAGATGACATCCTACCTGTAGTATTTAAGCTATGCACTGTAGTTGAGCAGTGCAGATTTATCTGCACGTTTTTCTGGTCCATCTTTGTGTTGGACCTTGTTCACTGCCTTCCTTACTAATATCCCAAATTACAGGTTGGTCTGTTTCTCAGTAGTCCTTTCTCTCTGCCTGCTCTTTCTACTCTTTTGCAGGCTCCAAGCTTTGATGTATAGATGAGAGAAGGTGGTTGTTGGCAGAGAAATATCCCTTGGCATTTAACTCTTTGCACCTGTAGATATCTGAAGAGCCCTAAACCCCCAAAAATCAATTGCTTGCATTAACAATTTTATGAACAGCCTTGAGGTCTGAGTTTAATTATTTTGTTGTGAATTTTATTGTGAACATACTGTGTGGAAAAAGGACATTCTTTCTAGCCCTCTCCCTTACTGCCCAAAAAAATCTATTAGGGAAAATAGGGTTTCACTTTATTTTAAATAACAGTGCATTTTATCAAGAGAGTTAACTCTGAGAAATTCTAGAGCGTTTTTGTTGTTGTTGTTTCTTGATAAAATGCACTGTTATTTAAAATAGAGTTAACTCTGAGAAATTCTAGAGCATTTTTGTTGTTGTTGTTTGTGTTTTTTTCTGGTACTAAGGGTTTAACTTGTGATGTTTACTTTTTTCTGTGTTGAAAAACAGAGCTTTGGTTGATTTCGTGAAAGTATGGATCCTAACTTTTCTCTCATATCATATTGAAATGACTCATTGATCTCAGCATTTGAATAATAACTCTCTGCTGTCTCTGAGACTATACTTATTAAACGTGGAGAAAATAATTTGGATTAAATCCAAACTTTTAAATAAAGCCTATAAGACTTTGTAGTTTTCTTCTGACCATAGCACAGCAATCTGTCTCTGAGATGATAACATCATCTTTTAATGAAATAATTTCTTCAGAAGCTGTTTGGATATGCAGTGAACCAGAGGGGAAGATAATTAGATTGGATTTGTGGAAGAAGTGGGAAGCAGCCACAGGTTGTTGTCTGTTACATGAGATGCTGTAGGATGAAAGATGTAAGCCTCAACATCCAAGCTAAGCCTTGTTACACTGAGAATAAATGGCTGTGTTTTGAAGCATGTAGTACTAACAAGTGTTAGAAAGGGTATTATACTAAAGGATTTGCTGTTCTTTTCATTAAAATAAGTGTATACACATTTCAAACATACAAAACCCCTACTTTAACATTTTTGTTGTGCTTTAATACTAAATAAAAACTACACTACTTGATATGCGAGGATCTTTTTGTATGTTTAGTGATTTATTTTTTTAACTGAGATTTTTTTTTTTTCCCTCTAACCTCCTGTATGGTTTCTTTTTACCATTGGCTGTTATGGTGAAAAGCCCATCTTACAGAAATAATTTCAGTATGCTGTTTAATAAGGGGTCTCATTTTATAGTAAACATTCCTATGAAACTATTATGTGCATAAAATAAAATATCCTACGTGAGTTTTTTACATTTGTCTTCCTTTGGCAGGATATTATTGACAGGCTTATAATTTTGAATTCAGAAGCTAAAATTCATTCCTTATTCAGTTATGAACAATCACATATCTTTGGTCTGAGGTAAGATGCTCATTTTTTATTCTCTGGTCACATTAACTAAATAGAATATAACATGCTTGGATGTGTTGCTTCTGATGAGATAACATTGGTTTTTATTATGCATGAAGGTGAAATTCCACCTTTTTTAACATAAGATGATTAAATGAAAAATGGCCTACAAAATGAGAATAGCAATGAATCTAATCTTATTACCTGTAAATGAATATATTGTAGTATGATAAGCAGTAATAGAAATTGCATGTTGTTATTTTGCCTAATTCATTGAAAAGAACATCCATTGTAGTGCATAAAACAAAAATCATAACGAAATACTAAAATAAACAAGGTATTTTTTACCATTTTATATCCGTTTGGTTTATCTAGTCTCTCTGTACTTTATTTTTTTTAATGTATCGGTTTAATTCTCACCAATTTCACCAAAACTAACTTTGAGAAGGAGAGTAGTATTTGATCCCAAATATTTCTGGAACCTGAAGGTATGCTTAAAATAGTGCTCATGCTGTCATGCTCATGTTTTGTAATATTTAGTGCTGTATAATATTTTAACATAGAAATTAGTTTCTGCATTTTTTTTTTTTCTAAAGTTGCGTGTATGAATCCTTGAATTCACCTTTTTGTTATGAATATATTTTGTGAAATTGAAGTAGAAGATCTGCTGGATTTTGCTTCATAGTATGGAAAACTTTGATAATGTCTCTTGGGCAAGACATAGCACAATTGATTAAATACTGCAACATTAGCTTTCTGCAGCTGAATTTGTACTTCGATATCACAGTAAAATTATTTCATACTATATATGAATAAGCATAAGATACAGTACAATTTGCTGATAAGGGTGAGCATGGGGGAGGTGAACAGTAACAGAATTTGGAGTTGGGAGATATATGCTTTTGTCATATAAATCAGAAGTTATAAATGCTACTTTGAAGGAAATCACTAGTTGAATAGAAATGAGAAGTCCTAAAATGAAATTTGAAAAATAAGATCTTATTCTTCATTTAGGATTATATTGACTCCATAAAAAACTTAATAGAACTCCCATTGATTTAATTAAGGATAAGGGAAAGTGAGACGTTTTACAGTTTAAAATAATAGTTGGCTTTTAGATTGTGTTCTATCTTTATAAGGTAAAAGAAGAGATTTCTTCTACGATGATACTAGGAACCCTCGTAAGGTATAGGCAGAAATGAATGAATCAGTCTGATTGCATAGGCAGTTGACTCCCGTGCCGTAAGGTGGAGACTGGTACACAAATACGTGGATCATGTTGAGGTTGTGTTGAATGCTCACAATATTTTTAGCAAAGCCTATACCCAGTGGAGCAACAGAACTACCCATAACTACACATATGAGCAATGTGACAAGCTCATCTGTAATCCTGTAAAGGAAGCTGTGCTGTTACACAGGTGAGATGAGCTTCAGAGGTCACTGTGGTAATGACACGTTCTGCTGGACACTGACAAAGTCAGAAACCAAGTGAAAATCCAGTCAAAATGCCAGATTTCAAGAAAAGATTAAGTAGTATTTTCAGTATGAAGCCTACTCTTAAAGTGGTAGGTATTTTAATAGCTAGTAATCAGAAAGAGGAAAATTTTAAAAAACATTTCAGTATAATTTTCAATAAATGCTTTGTGTTCTGCAGGTACTTTTGGAATCTCAGTGGTACTTGATTTTTAACAGATTCAGTCATTAGTCATTATTATGACTAATTCAATCGCCTGCACGCATTTTTATTATTACATAGTTATTCTAAGTTCCCTATTAAAACGATACTAGAATTCTGGATGATTCTGGAATTTGTTGCGATTACTGTATTGTTTACAGTATTGAGGCTGGCAAGAAACTCTAGGCTATATTATCTGAGGATGAGGTAAGCAGTTCATTTTAAATACCTTTTGATTCCAAGTTCCATGAGCTTTTCTGTGAGCACTGCTGACAGCAGGTATGTGTGTTCTGTAAAGTGAACTTTGCCTTGTGTAGTTGTTTTGCCTCTTGACCAGATTTCTTTAAGAATACCAAATTCAGCAACAGTTAGATCAAATAATAGCAGATGCTTAACAGATCTGAAAACTTAGAAAGTTAATTAGAGCAAAAGATCTACATTTCTCTTTGCTGCTATATAGAATTAAAATATTTAAATGTTTATGATAACTGCAACATTGAACTAACAGTTTTGTGGCCGCGTGATTTTGGTGAAAAATTTGTCTAGAAATATTTCTTTCCACTAGGCTTAATACCAATAATACAGCCAAATGCACGTTCTTTAGTAGTTCACAGATCTACACAGCTGGATAGTTTGGTACTTGGTCAGGTGTCACTGTACGTGTGGCTCACCCAGAGCTGAGTGCTGAACTTCGGATCTGTTTTAATTTAGAGGGCTCTGAGGTCCTTCAACCCACTTCTATTGTTCAAAAGAGTTGCAAATTTGCTTACTTGAATGTTAAGCAACTTCTGCAATTTAGAACTTGTCCTGGTTTCAGCTGGAATAGTTAATTTTCTTCCTAATAGCTGCTGTGTTTTGGATTTAGTGTGAGAATAATGTCGATACCACATATTGTTTTAGTTGTCTCTAAGTAATGCTTATGTTAAGTCAAGGGCTTTTTCAGCTTCCCATAGAAGCTGAGAGGGAGCACAGACAGGACAAGCTGGCCAAAGGAATATTCCAGACCCCAGACATGATGCTCAGTATCTAAGCAGGGATTCCCCAGTGGGCAGGAATCTGCAGTCACTGCTTGGGACAGGCTGGGCAATTGATCACGGGGTGGTGAGCGATTGCACTGCGCATCACTTGTTCTCTGCAGTCTTTTGTCATTATTATTGTTGTTATTTCCTCGTCCTTCGATGTCCTATTAAATTGTTTTTATCTCAACCCCCAATTCCCCCCCCCCCCCCACCCCAATTCTTTCCCCAGTCCCACTGCAGGGACTGGGGAGTTGTGAGCAACAGGCTGCATGGTGTTTGGCTGCCTGCTGTGTTAAACCACAACAGGACTGTGCTTTTCTTCATGTGTATACTGTGCTTCAGTGACTTAAAATTATTTTGGTTACTAGCTGTGTAACTATAGGTATTTCCACAGTCTGTTTAATCCAAAAAGCACAGATGTATGTATTTGTTTTTAATGTTAATATTGCATTTTTGGGTGGATGATTGTTTTCATTTTGAATAAAGTAAGTATGAATCCTGAACTATTATTACGAAGGACAGTCCGGCAGAGGCTCCGCTGTCAACTTTCCTTTTCAGGCTTGCCCCTTCCCAAGAGCAGTGTGCACGCAGTAGAAGTCAAAGGGAAAATGTAGGGAAGGTAGATAGAGTTTTGCATAACCAGTATCAGTCTATAAAGAATACTCCTACAGTGCATTGATGCAAACTAGGTCCTGTGTGATCAAAGTAAAATACTGAGTTTCGAAGCAAGTTGTAGCCTAGTGCAACTCTATTTTTTGTAATTCTTAACTTGGAAGTATCTTGGTCTAGGATTCTTCTTCAGTAGTTTCACAGATGCTGATCTGGTATTCCTTTAATTGCAGCTATTGTGTGCATCTAGGATAACTTTTATTCACATCAAGTCTCTTTTAAAAATTATTATTTAAAGGGAAGCCTTAGGCAATAAGTTGGAGATAAGAATAGAAAAGTGAAAGTATATAAAAAATTCCGAATTTGTGTATACAAAGATTTTCAAACTGTCAGTTCAACTTTCAAGTTCAAAGCATAATTGTACTTACTAGAAGCAGAAAGTTTCTCAATCAGCCAATATTGGTTGATAAAAGAACACTGAAGGCTGTCTCAGCCACTCTTTTGTACAGCCTGAAAATCTGGGTGCACAAGAACTTCTGCAAAAATTCTCAGTAGTCTTTCTATTTTAGAAGATTCTGAACTTAAATTGCTGTCAGAGCACAAATCCTAGAGAAAGAGAATTCACAGCAGAAGTTAAAAATACATTTTTAACATAATAAACGCAGAGAATTTTCTTAATTTAGTGATCAGCTTTATTTCTCTTATACAAGTGTACCCATTGATTTTATCTTAGAAATTATTGGATGTGAGAGAAAAAAACTTCATAAAGGTGTGACACTGGAGATCCTAACCATCTTTCTTTCAAGGCCAAACTCTTTGAATCTCTGTAACTTATATTGGGAAAGGGATCGAGTAAACAGCTGTAGCATTCTTTTATTTCAGACTGATTAATTATACGGCATCAAGGCAACTTATGTAGTATTTCAGTATAGTGAATACATCCATGAGCTGTAAGTTTTTACAGCCTGCCAAGAAAATATATGCATAAAATATATTTTCAAAGCATCTGCCTACAGCATTATCCAGGCATTCACATATTGCTGTTCTCTCTATTCAGAAACTCAATTTTCATTGAATGTTAGTAGTGCTGTGTGAGCGCGAATAAAGTGTGGCAAAGTACCAGATTTTTACCTTCAATAATCAACCCTCTGTCCCTAAAGAGTATTAATATTCCAAAATAAACTCCAAAATACTGAGTCAGTTTGCATAAAAAACAGGAGAAACAGTATTAGTGGCAACAGGTGTAGGCTGTGGGCCTACAAAACTAGTAAGGGAAACATTTGGGAAAGAGAATTTCAATGGCTCATGCTATATTGACATCAAAATCAATCAGCATCTTGAAATTTGCCTCAGAGCAGTATGTATTAGTCAAAATTTGATCTAGTGCTCTCCAGTGAATTCCAGGCGAATGAATCTCCTACAGGAGCTGGAAGATGAACAAACATGTGAGATAGGGAAGAGACAACTTTGTGGCTTTAGGAAATCCAGCTAATAAGCACCCATGTGTTCTTTTTCATTGTATTTTCATCTGGATTGTAAACACACCCGCTGCATTTTAATAATGATGTAGCTTCAGCATATGAAATAATTTTTTCCCTTAATTGTACTTACCTTATGTGTCTTGTTAATTAAAAGAATGTGTGATTTTAATGATTACAACACAATGGAAGGACCATTAATTATCTCCTTTTCTAAAGGTAGAAGATATGAATCCTGATGATTCTTTTTCCTCAGGTCAACGTGCTGTTTAGATTTATCCTCTCATTCTCTTTATCAAAAAGCATTATGAGTAGCAAAAGCTTTTTGAAAATGGTCTTATATAATTTGTTAAAATCTCATTCATTCTAAAATGAAGCAAGACTTTATTTAATACTGGTTTTAATCAATTTCAGTTTCCCCTTTAGAAAACATGGCACGCTTTTACTAGTTTCATGTTTTCTTTTCCATCTTGCAGAGCCAGAAATAAGGCTGTACCTCTTACTTTCCACGTAACTTCATTTTAAATGCCCTGTCGTAGCCTACGAACGCTGTTTAATGTCACTGATGAATCTTTTTGATCACTAACATTTGAAGAACAAGCTGGTACCTCTTCTCTTGCAATAACATTTACCGTGCTATTGGCTGGATGTACTGAAGAAACCCTTCTCATGCCACATCCTTGTGGCATGCAAAGTCTCCATGTCTTTGTGAGGGGAAGAAAGCCACGTTCATAGAGTTCCTCCTCTCGGGGGTGTGGTGAGAGAGGGGAGGAACTGAGCCTGACTGTATTTATTTCTCCTTCTGCATCTACCAGATAAGAATTCTTATGATGGAAGCATGAAACACTATGTAGTCCTCCAGTTATTGTCTACCAAACCTTTTTCAATTAAATAAGGACAACTGATTGAGGTAATAATTAATTAATGATCCATTTGCTATTATTTTAAGTGTGTTTTCTGCTTAGTAAGTGATATGTAGTTCTTTGGAGATGAACATCTTCCTTCCAAGCGTGCCTGCTGGATGTGGGTGAGGGAAAACACTCTGCAGTAGTGATCACTGAACAGTGTATGTGTCCTGTAAATTCACCCCTGTTTAATAGTCCAAAGGTAAAGGAAAACAGAGTCTACATTAGTAGTGATGAGGATGTGCAAGGGGATTATTTTGGCATGCTTCCACACCATATAGTTATCCTGTTAATTTGGGTTTTTGTTAGTTTCTATGTTAATAGAAGTTTGTTAGGTTTATTAATTTAAAACAACTTATAATTATTAAAAGAGGAATAGCAGATTATGTCACTTATTTGTTGATTTTATTTTATTTTTAACTTCAATGAAGGAAATGAAAACACTTCCTTCAATTTAAAATCTGCTTCACTTCTGAGTGCTCTAGGCTGGCAAGTGATGCTTATGAAAGGATTTTTGTTTAGCTAGGGAAACTCTTTTACCATTAGCAATCACATTACATGTGATTTGTAAGTGCCTTGGGTAGCAAAAGTGCTGTAGGTGCTCTTTGAAAAATCTTTTCAGGTGGAAAACGTCGTAAGGAATGCATCCGTCTCTGAGTTTTCTTCCTGGGAGAAACATGACTGCCCTGAGGTAGTACCTTCCAGTGCCCGTCAGCTGGGAGAAACATGACTGCCCTGAGGTAGTAGCTCCCAGTGCCCAGGTGTAGCTCAGGGTGTTGATAAATGCTCTCGTCATGGTTGCGGCTGTGATGAAGTTGACTTTCTTCCTAGCAGCTGGTATAGTGCTACGTTTTGGATTTGGGATAAAAATAAGCGTTGATAAAGCACTGATGTTTTGGGTTGTTGCTAAGCTCTCAAGGCTGCTCCTGCTCCTCACGCCGCCCAGCCAGCGAGTAGGCTGGGGGGGCACAAGAAGTTGGTGGGGGACACAGCTGGGACAGCTGACCCCAACTGACCAAAGGGGTATTCCATACCATGTGACATCTTGTTCAGTGTATAGAGCTGGGGGAAGAAGAAAGAAGGGGGGAGACATTCAAAGTTACAGCGTTCATCTTCTTCCCATTATCTGTCCTCATAACAGGTGCTTTTAGCAACTCAGTAAAATTCATAGGTGGCTTAATGATACTGTTTTCAAGTGAAGAAATTTAGAGAGGCGACATAAAAATTAACAAGTTTCTTTTAGCAGCTTAAATTATTTATTGACTGTTTTATATCCCATGAAGGACCTTCTGTTCTGCTGTAATTAAAGATGTTATGATTTCACCTATCAAATCTGAGGAGATAGTCAGTTTACAAAGGCACACAAGTATTAGTTAGCATGCCTTCTTTCAGACTAGAGATTTCTACAATGAAGTGTTAGTTGTGAAATTATAGTTGAAGGGGGAGAATCCTGGGAGCAACATCAAAGAAAGACAGGGATGATGTAAGACATGAAATGCAGAATTCAGAAACAAAATTACTTATTACTACCATTTTTTCGCAACTGTGGTATGTATTTTGATTTTTCTGAATGTCTTTAAAATTACTGTCCTATAAAAGACTGCCTTCAGATAACCTTTTATTTTATCTGTATTGCAGTTTGTTTCTGGGAATATGGTATACCTTAGTAGTAGTTTTCACAGAATTTTAGAATTGGGGTTGAAAGGGAGATTAAAGATTGTATAGTCCAACTGCTCTGCTCAGAGTGGGTTTGACTAGAGAGCTGTGTCCAGTCTTGTTTACAGTTTTCTCCAAGGGTGGTGATCCTGTAACATCTCTGGGCAACTTGTTCCACAGTTTCATCACCATCACAGTCTTGTTCTTTCACTGCCTGGCTCCATCTTCAAACTCTCCTGTGAGGTATTTATACACATTGACAAGATCTCCCCTGAGCCTTCTCCAGGCAGAGCTTTCTCCACTCTCAGCCTCTTTCTCTATGTCAGATGGGCCAAGCCCTTAGTCATCTTTGTGGTCTTCTGCTGGATCTGCTGCAGTGCATCCATGTCATGCTCTTTTTGGGGAGCCCAGAACTGGACCCAGCTTGACCTCACCAGTACTGACAGGCGAGAAGGGTCCTTTCCTTCACATGACCTTTTGGCAATGCTCTTCCCTACACAGCCCAGGATGCTGTTGGCCTTCAGGGCATGTTGCTGTCTCATGTTCAGCAGATTATCCCCCAGGTACAAGACCTTGCATCAAAGCATATCTTCCAATTTTTCAGCAACATTTAGCTTGAGAATTCTGCTTTAAAAATGAAATTTTTATATAGATCTCAAAAATATATGCTTTATTTTTATTGTATTATATCTGTTAAGGTTTTATATCTTTTCATAACCATGCACTCCTTATAGATGGGATATTGAACTGGGTGGTCTGATCAAATTCTTATGTTCCAAATACAATTAAAAACAAACAAACAAAACCTCCACAGCCATACTCAAGCTTGCTCACAAATATACACGCTTTAAAATGTGATTTTTATTTTTATTTTTTTTTTTTTTTGGTTTCAAACTTTAGTCTTTGGAAGGTAAAGCAATGGAATATTACCTTTAACCAAATATGTATACTTCAGTGATGGCATTTTAAAATTAATTTTTCCATGTAGATGAAAATTTCATTAGAATGTTCCAGCAGAGTTAGGCTGCTGAAGCATAACTGCTCATGTTAGATCTCGTATATTTTCTCATTTATCTTACCACTGTGCCTTCTACCTAGTTTTATTTGCTTATGGTTTGTTATATTTTTTTTTTTTCTCTGCCTTGTGTACCAGAGGAGGCGTTGTAAGCATTCTGAGCCATCAGTCTTCTCCCAAGTGGTTTTTAACTGCTGGAAACAGGTTCTTTGCCATTTAAAGTCATCATACTTAGCAGAAGAAATGGTCCATCTTCATAATGGTTTCAGTGCTCTTTTTGTGAATTTTTCTTCTATATAGTAATAAAAAAAATTTATAGTTGAACTGTCATTTCTTCTCCTGTGATATAAAACAAATCAATGACAGGAAATAGTTAACGTAAAATAAATAAAACTTGAAGAGGACTGAAGCTGAAAAGATCAAGTTATATTAAAAAAGCAACAGAAAAGAAACACCACAATTGTGTGAATTTGCAGGTGTTAAATTATCCAGAGAATGGCTTGCAAATTTTTACTATTGTCAGTAGAAGCATACTGGGAATTACATGGAAGAAAATAAGCATTGACTAGCAGACTACAAATTTCAAACAATATGTGTTCTGTAGTCCATATCAAGTCTTATATGAATGCAAAATATAATGCTGATCAGTCGCAATTTATGTTATGTTTTATGACTGTGATAGAACAGAAAATAAAAATAGCAACAAGAATGTTTAGTCATATTATTTTCCATGACCAGGAAGCTTTCAATGAAATTATTCTGTTGTTGTGTTACAGTGAATAGCTGAGTTAAAAAAAAAAAAAAAAAAAGTAATATGACTTGGATTGCCCTGCGTCAGATTTACATAAAATATATTGGAGTACTTTCACTGTTAATATGCCTTGAAGTTATAAAAGAAAATTGCATGTAATGTGCTGTCACGTGCTCTTCTGTTTATTAATTTCATTTACCATCGATTTGTGTTTCTCTGAAATAAAAAAAAAATATTTTTGTTACGTTAAATGTTCAGTTGCTTTTGAACTGTGTTCAAATTGATTATACAGAAATGCTTAGAAGGCTGTTTTCTAAAGGAAAGATGTATTTTTATCTCGCTCCCTCCTCCCCTTTAGACAACCTGATTCTGAGTTGCCTTACCAGCCTATTATTGTATGATTTCTTCAGATTTCACATGGAATGTCATATGAAGTCTGTGTCACTTTTGTAATTCTGTGATACGAACTCAAAAGCAGACTGATCTGACCAGTGAATGTTTTCTCTGGTAGTTCAGTGCACACAAAAACATCTGTTGTGAACCATTCCCTGTTTGCTCAAGCTGTGCCACTTGAGTACCTAGAAACAATGTAAGAGTGGTCGTGACCCAGTTGTGTCTGGGTATTTTTCAGACACTTCAAGTTTTTGGGGGTTTGGGTTTTTTCTTTCCATTTTGAGATGTCATAAAGACATTCTCCTTTCTCTTATTCTGCATTACTGGATTCCTGACTGATGTGCTATCGTTTCACTGTGTCCTTCTGCAGGTTGTTAAATGTCCTTTGCTGTGAGCTCAATACCCTTTTACTCTTGGAGACTCAGTATAAAGTGTCACAGGTTTTACTAACTGCTCAGGAGGAAAATGTCACAGAAACCTCAGAAGGACCAGGGTAAGCAGTGGCTGACGGAAAATTTCTTTTAACTCTCAAACTTTTCTCCTGAGAACAAATACCTTAATACTTTAGTGTATTTCAACATATAAACACTCTCACTCAAGTTGGCTTCTGATGTGCTTAAGTTTACTTTCATGCGGGTTTGTCATCAATATTTTTCTCAGGTTTTTTTTGTGTCAATCTTACGTTATTTCTTTAAAAAAAGTGCAAAATTTGTGGGTGTAAATATGTCTTTTAATTTTTGTTTTATATTATTCTTTCACGTTATGTGTTTAATATAAAATTAGTGTATTGTTTTCATGTTAATTAATTAAGAAATTAATTAGTTTCTTTTTTTGTATTTTGTTTCTTTTTTATTTATAACTCGGTCAACTCTCCAACTGCTGTGACTTTCCATTGCTGACTTTTAAATAAAATTGCACAATACGTTGTTTCAAATAGCAAAGTATATTTTGGGGACAGAAGTGGACAGTCACTTAGTCACAGACATTTTGTCCTTTCTCTCAGCATGCTGAATTTTAAGAACTTTCCTCTTTGCTACATGGGACCAGTTCAGAATTTAAATCAAAGAGTATGGGTAAAATCTCAGCAGACACAGATGTTATATACCATTTGAGGATGAAACGTACTGTTCCTTAAGAAGGAAAAAGTTGTAAGAAACTTGTTGTATAAAAACTGGTTTTTTTTCTTTAAAAAAAAAATGTATACCTTGAGCTACACAGTGGCTTCGGTCAGCAAGTTGGTTGTGTGTTAAGTTATGAATAATGTTGCTTATTTGTGACAGTACAAATTTGCTGGTAGGCCAAATAAGGAGTAAATCTTGATGGTCCATTAACTGAGCACGTCCCTAATTACTGAGCATGTGGGTATAACGAAGCTGTTGAAGTGTTCTTGTCTCTTGTGTCCCCCCATTGCTCAGATGTTTGCCATCAGCAGTAGGTAAGAAGGTATGAAGCTAAGATAATGCTTGCAGACATCTCAAAATACTTGATGTTTATTTCGTTATGCCTGTGTTTTCCAGGTTGTGTTGTAATTCCAGTATATTTCTCAAGGGATTTTTGCTCATTAAAGTTTATTGAATTAAACAGTTGGTTAATTGAAGTGGTTCTGATTTTTGGAGTTTTTTGTGGTTTGTTTGTTTGGTTTTTTTTTTTCCTAGTGATTTTATAATTGATGGTCTATCAGTGGAGAGAAACCATGTTCTTGTAAGGATAAATCTGATTGGAGGACCAAAGGAAAGGATTTTGCCTTTGAGAGTACTCGATAAGGTTAGAATCTAAAGTTTAACAATTCCTCTTTCCATAACTCCTACCTTCATTAATTGAACAGTTTTGCTGCTAATTCACCATGTGGAGTATTATTTAACATTAAGAAGTATTGTCCCACCTTTAGATTTATAAGGGGCTAAAATTTTCAAGAAGCGATACACTGAAAAAATCCATTGTTCCTACTCTCTGGAGATTGGCATGTGTGTAGGACATACCACTTTCAGATGAAATGTTTATATTGCTTCATTTTTAATATTTCTTTTTCTACTGTGAAAGTGAATGCAGTTTGTCTTTTCATTACTTTTATCTTCCTGAGTTTTCTTTTTTCTGAATTTGGGTTTTCATCTGCAGTATCTAATGGCTGGAGCTTTCATCGATGTCTAACAATACAGTGTTTGTTAACCAGCTTCTTTAAATATTCTGCTTCTCAGTGGCTGTCAGTCTCATAAAGATGAAATGTGAATTACTGTCAGCACAGCAAAGGCAGCTAGATCAATGTGTAAAAATGGAAATACTGTTTTGCAGGGTTTTTTATTAATTTTATAAAAATCTGCAGTTTCCTTTTTGTTTGAAAAAAAAAACACCTGTAAAATCAAAACTATTACTGGTATATGCCAGAAAGAATTCTGGCTCAAATGCTTTTTGGATTTTATATCCTTTAACTTTTTTTTTTTTTTTTAGTTATGGAATATCTAATTTCAAATTGTAGTATCAAGCATAATTTTGGTGCATAGGCAGTAAACCTGCGTGTTATCAAGCAAGTGCTATTAATTATTCTCCTAAATCAGTTTCTTTCTGGTCCTGTTTCTAGGGCAATGATCCATATCCTTGGCCAATGTTTTCATCGTTCCCTTTGCCAAAGTGCTATGTTGCAGAAATTCCTAGGAAAGCTGAATTCAGACAAGGTACATACAAAGCATGCAAACAGTGTACGTGTCAAACAAGCATCTCTGTTGATTTTTTAATATTTTTTTTCCCTTCTTCCTCACCCCCTTCCCCTCCATCCTCCAGATTATAATCTTATATGTGTTTAAGGATTTTTTTTTTTTTATTGCTGACTGCATTTGTAGCTAAATAAATTGGTTTGGTTTTGCTTGTCTGCCTTTGTGTAACTGTCAATCTGCAAAGCTCTGTTTAGTAATCTAATTCTTATGCAAACTTCAAGATTAACCTTTTGGCTGGTCTCAGGTGGGTGGCTCATGAGATGCATTTATATCATCTCTCTAGTAACTGAAGGAAGACAGTATGGTTAAGATACAAATTTTTTTGTACGGTATTTTCATGATTCAGATCCCTGTGTTTACAAAGCCTGATGGTGTGTGAAATCAACAGCGGTTTAGGATAGTTGGTTTCCACATTGAACATCAATTTGGAATGTAGGCAGACTGAAGAATCCTGTGAAGGACTATCTAGGCAAAGCAGTTTAATTCATACAGAAAAACCATTTTAAGGTTTTAATTTGCATAGACAATGCAAAAGAATCTGAGGAATGGTTTATAGTTAGGAAATAATGCTTTGTATTTGTTCATGTTTATTGTATCTTTGAGATGTACTTATTAGAAATTATTTGTGAATTTCCATAGGAGGTGTAGATTTTCAAAAGTGATAGAAATTCTTCATTAACTGCAGAATAAAAAATTGTTGTCTTATAAATATCTAGAAAAAAATAAAAAAGGTGAATTCATTTTCTGACAAGAGGAAAGGCCATGTAGTTATAAAAGGAGGGAGTTTTCTGTATCTTTAGTAGTACTGTTCCAGGCTTTCCAGGGCAATTTTCATAAGACAACAATCAAGTCACCATAAAGTGGGTGCCCGGTTGTTTTAAATATGCCTTCAAGGGGGCAGGTAGTATTGCTCTTGAACCGGAAAAGTATATTTTATTGTAATCCACAGAACCTCTCTGTTTTCTTGTTCAGGGCAATTCTGTTGCTTGTCATTAACTAGTGGGATAATGGAATAGAGATTGTAGTTGTCACTTTTGTGGATGACAACCAGCTGGGAAAGATTGGGTAAAACTTTTGGACTAGCAGTAAATTTGCTGAAATGAAGGTTTGCAAAGGATTGCAAACATGTTTGATGAAGTATTCAATATTTTAGTTTGAAATGACATTTTTGATATTAAAGGTAACTGAAGTAAAAGACTATATAACTGAAAAATGAACAGAACATTTAATTTTATAGTCAAACAAAATATTTTGTTTGCTGTTTGAAAAAGAAGGAAAAAGAAAACATTGAAAGTACTCTCTTCCAGTTCTCATTTAAAAAAAAAAATTATTCGTCCACCAAACTCTGAATTTCTGATTTGCCAGACTGAAGCTTTCAGGATGTTTAAGTTACTTTGAAAGAATGTATCGGAATAATTAGATCAAGAATGAAATGCTTGTTAAAAAACAAATCAAGAGCAGAAGTAGAAGATGGAGAATATCTGAACTGTGTTCTTCAGCACTACAGTATGGCACTGGTAGGAGTGCTCTTTTGCAAGAGAGGTTGAAAATATGATTGTGAGAGAGATCTGAGAGTTAGATTTAGATGAGACAGAAGGTGATCTTTGTCAGTTGAAGATGGTGAGTCCTTGGGTGGAGTATCTCTAGCACAGGCACTGCAGTCTGAGGAAAACAAATACATTTGAGGGATTCTAGAGCACAAGTATGTATTGTGACTTTGAATTGTGATATTTGAGTAGAGAGTGAAATAATTGGAGCTGGCTGATGCTGAAAAGACAAAGGTCATGAAGGTCTCAGGATGTTAAAAGCAGTTATAAGGAGGACAGATTGATTGTTTTCTATGTCCCTGTGCAGAAAAGGGAATAATTGGCTTACTTGTCAATAAAGATTTGTTACAAATAAGTAAAAAACATTTAGTAGGATACATCTGGAAGTCATGAAATCATCATTGGAGGTTTTAAGAACAACTTCTTTGATGTTTTGAATATTCAGAATTCATGTTGTGTGTTACGCAACTTACTCGCAGGTTTTAATAACGCTTTAGGCAAATACTTGTTAAATTTTAATTCTGCTTCACTGCAGGGGTATGGACAGGGTTCACACAGCCGTGCAAACACTTGTGCATGGCTGCTTTGTTGTGTCTGTCACTGAGGATTGAAGGCCAGCAGAAGGTTTCTGTGATTCCCTGGAGCTGTCTGTGTTCAGATTTCATGCTGCGGCGTTTCATTACCTAACCTGGGTGCTATCATTCCTGTCCTCTTTTGGGGATGTTTCTATTAAGTGAATAACTGAGACTGCTGGATTCTTATTGCTGTTAAAGAGTGTACGGCTTCTTTCCCTGGAAAGGCTGTAACAGTAGGTTTTAGTCTGTCTGTCCTGATCTCTTATTTACCTCCTCTCTTATTACCTGTGTGATGTGGGTTCCTGAAGCTTACCTTTTCTTTCTTCTTTGAAAATCAGTTCTGTGTCCATCATGCAATCGTGACGTCAAATGTAAAAACATAACCTGAGTTGATTATTTTTTTTTTTTTTTAATAAAAAAAAGGGTCTATAGTACAGATATTGGAGTTGGCTGGGAGGAGAGGGGAAAAAAACGGGTTACAAATGTGCACTCAGATATGATATTGCTGTCTCTGAACGTGTTTCTCTTCTGACCCTCCCTTCAGATGGAGTTGAAGGACAGATGCAATAACAGAACCTTTGTTTCCCAGGGGTGTCTCTCAAGTAATGGAAGTTGTCTTTCTGAGTGCAGGCTGAAATTACTCTGAATATTTTGGAACTAGCGTGTGACTGTTGCTCACAGAAAAGATTATGTACTACTGAGGTCAGGGAACAGGAAGCTTCATTTCCACAGCCCGAGGTGTCATGTAGCCTGTGACTGTATCTAATTGAATGGAAATCATAGATAAAGCAGCACATGAGGGGTGGTCACTGAAAAAGTGTTATTCACACTGAATTTTCTGTGAAGAAAACATGCAGCACTGGCACTTTTTTGATTGCTCAGTTTGGGGCGGGAAGGGAGGAGGACTAATTAGCTGTATGAAAAAGCAGAGCAGTGCTAACTCTGCAGTGTGTCTGGAACATTTGTTTCCCAGCACCAAGGCCTGAAGACTGCATCTTGAAGAACCTTTTTTTTTTTTTTTCAAACACTTGCTGTTATATTGTGCTGATGTGGTGCTTACAGACACTGGCAACTGGATATTTTGCCTCATTGGATCAAAAATGAAGCTATCATAATTTATGGTGGTAAAATTAGTAATTATGTTGGAGTGGTGGAGTAATTCCTCCATTTCATGACAACACTTTTAATGGGTAGATTGACCCAAAAAGTATATAGGTATCCTTAAGAGGAAAATCTTAAGTAATTCACTCTTTCAAATATGTGCCCTGGTTTTGCAGATGTCAGGTGTTTGCCTGTATGGTATTCGTGTCTGTAGGAAAGGATATATGGAAAAAAAACCTTGGTTGGTTGTGTATTAATGTGCATCAATTATTTCAGCTAGCATTTAGAGTTGGAAGACTATTGGATAGCAGTATATTAATGGTTCTCTTCTGTCAAAGATAATTTATAGTGAAGCTTAAAATGATTTATGCGGATCATTATTTACATGTGGAAATTAATTATGCCATTTCCACCTGTTTACACTGCAGCGAGATACCCTGTTGCTTTTCTTTTGTCTTAATTGTTCAATTATTATTTCAGTAAGATAATTTGTGGAGGAACTATTAAGTGGTTTTCAAAGAGTGATATATATATATATAGAGTCCTTTGTTATTCAAGATACAACTTTTAATGATCTTTTTACTTGTTATGTTAACTACACTGTAGGTTATTAAAAGTTAAAATTTTTAGAACTGTATTAAAATGTAATATTCACTCTTCTATTTGGACAGATCTGTTTCCCTTTTCTTCTAGCTCTGCAGTTAATGACAGTTGGTGATGAGTGTGACTGAAGAGTAGTGTCCATAAGTGTCCTGCAATGACACGTTCACTGCTGAGCATTTCCATATACATTGGCAACCCATTATTCACTAATCTTACTCTCTTCTTGACTCGTACAGTCCAGAATTGCTACCAAAAGCCTCCTGTGATAATGTTCTTAAAGTTTTGATGTTTTATCTCAGCCACTGTTCTCAGAGTTCATGGCTTTGTACTCATTAACTTGAATGGGAAGGTGCTGCCATGTTTCTGTTTGGGTTTTTCGTTTTGTTTTTGTTTTTAATAAGTTTTCTTTTCAGTCATGGTTTGTTGGTTGGGTGTGTTTGATATCTGCCTGAAACTAGTACTCTCATTTTAAATATTTATTTTTTTTAATTTTCCCTGTCAACTAGCTATATTAGCTTTCCTGTTACCCCTTATAATTTCACATAAATGTCTTCATCACCTGCACTTCTTTGACTTGTACTCCCTTTTATATTTGGCTCAGTATTCATGTAGGAGCCTGTTGTCTTACACTGTTTAAGAAGTCTACTCAATGAATGAAAGATGAAAGAGAAGTAAGTGGACAGGTCTATCAGAAATATATATGGACTTTCCTAAAATATATATTCTTATATGCATTTGTTTTCATGTAGTAGTCAAATACTATATAGTCAGGTTATTTATTATGTCTAAATTTAGATTTTGACTTAAGGTGCTCATCCATTTATAGGTCTTAGTTTCTTAGTCACAGAAAAACACTTTTATCACAAAACACAATCAGATGAGAAAGGGCTTGTGGCATCTCTGACATTTTCTAAAACATTTATGGATTTTCCTAGGTCTTACCTGCTTTAGACACAAAAGGTAGCTGAAGAATTATTTGAAGAATTAGAAAGCAGCATCTTTTAGGAAATGAGATCAGTTTAAACTTGCAGAAATCATGATGTGGTGGTTCAGATTTCATACATGTAGGTAACTGTAGGTTATTTATAGTGCAGTTCCATAGCTTCATAAACCAGTAAACATGGTTATTTTTCTTGACAAGGCTACACAGAGCAACCAGTAATAAGAATAAGAAGCTAAGAATAGTTAAGAAAAAAAAAGTTAAGATAAATCCTTTTTCACATTCAATTTTCATACTCGTGTAAGCTGTTCTAAGCATCAGTGCATGTTATTTGGAAGGGTAATAACTGAGGACTTATTCCTTTGTTATCCTCAAATAACTTTCAGATTAATTTGAAATCATTACTAATGACAATAATTAAATTACTATAATAAGCTTCTTTTGAAATAATATGTATTGTATAATAAATTCCAATGACAAGGAGACAATTTACAGATTGTAAATCATTAAGGTCCTTAGATCAGCTTAAAATAAATTATATGCAGTATTGTAGTTCTGTTGAAAATATTCTAATCATCTTAAAAGAATAAGATAATTTGAAAATAGCATTTTGTTTGTGGAAACAATTAAGTTTTATTGGAAAACTGAAATACTATAAAGAAGTAAAAGTAACAGCAAATATTTAAATAGCCATAGACTGGCTCAAGCAATTGTTGACTCTTTCATCAGGAGTCACCTTTCATGACAGAATTCATTGCTATAGTATCCAAAATGTAGAAACAGAACAAAAGAGAGCTTGCAAGGTATGAAGAACCTTCATCACCTCAGTGAGCAGTGAGTAGCTGTGCAGGCTGCAGGCCTTTCCTAACGATGGGAACTGCATGGTTCCACAGCAGAGGGACTGTGCACAACGGGACTGCATGTGCATTTTCCTTTTTACAGATAGCAACTTTATTTTTCCCTTCGAGTTGACCAGAAAATATCTCATAGCAGCATCGAGTACTTTGGGAACCAAGCTGCCTGAAGAGGGGCGGTCTAATTGGTTGTTTCCATTTTGGAGGGGTCAGTATTGTCTGTTAGAAAACTCGGTTTGATCAGTTTTATATTACATAAAATTACTTTAAAAAATTACTTGGCATTTGAACTTGAAATTTGTTCTGCCTTCAGCAAAATAGAATTTGGATAGTCAGTCCTTCCCAGTATATTCGCATTTTTTAATAAATGTTGCATATAGCAAGAAATCATTTCCTTTTTGCCCAAGCATGTGTATGCATTATTTAAATCTCTACCTTGCATATATTATTTAGTGTGCTGTGTCATCATGCGTCATGGTAGCTTGCTGAGATCTCAGAGGTCCCTTCCAACCATGGTGATTCTGTGATTGTTCAGTGCGAATTCCAAGATAGACATTTTTGGTTGCAGAAGGTGTTTGATTTAAAGAAAAAATTCTTAAGGCTTTAAGTACAGACATCTCATTGTTGAAAGCCAACAACATTTTCAGGTGCGATTCCATGTGCTGGTTTTACATTTGACACTGTGCTGCTTCTGTTTTCAAACCTCTGTGAGACTCAGCTACTTGTGAAGTTACTGCCTCAGTCTACGATACTTTATTATACAAAATTGGCAAAGTATCTGTAATTTCCTCTAACTTAATAGAAAACAGAGGGGGGAAAAAAACCTTTTAGCCAAGAGAGAAGAGAACATACTGTCCTTTTGTTATTGCATCAATGGCAATTTTAATTTTGAAGGCATCTCCCTATTGTAAAGAGTGAATGTGTCTTTAATAACAAGGTAAAAGTAACAGTAAGGAGTGATCTTTGAAATTCTTGCTTTGCATTTAAAAGGAATCTTTCATAAAAATCTTTCTGTAAACTGTTCCACAAATTTTATTTATAAGCAAGCTGCACATATAATGAAAAATGTTATCTGATACATTTGTGCCTCATATATAAAAAATGTACCAAAAGACTGTGTAATAATAGTGCTCAGGTAAAAAGTAAAGCATTCAGAAGTTAGAAAATGCCTGAATTATATTGTTACAGCCTCTGACAGCACCAGCAAGCAGCCTGTGGCCCTGAACCGGAGTATGTTGGATGCACCTAAATTCTTCAGAAAACTCAATTTAAATCTCTGAGTTTCTCTAAATATTAACCCGAAACCTGCAAGGTGAAATTTCAGTGACAGCAAAAGTATACTTTTAGTGTAACCTTTTGTCCCAGTTTAAGTTCTTGTGCTAAAGTTGGATAATGCTGAATTCTCATAGCATGGGCAGCCCAATGTATTTTCACAAAATCTGCCTGGCAACCCGAAGGCACACACATATAGCCCCCAATATCTGTCCATAGTAGAAGCACCTGCAGGAAACCTGCTTACCGAAAGAAGCAGTAATTTTCTACGGAACCTTGTTATGTTGCTGTCTTAACAAACTTTATTTCCTGTTCTACACAACAATCTGCCACCTCACGGTTTTATTATTAAACCAATGATATTTGGTGGAGGATCTTTGCCTGTCTTCTATTTTAGATTATCAGTGGTGAGATCATACAGAAATGCCAAACTATTTTCTCTAAAATATCTTTCCAATTCTTATCATTTCAGGACAGAGGAGTAATAACTTTAGAGGAGTTATATAATGTCCCTCAGTAATGTCGTAAATGTTCAAAACCCAGCAGTAACTAGAATGAATATTTCTGTTCTGCATAAAGCAGAATGTCGTAAGCTTTAGGACTGCTTCTCCGGTTTTAATTGTCATAGGATAAGGGATATTTATTTAGTCTTTTATTCCTAACATATGAAGTCTGCCAAAATACCGGGCAATAACAGGGCTCTCAGCTGTGTCTGACTTTCCTGTTCTTCACTGAAATGGTATCTAGTTTGCAAATGCATCTACCTCTTTCTACCATGCTCTGTAACTAATAGCTTATTAATTACATACTACGTTTAAAAGAAAGAAAGAAAAAAGAAAAAAAAGCCAAGATTATAATTACAGACTCATTTTTCATTTCTTCTAGATAAAGATCTTGACAAGCTTTTATCACTTGTAAGAAGTCCAGAGAAGCAAATGGGGTGGAGAGAAATTTGTAGAAAACAGTTCTGCAAAGTCATGAAAGCCAGAGCGGATGTCATCAGTGGAACCAGTGAGTATCACTTACTGAGTTTAACAAAGCCAGCAAGCATAAGGCCACTAGTAAGCAATCGTTCTTTACAGTTTCATTGGGGATTCCATTATCTAAACAAGTAGTCAGTAATTTTGTGGTGATTATGAAAACTATTTCAGTGGGATTTTCCTGAGAAAACAAAGTTTATGCCTCATGTCTTATGTTTCTCTCTCCGTGGCCATCATCCCTCTGTGTTGGCTGTTTTCAGTGAAGTTTGTCACAGAAAGAGGGCTCAAATACAAGTCTTTGTTTCAGATCTCTAAAGGGTCCATTATTGAGATGATGAGAAAATGGAAAAGAGAGCCTAAGAAAAAACAAAGCATCATTCACAGAGATCAATGAATGATGCTAAGATGGGTTGGGAAACTATATGAATGTAAAAAATTTCAGAATTAAGCCATATTAAACATTAAAGAACCCACTCATTCAAGTTTTTCTTCATTTTCATATGTATTTTCTAGTGAAGAGTGTGCTCATGCAGGAGCATTGGTACAGATCAGTTAAAACAATAGACCAGCCAAAACAAAAACCGTGATCACCTATATGATGTAAATAATCAGATGTAATAATTCACCTCTAAGATCATATAAACTTGTGTAGCAATAAAGAAGTGAGGTATTTTCAGGACTTACTGGCTTCCGTTTCTGTAGGAACTCTGATTATGGTGAGATGGTGAGTAATAGTCTAGCTTTTTGTTTACACATGACAAAATCTTTCCCTTTAAATTTGATACAACTGACAGTGAAGACGAATGAAATATCTTCTATATGGGATCAAATAACCAAGCATTTGTGTTTTACATAAGAGTCCTGAATTTTATTATAAATTATATAGCAATATAAAAGTTATCCTGTATAAAACTCATTTGTACAGGAACTTATTTAATATTAAAATAGCTAATAAGAAACTTGTCACTTGTGTAATGTGGTTAAAGTCAATAACTATTGAATGTTTCTAAATTCTGAGCTTTCTGTCCTTACTACTCATTTGAAACGAGCTTGAGTCTATAGTGTTAAGTGATTGCAAATTAGAGCTTTCACCTTCCATTTGGAAGAATGTGTGTGTAGACAGAATACGTATGTATTTGTATATAATACATAGATGTACTATTACATTATATTGGACAAATCTATAAATGCATGTATTCAGACAGCTTTGTGAAACATGAACAGATACATAACCATTCAGAAACAACTGAATGTATTTTATATGAGCTTCTGCTAGTGTAGGAAAAATAAGTTGCAGAATAGCAATTAAAAACCCTAAATTTTTCTAGTAAAATTTTACGTTTACTTTTTTTGCATGACTGATCTAGTAGTTCAGTGATTTTTTTTTTTTGCTGTTATATATTGTGAAGCAGAAATAATTTAGCCCTTGTAAGATCAATTTTATTTGAATGCAGCACATTTTCTAGACTGATCTCTTCTTAGATTATATGCAACTTTTGTTAAAAATTGTTAGTCTGTATCTAAAAGGAATTACTTGTTGAAAAAACGTATTTTTTACAAAAAAACCCAAAACGTACATTTAAAGCATGTGACTTAAAAAGAAAAGTCTTTCCTTTTGTGCTTTGTAGTTATCCATACACAGCCTCAAAACCTGTATAGGTTGTTTTCTGTAACCTTGTTGGAGGCACCAGAAGCTAGAATGAGGAATTAAAGAGAGTCATTAAGATTTGTCAACCCAAAGCAAAAAATTTTGCTTGCTTTTGGAAAACTGCTTCCAGCTGAGGTGGAACTGGGAGTAAAAGTCAGCAAGAAAGTATCTGTGGAATTGTTGCTAAGCCTTACAGGGGCTCCTGCAAGTACTTTCATGAACCACACAAAAAAGTAAAGTATGAAAATAGAAAAGTGTAATGAAACACTAAATAGATAAACACACCCTAAAAGAGGGTAGGAACATAAGCTCACTGTAAGTACTGGTAATTTAAGGTGGATGCAGAGCTGTTCAGATGTTGCGTATCTACTTGGAGGTATTTCAGGAGCAGCAAAATATCTGCTAGCTGTGTGTTTTGAGACAATGTCATGTTGGTTGAAGCTATTTTATGAGATACAGCTGTGCTGCTGTGTATCTTTTGCAGCATGTGAAGCTCTCCCAGATTCCAGAGGACTGACTGGCTTCAGTCCACATCCCATTAAATCAAAATTAACTCTTTAGTTACTGATGGAGCAAACTGAAGGATTCCAGAACAAAGATGCATGTTTATGCTTCCTCTAAGGCAGACTAACATTAACAGCAGTTGAACCAGAACATGATCAGCAAAGACAATGTTGGATTCAATGACTGTTAAAGTGTAACATGTATTGATTTTTAAAATATTTTGTGATGTAGCGTCAGGTAGTTCAATTAATAAGGAAGATACTTGTATACTAGTGTAAGACATGCAAACTTCATATCTGACGGAAGCACTGTCAGAATTTTTATTCTCTTATTTTCAAAGAAATGCAGGTTGTTCCTTTGCCATTTCATTGTACTGTAATTGAAAGACTCTCTCGTTATCTTAGAAATTCAGAAAAGTCCTCATTATTGTTGCCATTAAGTATGGAATTGCCAGCTGTGTTTTTCTTAGATCTATTAAACTGAAGTACAGTTGTTGGAGTTGACAATTTCTGACACTACTCTTACAAAGAAGTCAGCTGTCCAGGGTTTTCACTCTTGAATTTTTAATTTCTAACATAAAGTTAAACATGACTACTGTTGACTCTTACGAAAGTTTGGTGGTGGTTTTTGTTGTTGGTGGTTTTTTTTGTTTTTTTTTAACTCCACTGAAGCATCTGTGAGTCGGTATAGAATATGATGCAGTGACACTTGTTACATTAGTGAATCTAAAAAGATATCCTAACGCTTTTTGCAGTTTTTGACCTTTTTGGCATAAACCTTACAGAGCAGGAATTAGATAACCTCTCATGGAGGTTACCTATTAAAGCAGTTTTAATCACATGAATTTTTTTAATCAGTGTTCTTATGAAGTTTGGAAGCTGCTGTGATTACTTTCCTTTTGTATATCAGTTCTTCAAGGAAAAAAAGTCCTGCAGGAATTCAGGGGTTGTATGAGCAAACTGCAATCATTTAGGCAATCTTAAAAATCTTTCATTCAGTTTGTATATGATTACACACTCTTAAATGAAAATTCTCTTTATTTTCATGTGTGGATTAAATTTGCATGAGGTAATTGCCAGTCTCTTAAAAACATCAGTGTTTATACAGCCGAGCCACCATAATTTAAGAAAATCAACATTCTGCCTGAGTTGGTAGGCCAGAAGACTAGTCTCTGTCTCTGAATGTAACCTCTGCATGAGAATGTGGCCTTTACAACAATACTGACTTTGTGCTGGCTGTAAAATGAACTGTCCTAAACTTCTTTTATCTAAGTTTTCCGGCTCAATGAAAAATCACTGAGTCAGTTTCCACCTTTATAGAGATTTTCAGGGAGTGTCCAAATAGCAGCTAAATGATTTAGTATTAAAAGAGAAAAATTAAAATAACTACTTGTCATTTTACATGGGCATTCTTTCAGAAGAGACCAATGTCCTGTGAAAACCCTCTATTTATGTATTAACCACATTTGTTTTGATAAATTCTTATGTGTGTCTTCCTCTAACAAGCTTGATTAAAAGCTTTTCAGAGATCCTGATAAGCTCTTAGATAAATACTTTCAAATGGTGGAAATCAATTTAGTGCTTGAGTTTCAAAAAATTGCTTAGCAGTTGAGCTGTCACTTCTCCCATTAACTCAAGCACTGAACTGAAATATTCAACTGCTAAGTCAAGCATGTGGATGCCTTCCAACAAAAAGGGAAGAAATGTTCTGAGTTATGGGGTACTTTAGTCCTTTTAACATAGTTCCTATTTGTTATTATAGTATGGTATATTTCAGTACTCACAATCCTAATAGTCATACAGTAAACATCCAGCTAGTTACAAATGTTAAGTTTAATTTCTGCTTCTTGCTATCTAGAGCTCCAGGTAGAGACACTTTTTCTCGTTTTATGCAAATGCCTGTTATGTTTTTTGTGGACCAAATTCCAGTGAGCGTGTTAGTGAGGATCAGTGAGATTGTTTATTCTGTTTATTCTCACAAAATGAATAAACTGTTACTCTTCTATAAAATAAATTGCTTTTTGCTAGCCCCATGTGGTTTATTACCCATGATTAAAAATAGCTATATTATATTTAATTAGCAGTTTCTTCTCTTCATAAAAATGCATAAGAATATAAATTACACATGTAATTTTTTTTGTTTTGATTTAGTAGTCCATTGCAATGCAAAATTAATTTTGTTACTCCTTGAGTTGGCTACTCTAACTGTAAATCCCTGTTTAGCTGTTGTAGCGGAACTGCGTTTCCCCTTTGTCCTACCCAAAAACATAGCACTACCAAAAAATCAACCTTTTAGAAACTTCTTCTGGACTCATGCAGTGTAAATAATTTCTGTAAATGTTTTAAACCACTAGTCAAGAAAGGAAAAAAAAATAGTTGTGAGAAACACCGACTCACATCTTAGAATTTAAAGAGGACAAAGTCACCGAAGCAAAGGTTAAAAAAATAATAATTTATTAATACGAAACAGCGCTGAATCGGGTGCACCAAAAATAGATGCACGATGATCTTTTATCTTTCAGGTATTTTATACCTTTATCCCGGCCTCTTGAGTTTCTGTCTCCCTTCTCGTTGGCTGAGAAGTTGGAGCTCACATTCCTCCCGACCGCTTGACCTATTACAGGTTTATTTTGCACTTTTTCCCATATAAGGCACACATACACCTATTCCACAAAATCATTATCCTAAACACGCCTTTGATTAGTTAATTATGCTACACGTTATTTCACAGTCTTTGTTACCATCTACTTGGCAGATTTACCAGACTGGTTTCTTTGGCCTTATTGATACTCCCCTACCCTTTGGGTTTTTGTGTTGAAGGCCATGTTCCAGTTTGTTTCTCTTCACCTGGATAACGCTCTGTGAACAAGGATCCCTTGAGAAACCAAGGGCATTTTTGGGGATTAATTGGATACAATTTATTAGACTCTACTATTACTAAGGCTTCTTTGTTAGTACTATCACACTAACAATGATACATCAATTAGCTGAAGCAAAACTTAGCTTATTTCCCCCATAGTCGTGAAATGGTTGGAAGAAGAGTTGATTTTTCTGGTATAAAAAGCTTCAGACTATGGGTGGAGGTTCTGTCATCTTCCTTCTCCTCGCACACGCAAGAGCTTGCACCACAGTCTCCCGTGTTCGTGTTCCTGTCAGCAGGGCTGCTTCAAGGGTTTCCTGGCTTCCTCCATTGCCACCTTCAGATGGTTATGCTGTTTGTGCAGCTGCCTGCTCACAGGGGTTAGTGGCACTATTCTGTCTAAAACTAGCAAAACCCCCTGTGGGGGGGCATGGAGTTGTGTGCAGGAACAGGTGACCTGGGGGGGGTGTGAAGCTTGGGTGTTATTAAATTGACCTGCTGCCAAGGAAATTGTGACTCACAGTCTTAAAACAGGAAACCCCACGGGGAGCAGCACTCGTCACTATCCAAATACACTTCCCTGCTTGGATTAGTGTGAAAAGAATGCTACGTGACTGTTCTTTAAATCCTGTTTGTCAAATAACAGCAGCTGTTTTGGGATAGTATTTACTTATAAAAGCCATTTTCATTGTTGCTATCTGAAATTCTTAATATGGCTCGTCTCAGCACGGGCTCCCTCCATGCACCATGTGTAAAGGCTTCCTGGCATCCTGTGTTTCCCTCTGGAAGGTGGTGGGATGCTCTGTTGCAATAGCCTCAAAGTTGTGGAACTGAGGAATGGGGAACAGTTTTTTGGTAATGATTGGTCATTGAGAGTCCTCGTCAACTTCCTGGCTGACGTCCTGCTAAGGGGGGAGACACAATTTCCTACAGAGGGACCAGGTGTCAGCATCCGACTTACTTAGCGCTGCGGTATCTGCAGACTCAAAAGTTCCATGGCAAGAACTGAAAAAGAACATTATGTTTGTCATAAAATGCAGAATTTCCCAAAGGAAATGCTCCTGTTGCATCATTTTAAGAGAATAATTTTTATCTTGTGATTGCATGGGTGGTTTTATAGCATGGGTTTTTTGAAATAGCCCATAAAACTTCATTTACTTTTGTTAGCATCATTTTGGGATAGCGTGGGTTTTTTGTTGTGTGGGGGTTGTTGTTGTTTTTTTTTTCTTTCCTATCTACACCTACAGAAATTTATGGTAAGATATTGTTGTTTAATTATAGCTAATTTTCATTTCATATTGAAACCATGTAACAAATTCTGAAATAATCCTTGGAGGAGATAAAAATAATATGGGATTCTCTTTCCATTTACACTGAATATATTCTCAGTAAAGCTATTAAAATTTAATTTACGTTAGGAATGCTGTTCAGAATGCAAAAGCGCAATGCATGCTTTGAATTGTTCCCCCATAAAAACATGAATAAACATTCAAGAATTCAAATAGCTTTAGTTTCTCACGTATTGTCATTTTGTTGCGTAATGTAGTTCCACATTTTGTACACTGCCTCTAATGTTTTAATGGATTTTTACTTTTTGCAGTTTTGGCAGAATTAATTGAAAAGTTCGTGTCACATCTTTCTGAAAGCCGATCGGATTGTTATTTCAGCACAGGAAACTATAAAGGTCAGTTTCCTAATAACTTGTTGCCATGCAGCCTCTTTATATTTAAATAACTTTCCTTTTAAATGTATCTGTAGCATTTTGGGGGTTGTTTGGGGTTTGTTTAACATGTTCTTTAACAACTCAGAAATTCATTACTTAACTGGTGGGAAATACCTCACTTTGGATCAAAAGATGATGTGCTTGAGTAAGGAGTACAGAGGACTGTCTGCGGCGGGGTTTCCCCTTCCTGTGTGTGTAATGGGAAGAGGGAGATGCAGAACAGGTGAGGGTATGATTCAGAGTATTTGTTCACACCTCTCACAGAATGATTTGCAAAGCTGGTGGCATAAACATTTAAGGTGGTGTGAGCAATCTGGCTCACCTTTTGAAAGCCCCATAATATGTAATCAACCCAAAGGTATGCAATTTATATTGCATTAAAGGATACGTATTAAAGAACTGCTACTGTTGACAAGAGTAATCTGAGTGTTGGTTTTGTACAGATGTCGTGCTTACAGCCACGATTAAAGGATGAATGATAAAGTTAATTTATTCTGAGTGTGAAGTAATACATTTTAATATTTTGAAGGATTTGCAAAGTTAGATTTAGAAGCATTGTTAGTATCTACCGGAAAAAGCACTTTCATTCTTTACTATCTGTCCAGGACTTTTAGGTTGTAGTTCAGTCATTTACAGTACTTATTCTGCCACTACTTCTGGAGAACCAGGCCAGCTTTGGGGACAGTCTGTTATTTATACTGATATTTTATTCTCATATCCATAGGATGCAAATATAGTGTCCTTGGAGACTTCAGATTTGCCTTTGTAGTTTCAAAGCATAAAACCTCGTTAGTATTTGAGAGGATCTCTGTGTTTATATAGTGGCCTTTACCTTCTGAAAGCTTGCTAGTAGAATACTCTTAATTTTATTTGAGAATCTCGCTCTTTGCTTAATCAAGTGAGTTGCTGAAGTGACAGTTCTTTCTGTCGCTATTTTATTTTTACTTAAGAGATCCTTAAAGGGTTTTTTGTTGTCCTGCATTAGTTTGTCATTTACTTTTCAACTTCTCCAGAGGCAAAATGAGCAAGAAATATCTTTTCATGGACTCGTAAGACTTGCTATTTCCATATTTCTGACACTTCCCAATTCAAATTATGATTTTGATGGTTAAAAGCCTACATAATGCTTTCATGACATAAATGATTTATCTGAAACCTAGACTGCCCCTCTTGCTCCTCTCTGTACCTTTCTCTTTCTTAGGTCACAGTTCGAAGTATTACCCATTCTCCAAGGATGTGGAAGGCCCAGGTGTAGTTTTCTTTTCTGTCACATTTCTTTGGAGAACGATATAGCCCGCAGACATAAATTTGCAAGGTTATCTTACTGTTTCCTAGTAGAAAAACAGGAAAACCTGCGTGGTTTGAAGAAGGCAAAAACTAACTAGAGGAGGAACAGACATCCCTGCCCATGGCAGAGGGGTTGGAACTTGATGATCCTTATTTTTAGGGTGGCAGAGCACTGGAACAGGCTGCCCAGAGGAGAGGTGGAGTCTCCATCTCTGGAGACATTCAAAACCCACCTGGATATGTTCCTGTGCAACCTGCTCTGGGTGGACCTACTTTGGCAGGAGGAGTTAGACAAGATGATCTCCAGAGGTCCCTTCCAACCACATATCATTCTGTGATTCTATGTTCTTTAAGGTCCTTCCAACTCTAACCGTTCTGTGATCTAATGCAACCTGCACGTGGATGTTTTGCCCAGCAAAGAGGGCATTGTGCTGTTTCTTAATCACAGCAGCTAGGTGCTTCCACCCAGTGTGGAAGAACTCCAATGAAGGAAAGCAGTAGGGTTGAAGTTTTATAGGAGAATAGTTACTAAAATTTCATAGCACCTTTTCAGACAGGTGTAACAGTGAATGTTGTCAGGGAAGAAGCTAGTTTAGACCAATAATTTTGTGCTGGTTGGCACAAACGTGAAACAAAAATATGATTCTAAAATTGAATCTTTGATCGTACTCCACTCTGGAACAGTAAAAGGGCTTGATTGTATACTGACATTTATGCTCGTTTCGGGTTCTTTGTTACATAAAAAACATGGATTGCAGCATTCCTGTGAATACAGGGAATGTGCTTTGAGAGCCCACGTCTGTATTATGCTTCCTATGATTGTACAGAAGGGACAAACAAAACACACTCAAATCTTTTTAGAATCATAGAATTGTTTTGGTTGGAAGAGACCTTTAAGATCATTGAGTCCAACTGTTAACCCAGCACTGCCAAGGTACTACTAAACCATGTCCTCAGCACCACATCTACATGTCTTTTTAACACCTCCAGGTATGGTGACTCAACCCCATCCCTGGGCAGCTTGTTCAGGTAGTTGTAGGGAGCGAGAAGGTCTCCCCTCAGCCTCCTTTTCTCCAGGCTGAACACCCCCAGCTCCCTCAGCCTCTCCTCGTAAGACTTGTGCTCCAGACCCCTCACCAGCTTTGCTGCCCTTCTTTGGACACACTTCAGCACCTCAAGGTCTTTCTTGCAGTCAGGGGCCCAAAACTGAACACAGTACTGGAGGTGGGGCCTCACAGAGGCACAGTCACTTCCCTAGTCCTGCTGGGGACTTTATTTACTTAAAATCAGGTTTCTCATTCTCTCACTGATTGAATATCAATTGATCAGATTTGTATACATTTCCCAGAATTTTTCACTAATGTGAGTGAAGGGTTAGGATTTATCCAAGGAGAACAATTAATTATTGAATGCCATGTTGTTTCACAGTATCTTTTCCATATAGGTACGTGTAAGTGATATCTAAGCTAAATCCTAAAACTGCTGTTACAGTAGAGACGTGTTTCTGAATTAGGTAAAGCTAATGAGGAGTTAAAGGTAAAGTGTATTCCAGATGCATCTTTCTGGCTGCACATCTAAGTAAGCCAAACATGCACTTGGCAATTGCTTGCATTTCCTTGAATAAATTTGCATCTGAGGAACTGAAAACCAGTTTCTAACAGTTGTTTAATTTTAATGAAGAGAAGCCACGGTTTTCATGAAAAGTGGTTCAGTTGTTTAATTTTAATGAAGAGAAGCCACAGTTTTCATGAAAAGTGGTTTCAGTACAATGCATAGATATTCAGTGTTTATAATTTTTCTTGAAATGAGAAATTGATTATCTTAAAAAATGACAGCTTTCTAAAGCCGTAGGTAGTTGTAATTAGAATAACACAGTCATCCATCTGCTGTGGAATCCCTTGGGATTTCAGTCTATTATAAAATTTGCAAATATGGAAAAATCAAATTAGTTTGGGTTGTTATCTTTTTCGGAATGAGAAAAGGAAAAATATCTGATAAACCACTATGCAGTTGCAGTGTTTAATTATAAACAGTAACACAAATCTTACTTGAAGTTTACTTTTTGCTAGCAGCAATGATACTGCTGTGAATTCAGATGAATAAAATAACATCTAATATATTATATTAACACATAATGTTAATGGACTCTGTTCTCTTTCCCAGAATGAATACTCTCTAGTTCGCTAGTATTTTTCTTTCTTCTTAAAAAACCATAACCATTGAAAATCAAATCACTGACGTCTAGCTGTAACAGGCAATTGGATGTCAAGAAACTGAAATTTGCTACAATAGTAAAATAGTCAATTGCTCATTAGGGATATGAAGTTCCTAAAAGAACCACTTGCTCTTCCTGTTGTTAGTAAATTCCAGTTCATTCCAACATAAGTCCTTTGTGGAAATGTATTAGTTTTCTCAAAGTTCCAACAAAACCATTTCTCAGAGGATTCCATTTAGAGTTATTTTAATATATTAGTGCCTGGACTTCTTAATTGATCTCCACCATGTGTTGCAGACTGGCCAAACTTGGGAATGCTACGACCTTTCAAGTTCAACTGGTTTTTTGGTAGCTCTGGTTGTGCAGATGACCTTGCAGTTGAGTTCTCTGTTTCCACCTAACTTTGTCTCTGAAACAGCTCTGCTGTGTATGGCCAAAGGGACAGACCAAAGACACGGCTCTCAGGTCTTGGCCATAAAACTCAAATGTCAATGTGTGTTCCTTCTCTAGATGAGGCTTAGTTCTCTGGCTGAACAAAATCTCGTAGGAACTTTTTACCATTTAATGAGCTCTTAATCTTCTAAGCTTCAGGTGGATCAGGTAATGAACTGAGAAATTTTAAAAACACCAATGGGAAGCTGTCAGTATAGACCTGATCAGAAGGAGTAGCAAATGAGAAATACGTGACTACAACCCCAAATTGGGCCGAAAGGGAAGGAGAAGGGTGGGCATTGTTCCCTTCTTCCTGCATCGTTTGATGAATGCACTTCTCTCTTTAAAGATGGGTGCCCACTGCAGAGATGCTGTTAGCGAAAGGGATTTTGCCCTTTGCCAGTTTATATGTAACTGGACAGAAAACATGGTTCGTTCTTAATGATAATTAGAACTCAACACTAGCTTGAGTATTTGTGATGCCCAATGCATCAAAAAGTTCCAGATATGAAAATTTTGATCTTGTATTGTTATGACAAGTGTACTGATGACATAACAGATGCTTTCGATAGTCAAGGTGGAATTGCACATGAGATTACCTAGCTGTGATGAGAAGCCAACAACACTGTCCAGCAATTATTACTGGGTCTCATTATATTCCTCACGTGCACAGCTCAAATCCAACAATAATAGTACTTGTCTTTCAAGTGGGATTTTTTTATAGACTTTTCTCACAATGAGTACATTGTAACAAAGAATATGAGATTCAGACTGTCAGAAGTGCTCTAGATGAGTAGCCTGGTGGAGGAGATGACACCATCAAAAAATGGTAGCAAAATGGCAGAAGGGAATATAGTGAGAAACATAGGATTTCTGCTGTGCCCCAACTCTAAACAATGATTTAAAATAGAAAACTTTCATAAGGACATCAGAAGGAGAGAGTTACTGACAAAACATAATGTTCTGTATTGGCTGCTTGGGCACCTGCCCGTTGACAGTGTCAATGTTTAGATACTTGTTGAAGAGTAAGTAAAAAACCTGGTTTTATGCTAAAAAAAATAAATAATTTTGAGTTCCACAATTTCAGTTTATATGGACAAAGCCAGTGACCAGAGATCTGCTAGTGAAATGATTACATACTTAAAGGTTTATGAAACATCTGGAGGAATTATGCAGATGGCGCTGGCTTTCATGGGATTTTCAACAACCATTTGCAGTATTGTTACTTACACGGTTCCTCTGAATCAAAAGTATTTTCCATCCTTACAAAGAAGGCTAATCTTTCTTACCATCACTGAAGGTATATTTTAACATTCATTAATATTTTGTGAAGATTATTTATATAGCCATAAAAGCATTTGGCCTGGGCACCAGGGAGTGAAAAAACAAAATCAATAACGTGAGCAACAGCTTTAGTAATTTCCACCGCTTAACACAAAAGGGAAGCCAGTAGGTTTTTTGGGGTAACAGCAGTTAAACAGGGAAATAAGTTAATTATTACCTAAAGACCATACAAGTTGTATGAAATATGCCTTAAAGCTGCTTCAATTTGGTGTCCTGTCATTTCAGTATGAATGAGATGTAGCCCGTTTTCTGAAACATAAAGTTTCTTCATGGTAAGAGGGAAAAAAAATGAGTACTCAGCCTTTTCCTCGTCCTTTGTCACTGTTTCCCCCGGTATCCAGTAAAGGATGGAGATTCGCCTTAGCCAGCCTTTTGTTGCTGATATATTTATAGAAGCATTTTCTATAAGATAAAAGATATAATATCTCTGTAGGAACATATTTTTATAAGACAGGCGACAGCAGTGAAGCACACTTTACCTAGGAATCCCAGGTTAAGGTGAACTGAACCGGGTGGGATAAGTTGCTCTGCCTTCTTTTGCCCTGCTCCCTGCCCGTGCAGCTCCCTCCCACTCAAGCAACAAGGGTCCTAATTCTCTCTCTTTTTGGCTCCCTGTGGATCACTGAGTTTGATTTAGAGGTAGTAAGGTTGGAAACGAGGAAGATTACCAAGTGATAAAAAGAAATCCTTCTTTATTGTAGAAAAAGGTAATCTACAAACTTTTGAGTGGTGTTGGTAGGTTTTTTTATTTAAAGTTATCACTAGCAATTAATAGTTTGCAATCCTTGGTGTTTCAAAGGAAGCATTTTTCTCTTTTGAATGAACAAGGCTGTACTAAATAATACATTTTTAAAAAGATTTGAGAACAGGCATACCAGTATTTCTTATGATTAGGTTATCTGAAGTATGTATGGTAGGTTGCTAATATAAAGAGCAGTTGCATGGCTAAAAAAAAAAAAAGGTATCATTTACACTTAGAAATGGTCCATATTTACAGTTGTGGAGGTTTTATGCATTTTAAAATAAGAGATAAAGTCAGCTTTCCATAATAATATTTTTTCTAATTTTAAGTCAAGTCACTAATTTCATTTTACAGTGGTTTATATTTTCAAAGAAAGAAGTGTAAAATACCTGATCAACATAGAATTTTTGATTTCTTAGATAAATAAAAAGGAAATTTCCAAAACACGTTGTTCATTCCATTTAATAGTAGCCACAGTGCTGTATCGTGCTGTTATCTAATTCACAGTTCAGAGAGGTGTTCTATCCTTTGTTTGAGGATAAATGACGTTTTTATTTATAAAATTGATCTGTCAGTGCCTTTTGTTATGAAACCCATTGTATTTCAAGATAGTTAGTTATATCAGGTGTATTGATAAATATCTGTCAAATGAGTTTTGTAGAAAATTTAATTCAGTGTATTAAATCAGAGATATCATGAGGATCATTACAATAGTACAGTCACAACATACCCTTTCAAGCTTACTAGTCAGATTTTATCCATGGATTGCAATGTGCAGTATTTCAATATTCCATTTATTGTTAATAACAGTTTTCAAAACTTAATGGAGCATTTAAGGTTTCTGGGTCCAGTTTTTAATCAGTGGGAAGTGGTCCTGTGTCTATTCTAAATGACTTGATAGTTTTTTAAAGCCTGGTCTTCCCAGTCTATCAATTGGTAAACAAAACAGAAAATCAAAACTTTTGAGCCAGGATAAAGACCCACAATGTGTGTGTTCCCATTGTGAGCTGTGGATGGGCAGCGACTTGACTGCTTGGTGTTCGGAGCTACCGGTACATCAGCTACTCTGCTGTACCAAAGCAGGGGGTTTGCCGTGGTGGGGTACTGTGCAATATAGAATTATTATTCAGTCTGTGTTAATTTTTAATTCTCACAATACAGGGAAAAATACCCTGCCACTAAATCTGCTTGGGCCAGGAGGGAATTAGCCATTAGTCGTAGAAACTCCTTCAGATTCCCCCTGTTTTGCCTTCCGCCGTGGTCTGTAGGATATAAGTGTGTCTCTGGACTTCACAACTGCAAACAGGAACCCGAAAATGAATTTACTTTTGTATGGTAACTGCAGCTTGAGTAAACAGGAGCTGAAAAAGATATGAACTGCTTCACTCATCTGCACGGGTTTTTAACTGAAATGCCCTGTGGTTTTATATGTATTCTTCCAAATATTGTGTTGCTGGTGTACTATGCAAAATATATTTGAACTTCTGCTATTCAGGTAAAAAAAGCTTTCTGATGTGGGATTGCTATTTCAGTCCCATCAGATTTTTGAATAAATTTGTTTTACTCAAAGACCAGTTGATTTTTCTTATATATAAATGTATTTGTCAAAAGTGCAAGGTTAATTTTTCATGACCCTAACACTTAGATCATTGTCTTCTGTTAAGGTTATAATACAGATTTTTTTTTTCTTACCATATTTCCTCTCCTGCATTTTATTGTTCCATTGTCAAGTGTAATTTTGCTGTATGGTTTTCTTCAAGAAAATTTCAAACTACTTCATCTCATTGGAGCAGAGTGCTGCTTAATTTTTTATTTTTTTTTTTGCTGTATGGTTTTCTTCAAGAAAATTTCAACC
The DNA here is from genome assembly GCF_001431845.1 of Calidris pugnax. Taxonomy (NCBI): domain Eukaryota; kingdom Metazoa; phylum Chordata; class Aves; order Charadriiformes; family Scolopacidae; genus Calidris; species Calidris pugnax. The sequence goes on along the minus strand of NW_015090786.1, from coordinate 924,430 downwards.
TACTTCATCTCATCGGAGCAGTGCTGCTTAATTTTTTATTTTTTTTTTTAAATATATTTCCTTCCTAACCAGAGGCATTTCTTCCCTTAACATGTAAATATTTAATACCTTAGTCCTTGATTGCTTACCAGCAACACTGAGTGTTTACCTGAATGGGTAGGTAGGGAATCCTTCAATTTTGATTTCTCTATCTGTCTGAGAAGGGTATAGAAAAAATACATGTAAGTTATTGTGTGATCTGCTTAGCAGATTTCTACAGTTTTCACTTATGTGAATATATTTTAACTTTTTCTGCCATATCTATTATTTATATTTTTAACAAGCCATATTGACTGTTAGGTTGGGGTTCACTTATGTGAATATATTTTAACTTTTTCTCTATGATTTATATTTTTAACAAACCATATTGACTGTTAGGTTGGGGGTTTTTTTTTCAGTTTATTTAACTGTTTTCTGTCCTGTTTTTCAATTAGCTCTTTAAGTGAAAGAAGTATATTAAAGGTTTAAGCCCTCGCGTTTATAGCTCATGATATTATTGGACTGTAGTTTTTCTGAGGTAGAGTTATCTTAGGTGATATATGTACATGAGAGAAACAATGCCCCATTTTTAATTCATTTTAGATTTTAAAATATTGATAAAATATTACAACAGAAGTTGCTTTAATTCATGATTTATTAATTTGTCTAACTTGGATTTTTAATTTTAACAAATTCAGAAAATGGGGTATATATTACTGTGTGAAAGAACAATGTGTAGAAATTAATGATTTTTAAAATCCATCAGTTAAAATATTTTGTTTTCTGACATTCGTATAAAAATAGACGTTTTTGTTAATAAGGTTAGTTTTACAACTGAGAGACTTTTAGGCCATTGGAATGGAAGAAAGTAGATCAGAAAATGCTGTCGTCTCATTTCTTGCCAGAAGAGATAAAGCTCTACTAAGAAATGATTCTGAAAAAGGTGTTGTTTGCTTACATCATACTGTAACTCAGTTAAAATAGTATTTATCACAATAGTTTATTATATTTTTCCTCATGTTTTAGCCACGGATGCAGATGTGAAGATTGAAAACCTTTCATCTGTGCAGCAACTTGGTGTTGAGATGACAGTCAGGTACACAGTATTAAAATATTTCCCTCGTGTATTTCTAGAATTTGTTTGATTTTCATGAAATGACTTTAATGATATTTAATCCATAAACTCAATGCTTTATACCATTTAAATCTAAAGATCATCTTTAAGAAAATCAATTCTAACTTTGAAAATGAAAAAGGTATTAGTACATAATTAAATGATCTTTACAGATTATATATCTTATTATCCTTTATTGTTGGAAAGGCTAATTGTAACTTAGTAAGATTTGCCGTAAAATTACATTATCCTGAGTTATGTGTCTTTTTTTCCTCATTATTTCTCTGAATGGCACTGTTTAGCTAAGCTTAGTTATATGCCATTTAAACTTATTTGGCTGGTAATTTGCACAGCTGTGACGAAGGAAAAGCTTGTGTGTCTGTACTTCCACAGATTGTTATCTTTAGCATTACTAATAATTGCACATACAACATGCTTAGATGGAATTGTAAATAACGTATGTGAAGAAAATGAGTCATCTGTCTTAGAGTACTCACTCTTCCCCACCATAGTCTCTAAAACTTAACTAAAAGGAATTTAACTGAGGAATTTTAACACCTGGTAGCAAATGTTTGGTGTGTATCCTTCCTAGATAAAGCATAGTAAATTGTAGCAAACCATTTATTTGTGTATCTACAACGTAGTATTTGTGATGACAGCTTAACTTTCACAAGCCTGTTAAATACAAGTTCTTGCTTTTTGGGAATTAAAAAAAAAAAAATAAATCAAACAATTCTGTTTTTTTTAGATATGGAAAATATCTAAACTTGCTGAAGGAAAATGCAGAAAATGGGCTGTGCTTTGTGTTAATGAATTGTGAGAAATTTCTGAAACAACAGCAAAGAACTGTGGTATCCCCGCTTCGTATCCTTTCTGGATGGCATAAATTATATTGTCTAAAAATACCAATGGAATTTGAACTCTCAGTTTGGGCTTTTGATGGTGGTGTAGATGTGTAATATATATTGGGAAAAAAAAAGTGGCGCTTTTACTTTGAAATTTTGTTAAGTTAACATGCTCACCCAATGCAAGCAAGAAAATCTTTACCTTTTTGTCCTCATGCTTTGTTAAAACTGTAAGTCTCATTTTTTCATAAACTGTTTTGGAGTATCACATCTTTCTGTATGTGGTAAAGAGTCTGGAGCAATGCACCTTTGAGCAGTAATGATTCTTTGTGGTACTCCCACAGTACCAGCGTTGTTAACGGTATGTGGCTGTAATCTGATCAGCAGGAATGGTTTGACTTCTGTCTGGTTTAGATCTCCAGTGGAACTTTTTAAAAAAATAAAACAGGTATGGCTTTCCAACAAGCTTTGCAAATATTCTTTAGGTATTAGACTTACATATCACTATTAAAAAACACTTCAGGTGTATTAATCAGAATACGCTTAATCTCTTTTTTTTAAAGCTTTTCTTGTACTTTGTTTTTTCTTCCATAATCTTTATAACTTCTGTTTTCTTCCTCCACCATTCTCCTTTCTTGCACTACAGACACACTTCTTTTGGTGCAGGGGTTTTTGCACTTACTTGTTTTTTGCTTGCCTTGGTTCGTTTGGCTTGACTGCTTATGGGCTGGGGAAAAAAAGGTAGGGAAAAATAACTTAAATTGTTTCTTTTAAATCAGTTTGAGAGGCAGCTGTGCTTCCCCTTGTCCCACCTCTGACAAACCAGCTGGTGCCTCTCGTTCCTTAGCCCTCTGGCGCAGGCTGCCTGCAGGAGCCCCATGCTGGCCACGACTGGTTTGCATCTTCTGTCTTCCTCATCATGTCAGGGGACGCGGAGAAGACACTGATGTTTCTTCAGCGATTTTCACGTCTCCTGGTTTCAGCATTTCTCTGGCTATCAAGACTGCATCTATCTGTAAGAATTTAAAAGCTATTCGGAAAGGCAACTTTGAAAGTTTCTAAAGGAGACTTTATCAATTTCCTTAGTTTTGGGTGGGTTTTTAAAATGCATTAAATTTTCATTAAAGCCCTCTAACTGAATATGTGACCCTGAAAAATTATCTCAGAGAAATATAGATTTGACAGTTGCTTAAATGGATATTTAAAAGCAGTGAAATAACAGGTAGACTGATAGTAAAGGCAACGTTATTGATTTTTAAAGCTGGCAGTAAAATAAACTTGTAGCATTAATTCTGTGTGAAGGCTATGATACTGTTGAATGACTTTTTTTTTTTCATTATTACAGTGTGCAAGTCGATATTGTTTTATTTTTAGTAAAGCTATCAGTTTTAAAATTTACTAAATACATAGGTACTGGATGCTTGGCAGTTTTAAACGATTAGTATTCTGGATTAAGTTTGTAGTATAAGAAACTTCATTTCCATCTTTATTAGATGGGATTCCATCTATTTAAAATAACCCCCTCTGAGTTAGACTTTGTACATTGTCATGTTGTCTTGAATGTTTTGAACATAAACAACAGTAGTCTTTATTGGAGAGCTCTGGGGTATAAGAAGCACGGATTCCATCCCATACATCTTCTGTGGGTAAGCCTCTGTATTGATATGAATTGGTCTGTCTTGTCACCAGAAGTGACCATATTGATCCACTCAAGCACTGGGTCCAGCCCCGAGGATGTTCCAGCACAAGGAAGTGTTGCTCCATGGTGTAAGTGTAGTTGTGCTGGGGACCATCAGTGCCAGGAACTGAAGAGTTGTCTTCCACACACGAAGTAGGCAGCATTGCAGGCAGGTTGCTGCAGTGCTAATGTTCATTCTCAGTACCTAAATGATTTCTCTTTCGTAATATATCTTGAAACACAAAAAGAAAATTCAACAATTAACTTATTTGCATAACTTCCACAATATAAATTAAAATGTCAAAACACAAATGAGGAATTATCCAGCCATTGGAATGTAAAGGACATACCTTGACTTTCTAGTACGAAACCAAGGATTCATCACCTAGAACACAAGCAGTGATGTCCAGAGCTTTCTATACCGATAAAACCTCTGTTCCTTTTGCTGCATAAAGTAGAATTTCACTCATATGAGCCATGTGTGCTGCAAAGAAATGTGCACACAGAAAACAACTTCAAATACATAGAAGTTCCGTTCTGTCTACCAGTAAAAGGGGTAGAAAAAAATTCCAACAGAAGTTAGTATTTTGGTTTTTGGTTCTTTTCCTGTTCTTTTGTTTAAAATATAACAGTGGTTTCTCCATCCCCACTTTGACAATCAAAGCTTACATGCAGTAAAGAACTAGATTGCAAAGGAATAGTCAGGATATATTTAATAACAGGTTCTAACTTTTAATTTTCTTTAGTTTAGCTACACATTTTTCCTGATGGTAGTACCAGCTGTTTTGTTTATTCTATTTCCTGTCTGTAAAATAACTGGGATGCCTTATCTTACAAGCAAAGGTTTATATTTTTATATGCTGTTCTTAGCAAGATTTTTTAAAATTACACGTTTTTGCAGTCTGTAATCTTTTTCCTCAATTTTGTTGTTGTTGATGATGTTGTTATTGTTAATCAGATGCACCTGCCTGTTGCCACAGTGGACTCTGGCATCCATCCAGTCTATTTCTGCAGCGCTCACCACATTGAAACGTTGCTCAAAGCTGAGTTGCCACTTGTCTCTTCAGCCTTCCACATCTCCGGTTTCACTCCATCCCAGGTAACTGCTGAAAATATATCAAAGTGTCATCAACTTTTTGACTTGAATCCACAAAATCGTGGACACTCAGGAACTTTTGTGTGTTTTCTATACAGCATTTGTGTGGTGGTTATGAAACTGGGGGTAAGAGTATCAAATGCAAAGTGGCTTAGAGCATCTGAAGACAGAAAGCAGCTGACTTGGGCAGAGCAATGAGAGTGTGCTGTAGCTGATGACATTCCATTACAAGTTCATGCAGAAAACTTGATAAAAATAATATATGCTAAACCCTTAGATATATCATTAAAAATAAATAGAATTTCTTATTCCCTGGAATAATTTTCTGAATTTTCCACAGGAGGGAAATGTGTAATTTGGGTTAGGTATATAATAGGAAGCAGTTCAGGCGATATTAAAGAAAAATTAATTTTGAATGAGCTACCATAAATATTACAGTCCAGGAACACACTATTCTTCTATACTAAAGAGATATTACTAAAGAAGAATATTTATTCATAGTGTTAGCTTTCATTTTACTTACATACGTAGCATCCCACGTTACCAAAGCATTGCAGTATGGATGATGATGGAGCGTAAGGAGCTTTGTGCAATGATGAGTTAGGTGATTGCCAACGTAAAGTACCTCTCGCCACAGTAAGCAAGCTTATTGCTGTTCCAAACCAACAAAAATATTTTTCATCTTATGCTTTCGAAATTCCTTTTTGACGCAAGATTTGCAGTTTAAGAGGCTTCTTAATGGGGGCAGATGCCAAGATGGTACAGATGTTACTTAAAATAGCTTGGGATTTGGTGTTTGAGGAGGGAAGATTGGCAGGTGAGGGCCTTTATCTCGGCATAGGAGCAAGGTGCTTATAGTGACACTCATGTTTTGGGGTGGGAACACACATGGGGGGAATAGTCACTCCTTCCTCACCTGTTCTTGTGTAAGTCCCACTGTGTGCGTGTTTTATTGCTTGTACTCAACTCATAATTGACTAGTTATTATTCTAAACTCCTGGTAGAGATTTTTTGTTTGGGGATTATTTTTTATTTATTTAACATGCTACTGAAATGCCACTGGTAGGTACCACTGTATCTTCTGCGTGATTGTGCAGTTCTACTGCATGATTAAAAACAAACAATCCTTGAACTGTGAAAACAACTCTGAGGAATTTAAGTGCTTGTGTGCCTCAATAAATACCTGAAAACAGTTTTAGTGCCAGAGCATGGCTGCTGTCATCTAATTAGAATCTTGATACTTCTGCTGCTGCATATTTTTAAACACTTTTAAGGACTGATTAACAGAAGATTTGTAGTCTAGAACTAAATGAAATATGCTGTTATGCTGTACGCATCTTAATACATTGTAATTTAGAAGTAGAAAAAGGAGTCACTAAGTGTGTTCCACAGGCACTTCATTAAATGAAAACAGGCCTTCAGGAAAGGCCTAACATTCACTCGTAAGGCAAAGCGCCGCCTTAATTTAAAGGAAAATCCCCATTAAACACACCTTCATCACCCTCATTATCCTCCACATTAAAAAAAAAAAATATTGAAAAAATCACTTTTACTTTCTTTGGCCTTTGAGTTTTATTTCTGAACCTCTAGAGTTGCCAGAACATACTCTTGCAACTAGTATGAACAGACTCATATGTCTAGCAGAACTCACTGGAAGTCTGTTCAGGGGCTGTGATTTTCAAAAATGGTGATTCTTGTCATCTTTTGTGTTTTATTCCTTTTATTTTCAGAAGTAAGGTGATGTTACAGGAAAAAGGGTTTATAGTGTAGAAAAGTTAGAGATAAAACTGAGGAATTATGGCTGTCTACAGCAATTTAATTATATATGCTTTCATTCTCATCTAGATTTGTCTGCAATGGATAACTCAGTGTTTCTGGAATTACATGGACTGGAGTGAGATCTGTCACTACATCGCTATATGTATTTTTCTGGGTCCCGATTATCAAATATATATGTGTATTTCCGTGTTCAGACACCTACAGCAAGACATCCTGAAGCACACTGAAGCCCAAGATCTCCAAGTTTTTCTTAAAGTAAGGGTTTCTTTTTTAATTTTTCAATTGCTGAAGGGAAGCAAAGCTCTCAGTACTGAAAAATATGTATGTTACTTAATCTGAAGCTCTTACTGAATTACTCGTAATGATTTTGAGTGAACTAGTACTTTAACTTTATTTACTTCCTGGTAGGAAATTGAGGTACAGTATTTTCCAGAGAACAGTTTTCCTGCATTTTGTCCTGATCGGTTCCCTTTGTATGCAAAGTAAATAGCCATGTTATGGCATGAGAGCATTTGATTCAGTGGGTTTAAACAGTGGTCTCCTACTGAAGCTTGAAGAGATGTGGCACAAAGCTTAGTGAGCTGTTACTTGGAACAGATGCCAATTACTGTACAACCAGCCTCACAATTCCCTGTTCTTTCCCATATTATAAACGATGTTTGGTTATTGGATTCTCTCCGGGGTACTGCTTAGCTAAAAATGCAGTCATGAATAGATACAAATATTTGACTCTTTGTCCCTGAGATATTTTGCTATTTTTCTCTGGTATTTTTTTTTCCTCCAGTCAAAATTCTTTTGAGAGCTATACATCTGCATCTTAGTCCATCCTAACATCAGTTTTCTGATTAGTTTGCATCCAATTTACGTATTCTTAAATATGAATAATATGTTAGCTCAGTCATTCTGCTTGGTACACAGTTTAATGAGTGAATTGTTTTATTTTACCTGGTTTTGGTCAATGTGGCTCAAAGACTACTTCATCTTGATGGCATTGTTGGGATAGTTCATGTAAATTATAGAAGAGAGAATTTATATGTTGTCACCTATGGTATAAACATAAGATTTGACATAGAACTGTTAATGAGAAATACCTTGCACTATTAGAGTATTTACAATTCACTGAGTGACTACTGCAGAAAAAGAGTTAATAGCATACTTAAGGTATACTCTAGCTTTTGATAGCTCTTAATTCACCTAAAAAAAAAATATTCTGTTGTTGTATTAAACTGTTCTGAGAATATAATCCAAGGTAAGAAAAAAATCAAACACACAAACAAGTTCTGCTGCCTATTTTGCTTCCAAGAACCGATAGTACTTTCTGTTTTGAAGCTTCTAACATGCTTTATATCTGTCACAGAAAGATGGTGATTTGACAGCAATATACTTTGTTGGTATTCTCTAATAAGTGGTTCCAGCTAGCTATTAAAATTTAAAAAAAATATTTTCTTCTTAAAATATAAATAGACTTTCATTTGCACATGAAAAAGAAGTTGGAGACAACATTGCTGTCAATTTATATGATATTATGCCTAGTACTTAAGTAAAACATTTACCCTTTCAATGTGTCCGTCTAATGATAAAAAACAGCTGACAACCTGTGAAAGAGATAGTCGTCTATTACTCTGTAATTTGCTTATCCTCTGTGCCAAGAGGAAAGCAGGAGTAACAAATTGTCTATGAACATTTTTTCTTTTTTTTTCTGTTTTTTTTTTTCTGTTGACTGAGATGGGTTACTGAAACATACAGTCCCTTTGAAATGTCTTGAAGTTTCAGCATTAACTGAATTTTAACCTTATTGCTTGGTCTTTTATTAATCCTTTCATGGAAGGACAAAGGTGCATAGCTTTGTCATTTCCATGTATGAACCTGAATATACTGTAACCTGCCACCTCAGTGAACCCATGTTGGTTTCACTGGTTTCATTTGGATACAATAGAGACACTGGGGCTACAGGCCGGTATGTCAGTCCCTCCTGGGAGTCATTTAACCACTCTTCACTATTTTCTGGGAATAGGAGCCACATTACTGACAACTAAGTGGCTGACCAATGCTGACACATTTAATCAAGGTAGGATTTGACTGCTTTAAAAAAAAACAACAAACAAAAAATCAAAAAAGAGTTAAATACCTCTTACAGTTCTCTGCTGGAGTCAGTTTTCTTTTCCACTGTAGTCAACCTTCTAACAGTGCATGAGGAGCAACTTGGAAGGCAAAATTGTGCCTTTACTGTCACCTTTGAGTAGGGGAGTAGAAATAAAAGGACCATCTCGGAACTTCTGTTCAGATGCCACAGTGCAGCCTTCCAAGCCTGAGCAGGTGTTTTTCAGGAAATTCTACTTAATGGAGATGCACAGTCAGTGCACCAGCAGGTACAGCATATGAAGAGCAGCACGTGCTGCCAGCGCTGGTAATACTGCTTAGTAGTTGGTGGGCACACAAGTTGTTCCAGTTCAAAGCAGTAACAGATTCACCCATTTTACCTGGACTGTTCTTCAGGATCCTGGTTTCCACAGTGCGTCCTCCCTTTCCTTGGAGAAGGAGCGTGGTCTGTTAGTTTCTTTTTCCTGAGAGCATCTTCTTTTACTCTATGTTTTGGAATTAGTAAAAATTAATTGTTTGTGGTGACGCAGAAGTGTTTATTCTCTTTTTATTTAAACACTTCATAAAGATCTTTCTTTATCATTAATTTAAAAAATAATATCTACTGTTACTCTCCTGGTTTTATTGAGAATCTAGTTGGATATAAAAGCACACTAACAAACTTCTAGCATGCAAGGTGCTGGTACAAAAATCTTTTAAAAGAATATTTCAGTACCTGGCTTTGCCTTTTTAAAACTTACCTTGTTTTCCTTAAAAATCTTCATAGGGCATGTTTTCCAAAATCAGATGAACAGTGTCCAGCTGAAAAAAATATTTGTTACCAAGACTGTAATTAGGAAGAACTGTCTGGAAGCAGATAATAACAATTCTTTATTTCTAAATGAAAAGTAATAAAATGTATTTTAAGCACCCAGGTTATGACAAGCAGAACAAAATGAGCTGTATTTAACAGCTTAGTATTCATTACATTTGAGTCATGCATCTTTTTTTCCCCAGCTAATAAGTGTTTTCTGTGTGTATTTGTGCAGGAAGAAGCACTCCATGGATTTCGAGTGAGTGATTATTTAGACTACATGGAAGGTTTGGAGGGGATCTACAGACCTATGCTGCTGAAAGACATGAGGAACATAAGAGTGCAGAATACATAGATGAAGCAAACAAGCACTTTATTTGCCAGTTTTGGTTACATCCTTTAAAAGGATGCTGATTGATTGATATATCAATCATCTCACCTAAAACGAGTCAGGTTGTGTGAATGTACATACTATAAAATAAATAAGGAGAGTTTTCAGAATATAGTTTTTGCAAAAGGACTTCATCTAAATTTGATGACTTAAAATACCATATTTTCCCAGAAAGGCTTTATGCCACAGCCTTGTTTTCAGTTGGGAGGAGGCAGCTTCAGAACCCACCTGTAGGATGCTGAAGTGTCTCCCTTACAATGTAAGTCTTCATTATAGAGTCTTGAACCTGCACCCAAATCATTGCATTGTTGTCATCTCCTTGTAGCACAATCCTAAAACCCTCATGCTTTGCTGGAGTCTGACAATGTGATTTTTTTGTAGAAACAACTTTTAGTGTTTATTCATATGCATGAAGAGTCAACAAATGAAGAACAAATTCCCTTTACACAGCTGTTCTGACTTTCTGGATAAGGTTGAGAAAAAGGGGTGTTCAAATACATGCAATGAAACAAATATTGATATTCCTGTCTTTTTTTTTTTTTTTTAAATAAATAGAAATTTTATGACATAGAATTATTTGTAACACACACTGTCCATACACATAAGTCAAGAGAAGTCCTTGAGTGGCCTGATTCTGGAAAATGATCATTTTCCTAGATTCTGGTTTCATTCAGACATGAAAACTAATAGGAAGTGTCATTGGTGTTTGCCAGAGCAGTAGATGAGATAACACTTGCCTGGCTTTTCTCCTGTGCTAGAGCAGGTGCAGAGCTGGTGTTTGTTGCATGCTGGCCCCCAGGCTTCCCCTCAGAGCAACGGTACCCACATCTTACAATATTTGTTCATCCATACAGGTGGATTTGACTGGGGATCTCCAGCTTTGGTCTGAAGGCTGGGTTTGTCTTTGTGTAATTATTTCACAGATGTTGTCTTCTGACAATTCCCTCTTCTTCAGGCATTATGCTTTATAAACAGCACAGATATTGTCGTCTGACAATTCCCTCTTCTTCAGGCATTATAAACAACATCATTATGTCATGCCAGTCTACATCAATTCTCCCAAGTCTTTCATGCACTGCTACTTCCTGCATCCCATTTTCATCCCATTTTCTTCTTTCTGGGATTGTTGAAAGGTAACATCTGATACAGGGCATCTTCCTCTTGATGGCAGATGGGAAGAAGCAGGTAACGACAGTTTGTTCTCTTGAGGAAATTTCTTGTATAATGGCTTCTGAAGCATCCACATCTGATACCTGACATACAGATGGCAACAAAAGGAAGAAAGAGGTGAGAACTAACATAATAAAGCTAGTTGTCATCAAACCAAATGTTCAAGAGTCACACCAGGTTCCAGAATATGCACTAGTAAGTGTAGAACTGGTTTTAAATGCTATGTTCACTTCAGAGCATTTAGAAATCCTTTTGCACACTTTTCTAAAACTGTCCTGGAATACAACTGGATTACTTTTTCTAGAGTAGATTACCTATTAAGAATTTTACATTGCATGATAAAGCTTTGCATAAAAAGGCCCAAGGGACTGCTGGATATGTTCTAAAGCTGGCACAGAGTTCCTTTTGGGTCCTGTGAAGAAATTCACCAAGGAATCCTACTCCCATATTATGAGTTGGCTCACTAACACCTGCTTAGGCACTGACTTGACTTGTCGTCATCTCTTCCTGTCCTAGAGGTGGGAAGCAGTCTGTTTTCAGGAGTATTGCAGTCAGTAGGCAAATCTTAGCTGAAAGTTGACTTAACAGAACAAAGGAAGTAACAGCTTTAGTGGAGATTTTGCTTAGAAGGCTTCATCTCTAGACACCCCCCTTCTCTCCCCAACACATTACCTTTATTAATGCATTTCTTCAAACTGTTCTTTAAAAAAAAAAATTATTTCAAAAACTGAGACTTAACACAGCCATGCTGCCACCTCGCCCAGCCTTACCCAGCACCTGGATTTACAAAGTCTTTCCATCAAACTTCCTTAACTTTCATTTAAGGTCTTAGTGAACATTCTGTCACTTACTAATGCCATGTTCAGTGTTGGCATCTAAATAGGCTTTGCAATTTGATGAAGTTCTACTCCACAGAATACAGAAAATACTAGGCTAGTACTTACTTTGAGAGTATAAGAGATTCTCTAGTGACATCAGTATCAAGTTCCTAAACAGCTTTTGAAAACTCAAGATTATTTTTGGCTTAGTCTTGGACAATAACCTTCTTCTCACCCTAAGATACAAATTTACTTAGGGATAAAGTATCAGTAATTCTGAAGCTTCTTGAAATTTGTGCTGCCCCCTTCAACAACCCAGAGTTTCTAAAAGGCAAATACTGAATGTCTCTTTCTATTAGGAGATCTTTTCTTTCTTATGATTTCAGTTTCATTTCAGCCAAAGTAATAGACGCACTACTTCCATTTGGAGTTAAATGCCCTGTTCCTGCAGTTATCTTTAAAGAGATTTTTGGCTGTAATTGTGGTAATTATTTTGCCTAGAAAGTTGGTAAATTGCCCTCTACCCTGGAATGTCAGACCCTTAGTACCCTGATGTTTTAAATTACTTTGCTGCTTTATGAAATGAAACAAGATTCAGCTTTTCTAGCAAAAAGTTACTTAGCATCTGTTTTCTTATAGGAAGAATTCTTTTTACTGTAAAGTAAGTAGCCAGCATAATTGGTCAGGTCCCTGCTGTAGCTAGTTTAATAACTAACTACAGATTCCCCAGACTGCATCCTGGTTATGTAGGCAACATTACCAGGTGATGTTACATAGCAAAAGTTAAACATTAAGTAGTTCTTGATTTGGTTCAAGAAGTAGGGAAAATATTATGTTTTATCAACACCTGCAATAACATTTTCTTTACAAAATGTCTGGACTCTCAAAATATTTTGATTAGAATTTGTGATATAATAAATGTTTTAGAAGTCCAACAGAAACCACAAATGTTGAATTTAGACTTACTTATCCAATATCATTGCTACATACCCATGAGACAAACTAAACGTTACTGCAAAGTTCTGGAAAAACAACTTCAGTAGATAAAATGAATGTGTGAGCACATACACAAATTCAAATTATAAAATACATTAGAACCAGCAGTGAAATTTGTAATTATATGCAACCTAAGAGTGAGCAGCACTGACAAAGGTTTTGCCACTAATTTCTGTTTTCCTGACTCTGCATTTCATAAGTTCATGTGTTTAGCTTTTTTTCCCTGACTAGAAAAAAAATGTTTTAAATATATTTGGACTTCTGTGAACTGTGTTGGCTTACCTACATTAATAAAAGATCTTGGCAAGTCTGAGGAAATTATGACAACAACTGATGACACCAGGGTCAAAGAATGCTAAGGCTCCCATAAAATCTGTCCTTTTAACCTTAATAGCAGTCTCTTTTTTAAAATAACTTTTTTGAGTATATGCCTCAAAATAACCAAATGACAAATATACAAATAGTAAATTACAGTAGAACACTAATATATATATATATATGTTTCTAGAAATTCTATACATTTTAAAGAGACCATGGCTGATTAAGCTACCAATTATGAAGTCATTGGTTTCTTTATCAGCAGCAGATATTTGTCAGGGAAATTAGCTCTTGTGCTACGCATCTGAGTGACCCAGGGAATCTTGCCATCTCAATAGCTGCCCCATCCCCCAGCAGAGAAGAGAGAGGCACTGCAGAGCTGACCCTTAATATCAACAGCTTTCATCAGTATAGCATCAAATCAATGCAAAGAGGTGCAGTATACAATAATCAGGAAGATGAGTCGAATATAAATACGAAACAAAAACCCCAGTACCAAGTGCTGCTACTGGCAAAAACACTTTCTGCATTGCCTCCAGCAATTCAATCAGCTGCAGTTTCCCCATCTGCAAAACAGCTACAATTTCATATTGTCCATGTTGGTGCTGGGATGCCTAATTAGAGAATATTTATAAAACATTTAGTGCATGAAAATTCTATGTAAATGCTAAATCTTCATACCTGGTAATAATACGGAATTCCTTTGTGCCGTGTGGCAGAAACAGGACATTGATACACGTCGACTGAAACAGCTTAAAGTGATGGTAGTCAGGGAAACCAGTGGCGTCTTCTTTGGATCCATGATGGTCTAGAAACAAATGACCATTTTAGCAACAGCTATTGGGAGACACGCTCACATCACCTCTGCTTTGAGCACTCCCTCCCCTCCAGTCTTGCTGCCTGATACATAAATTTCTCTCTTTACCCAGCTCCCCATTTTCTTTCAGGGAACTAAAATCTACTGAGTTGTAGACATTTTCTATCTCTAAATCTATTTGTATTTTTCTGGTTGCCTTTTCCAGCTTCTTTTTCCCTGCTTTCCATCCTGATTGCATTTTCCCCCCTCAGGCTTTTTCCTCTCTCTTATTTTCAGCTGTCTCATTGTGCCCAGTCTCCAATGACAGGCAGAGCACTCAAGGATAAGAAGCGTTTCCTTGCTTGTACCTGAAATGTGTAACTAAACGTGATTTAAAGTAAGCCTAATGGGACAAAACAAAGCAAACACTAAATAAAACACTAATTTGAAAAAAAGGGGAAGCAAGTTGTTGGAAGACATGGCTCCTCAGTTAAAGCTGCCCTCAGTCCTGCCCCATTCTCCTGCGGCGGGGAGCTGAGCGCTGCTGCCTCTGCCCGTCCATCACACCCACCCCACCACGCACTGGGGTCTCCTGCTGAATAAAAACCTCTGTGTGATCCCTGCTGGAAGATGGCTTGTTTGCTGCCTGTGATTGCCTGTGCGGAGAGGAGATTTCTGATAACAGCTTTAATCCAGCCACACGTCTTCCCCCCCACCCCACAAACCCCAACTTGAAAAAAAGGGGAAGCAAGTTGTTGGAAGACATGGCTCCTCAGTTAAAGCTGCCCTCAGTCCTGCCCCATTCTCCTGCGGCGGGGAGCTGAGCGCTGCTGCCTCTGCCCGTCCATCACACCCACCCCACCACGCACTGGGGTCTCCTGCTGAATAAAAACCTCTGTGTGATCCCTGCTGGAAGATGGCTTGTTTGCTGCCTGTGATTGCCTGTGCGGAGAGGAGATTTCTGATAACAGCTTTAATCCAGCCACACGTCTTCCCCCCCACCCCACAATCAAGAAAAGCACATCACCAGCAAAAATGTGAGCGATCTAGGAATGAGGAACTATGGAAACAGACTGAAAGAGGTTGTCATTCTACAATGAAGATAACTATCCAGTAGAACAAAGTTATTTTTAAGATAATAAATCATCAGATCAGTATTTTCAGTCAAGATCTGATTTTTGAGATACGTGCTATTCCAGAACACATGCCATTCTAAAGTATATAATTTATTCCAAGTTCCAAAGCCCAAGTTATACAGTGAGTTAACTCTCTGATATCTGACCTGTCTGTTCCTAAAATATATTTTTTCAAAAATGATAAAACAGTTAGTATCGATGGGATATGATCTCTTCCAGTTCACTTTGATGCATTTTAGGCAAATCATAACAAAAAAAACCCCAAACAAACCAAAAACAAACAAACAAACAAGCAAAATCAACACAAGGAGTTAGGGATGGACAGATCTGAGGCAGAACAGCAAAAAATTTGCATAAAAAATTTAATAATAGATGGTAATGACAGCACACATTTTTCCTTTCAAATTATATCTATATACCACATTGAACTAGAACTGAAAATACAATTTTAACTAGTTTGAGCAGATAGAAAAATCAAAATTTGTTTGGAACATAACATTATATTTGTGTCAGAAAAAGTAACTAGAATTTATTTCCTGTAAGGAAGTTGCATGGAGAGCTGCAATGTTTTTACAGTTTCTGCAAATCAGTGGAGTATATTCATGACACCTCTCCCAGCATTTTGTTTATGAACTGATCACACAGAAGCAGACAGCTGTAGGAGTCTTACTTCAAAGCGAGATTACTCAGCCTAGTTTCCCAACATTTAAAATGCTATTTCTGGATGTGCAGACCATATCCTTTCACTTTTCACTTTTAGCTCAAAATCTAAGCTAAAGCAGAACAAATCTCTTAATTTCAGGTCGTAAATGAGGTACCATTTTTGTTACTTCACCTAACAAGAACTCGTTCAAAAAGTTCTGTATACTCAGCAGAGTATCAGGAAAAAACCAACCTTCCCCGTTCCTCTGGTACCAAACCACTAGTAAATTAAAAAAGCCCCAAAGCTCCAGAGCCGAGATTGTGTTTTTAGAAGCAGAATGACAGAGAGAAATTCCCTGGAGGCGAATGCAGAGTGTGTGCTGTGCACGCCAGTACAGACACACGGGGCTGGGAACTCCCAGGGAGAGATTAAGTGCGAGAGAAGAGCGCAGAGCAGCCAGAGCTGGAGGAGGGGGGTGGAGGAGGCGAGCCGCTTTCTAAGCCTCAAACTGAGCCGTTCGCATTTTTTTTTTTTGCATTTAAAAAAAAAAAAAAAAAAAAAAAAAAAAAAAAGATCTTAAAGCTTAACATAAATATGCAGTGGTGCATGGGGAGGTATCAACATGGTTTGAAAAATTAGTTTAGATGAGGTTAAATTGAGAACTGACACTTGACTAATATTTCATCAGGTCTGTTTCCTACTCAGAAATAGAATGAGACAAGGAGAATACATGAAATTCACTTGGAATGCTGAATGGGGAAAGCAGGCACTTTTGTGGTAGATTTTTAAGGAGACAAAACACAACAAACCCAAAAACTCCAAGGGAAATTAGCCATTTGAAAGAAATCAATGTTTACTCTCTCAAAAGATTTCATCTGCTTTTGGTATTTCCTGTGCTCTAACTCCAAGCCTATCATGGTATCAGATTCATTCATGTTGTGGGAATTAGCTGCTTTTAAAACAGACTTAACATTTAAAATGTTCCTTTAAATTACTTCAGGCATTCATACGCTGAACACAACAATCCATTTACACCACACAGCAACATCCTTTTGCGCCGTGGCTGCAGGTAAGGTCACTGCTGAAAGAAAGCAATATTCCGAATAAAACCAGGAGGCTGAGGGTCTCATCATGTTGATGAAATGGATATTAATTGAAAGTGTAAGGAGCCTAGTAACAAAATCCATTTGTCAGCTGTACTCCAGAGTAGAAGATAAAATTTCAAGCAATGCAGTAAAAGTGATGAAAAAAAGTCACTATGCCCATTTTGTCACGTTTGCATTCATCTATTTGAACTTCCCGCTCTTCCAAATTATTGATGGTTTAGACAAGTTACATTTTATGTAAAGAGAGAACTCTTTACATAAGGAGTTATCAAGACTACCTCCTGCAGCACAATTTTCACTTAGAAGGCAAATTACATGTATTATTTTCAGATCAACCTGTTTGTGGTTTGTAAAACCCACTGTTGTGAACAATGCTGTATACTGCCACAGGGACCATCTACAGTGTAAGGAGCCTAGTAACAAAATCCATTTGTCAGCTGTACTCCAGAGTAGAAGATAAAATTTCAAGCAATGCAGTAAAAGTGATGAAAAAAAGTCACTATGCCCATTTTGTCACGTTTGCATTCATCTATTTGAACTTCCCGCTCTTCCAAATTATTGATGGTTTAGACAAGTTACATTTTATGTAAAGAGAGAACTCTTTACATAAGGAGTTATCAAGACTACCTCCTGCAGCACAATTTTCACTTAGAAGGCAAATTACATGTATTATTTTCAGATCAACCTGTTTGTGGTTTGTAAAACCCACTGTTGTGAACAATGCCGTATACTGCCACAGCTTGTGCCAGGGACCATCTAAGTAAACCTTTCCAGTCCAAAAGGATGGTGTTTAGTTATAATGGTTTTTTTTCTCCAGCTTTAAATCAATGAAGAAAAGGCTCCTGCTAGAAAATAGGAAACCAAGGTTTGGAACAAATACAGTTTTGGCAAGGAATTCCTTCTGAGGGAAATTATAGACCCGTGAAGCCAGTTAGACCATCTGTCTAAATCACTTTGGAGTCATTCAGATACTCGTAGGAAATTCATTGTGTACAGATCCTGAAGGTGAGAGGAAACCAGGGCCTCCAGATACCCCAACCCTTCCAGACTCCCATGGAAATTAAATTTAATGAATTTTTTCAACCAAATCACTTGGAGCCAAACAACTTTCTCCCTTAGAGAAACTAATTTTATACGCTGAATAATTGCCTTCACCTTCAACATGTAGTAGTCTTGAAGCTTCCAAAACATCCTGCGCTGCAGGAGTGGGAGAATCTCAGGGCAGAACTTAACAACCACTGCTCTGAATTTATTCTGCAACGCTGCTGCAGACGACCACTCTGACTATTCGTAGTGCCAGCTGCTTTTCATCTGTGAGGCTGAAGTTTCAAACAGCTATTGACAATATCATGCCATACTAACAGGCTGTGCTGAGGAAAACAGTGTCATCTTCCAGCTGCAGGCTGCCGGCTCGTTCTCTGTCGTGAGTAATAATGGCATTATTTGCCACAACAAAATTTTGACACCACACTTCATCAAGTATTTTCCAAAAGCACAGTCATTCTTTTCAGAGAGGGAAACTCTCTTAAAAGTCTCCCATAAAAATAGTCCTCCTCTCCATCAGCATTGTCCCTCAAAATAACAAGGAATTATTTAAATATAGTACTCCTTGGAGAAAAAGAGTAATAAAGAACTCCCGGCTGCTTTTACACGCAGCTAAAGCAACCCAACAACTTCATACCTTCTACAATCCCTGCTCTAATGTTAAATACTCCATCACTTGCACCACTCTTGATGCTTACCAGACCCATCCACTACCTGGTTTATATCATTAAAACAGCAGAAGGACATCTAATTTTGTGGGGGTTATTTTCTAGATGCTCAGATGGGGAGTGGGAGCCCCCCATCAGGGTTGCAGGCTGAACCTGTAACATCAATAATAGTGCCCACAGGGAAAAATCTTCTCTCCTCCACCTGAGTCATGCACAGTTACACTTTCATTTGTTACAGTAGAGAAGATGAAATTGTCAAAACTCCAGTGTAAGAAGTTTGTTCCCCCCACCACGTGAACATATTCCTACTATAAATTTCAGCTATTGAAGAAGTAGTTTGAAAGATTTAAAGAAGTACAAGAAGTACATCAACATACTCTGGGGTATAGCATGGTCTGGACTGTAAGCAGCCAGTTTGACTTGACTTTAAAGAGCAGAACAGGTAAATGACAGAACCTGGTCTTCCAAATGAGCCTTTCAGAAGATATCATTGGGCAATAAAATAGAAAAAGCCAAATGTTCTCTTCTATTCTAACCAAGAAAACAATCTTAGCACCTAGAACACAGACATTGTTTTCCTTTGGGAAAATCCTGGCTGAGACCCACAGTAAATTTTCTTTCGCACATAGCTTTTAATTCAGCTTGCTGATCAAACTGTCCTTTTCCTCCACTCCTACCACAGTTGCCAGTGTCTATTGCTAAGGTCCTTGTATACCCACCACTTACTTACACTTTAAAAAAAAAAAATCAGTGAATACTCATAGTCCCTACTTGAGTGTTAGTTACTTAAAAGTATGAGCAATATGGGAAACTTCATATATACATCTTCAAAGGTCTTTCATTGGAGGACACTGAAGACAAAGAGTTATGTTCAGTTCCTGGCTCTGTGTCCCTCCTCGTGGGCAATGGTAAGCAAATCACAAGTCCTCCCCATGGAGCTGCAGCTCCACAACTGGACAGCATGGAGAATAATACTTGGTCCCTCTCCACGTTAGCACCTGCAATATTTTCAGGAAAGACCTTCATCCTTAGTATTTGTATTAGCAGTTTCTATTGCAATTTCAAAACATTTCAGGACACTGGACAGGAAGGTATCAAGAATTCCTTGAATTATAGTAACAGTGTCATGTTTTACATTAACGAAAAAGTCAGTGTCACAAAAAGAAAGTGCTGCTCACAAAGGCTGAGGGACCTAGCTGCACTTTGACACTTTAGAAAAACATGCCACTCTGCCATGTAGTAGAGGCTGATGTGGACATATCTTTGTTTTGTTTAATCCTAGTGAGAATTTCACTGAGGTTAGATTAGGCTATTTGTAAATTCAACTTAAAAATTCTCATCTGTGAATACAGAAAGCCATGCTAAGACTTGCTAAAACTTTTCTTCTGAAAGGTACATTGAGGAATTTAGGTTAGATGTGATGGTTAATAGGTAAATTTAGAGATATTTAATCCAACTGACAAAATTAAAGCTTTAGCTGTTCTGCTTGCAAAGAAAATCTTAGAATTATAAGACCAGTGAACAAGTCAAGGCAGTCCTTTTAAAACTGTAGATTGGAAAAGTACATGCTTTTTTTCTGTTGGCCTCAAGCTAACATTATATTAAGATACATCATTACCTTTAACAAAGAACAGGCCGAAGAGACTTTAAGAGTTCTCCTGCTTTTATTAACCCCAGAGCAACTGACCAGTTAAGATCCCAGGCTTTCTTCTGACAGAGCTGAATGTGAGGTAAAGTTTCTAGCCAGGTGTCAACAGGGAGAGTGAGAGCTCATAAAATTCAGAAGTTTTTGCAAACATACTGTGATCATTTTTGAGGTGACTGTGGAGTTTGATAGATTGCAATTATTATCAGTTAAATGTTCAATTCTTTCCACAAAGTAATCAGCCAACAAAGATTAGCTCATTATGCAAATGCAGACAGTGAACCCTGTGTGCACAGTGGTGTAGCAAAGATCCCGCACTGGCAGCAAGCTACTGAAGGTACAGACAAACCAGAATTTAAAACAGTAAATGTAATAATAAAAAACAATTAGAGGCAGTGTAAACATTAGGTCTGAGACGAAGAAATTAGAAAAGAAATAACTAACAAATTAGTATGCCAGCATGGAGTTGGAAAGCAAGGCCCTCCATAAAATAATCAGAGCACAACCGAGACCATCTGAATTTAGAATTGCAGTTCCAATAGATATGAAAGTATCATCCGCTTGCAGTAAAAATGAGCCCCAAGGGGTACATGAAATGAACAGAGCTCTCACCCTACTGTAGAATGGTGTCTTCTCTGCAATGCTGTCCTGTGTTTACACAGCTGACAATTTCTTGACGGAACTGTTTTGTTATAAATACTGGTGTATTGGCCTCAGGCGGGTGTTTTGAAACATCTTACAGTGAAGAGTTTTCCATAAACCCACAGCAGGTATTTAAAAAACCCTGCTTGCCTCATCTGACATCAAGCTCTTCCCGCCTGAGATCAAGCTCTTCTCACCCTCCCAACCTGGCTGCTCTGGAAGTGCTGGCAACCTCATCAGAAGCAAACCAGAAAGTTCTCATCTTGTAACACCAGAGAGGTTGCCCGGGCTGTAAGCTAACAAGGAACAGCCCGTCCCGTGTTGGGAAGCCTTTCAGAGACATGAACGCACATGTGCCCATGCCATGTCCATACAACTGCTGGGCAAGAGCCTTGAGTTAGCACACAAACACATATCTCCATGTCAGCCTAGCCAGCTCCAGTCTCACTGAGAAACTGCAAACACCTTATTATATGGAAGTGCTTAAATAGTTCCAAGTTTTTGAATCAAAAAACAATTAAAAAATAGCAATTGTACACATTCTTTTAAGTAAAAACATTCCACCAGCACTACAACAGATAACAAATCCTAGAAACTTGCTTAAAGAAACATACTTGTTTCAAAGTTTGGGGTGTTTAATACTTGGCATCCAATTATTTGTATACACATTAAAATTGCCATATGTACTTAGATCCTTCTAAAGAAGTTTTCAATTTTTTAGTAGGATCTAAGGCTTTAAAACTGGTGTTTGGATGTTCTACTGCAAACTATGGGAGCATGTCCTAAAAATTTGATCAGTTTCTTTCAAATATTTTGATAATTCACAATCAGTCTCAGACACACATCACTGATACGTTACCATCCAACTTCTAGCTGCAAATAGTTCACTGCTTTTCAGAATGATCTTCTTTAGGCTTTATTCAAAAGGAACCATAAATCTATCTCAACTGCTTTTTGCAAAGCAGAAAGCAGTAATGGATTTTAATTAGCCCAATACAGTAGGAAAGCGTTCATTCAGGAGACTAGTTTCTTTCTGACTATTTTCAAATTATGACTAACCCCATCTCCCCACTTTGCTTTGCTGTGACTCTGCAAGAGCCATTTATTTCTTTGTGAATAGGGAACACTGTTCTGAAATGCAGCAATGCAGCACTCCACCTGCTCTAGAGATGAAAGGTACAATAAGCAGCAAAGGCCATTCATCAAAGAGAAGGATTTCAGACTGGAAAAAAATTTAACCCTTCTCACCAACAAAAAGGTAGGGCTTAAGCCCATGCCCAATTTGATAGGGAACATTTTCCTTGCTGTATGTTAGAATAAAAGCAAAACACCAGCCTTAGAACCTGGAATAGATGAGGTATTTGCAAAACAGGAATTAAGGAGGAATTAATTGCAAATTATCTTGGTTTCTCAAATTTCCCAGTAAACACTAAAAGTTAATTGGAAAGCGAAAGAGTGAAAGAAAACAATCAATCAAAAAAGCCCTCTAACCACCAAGAATAAATAAAAATGGTGACAAAGCATTATTTATTTCTCATTCTCTTCTGATAACAACTTTAATTTTCTGTTCCACACATCAATCTAATGCCAATAGGAGACAGGTATTTATACTTTACCATTGAGATGATATTATAATACATGCCATTTGGTATTGTGGCAATGCAGGCCGCATACCAAAAGAATTAGGACCCAACTACCTATGAATCTTTGGGTTATTCTGCCTCTGATACTCTAAAAATCACTGCTGATCTATGATCTTACCCTGTAGAGATAGGGACATCTCCAAACTGAATCCAACCAAACCTTTTAGATTTACTAGAACTCTAAAATTTATACCTGGCTGTTCCATAATTCCAAAATCCATACCATATAAGAGTTAGTTCTTGGGTGTCATCTCAGCCTGTCTGCCTGTGCACAAAAGAGCTCAATAAAAGAAATTTATACCAGCTTCTACCACTACATGTATAACATTACTAAAGAAACTCTTCTGTTTTTTCACAACCTAAGGCTGCTGATAACACTCCTCCTGTGTTTACTAAGATTACTTTTTAAAGTTTACCTCTTTTTCCGTACTGCTTGTGAACACGACACTGATTCTCATTGGGATTTCTTTAGTTTCTCTCAAGTTGACTTTGCCCCTTCACACCAGGGATGCAGTAAGCTGATGAGTACCTGCAGTGTAAAGCAGCGAGATTAATTCATTACAGGCCAGAGTTCTCTGAAATAAACTTTATCACTAATGACCCACCCAAAATTATATTAGCACTTAGTTAAACACTTATTTGAGTAGCATTTCTGCTCATTCTTTTTCTACTTGGTGTCCAGCAAGCAGGCAGGCGGGAGCGCGCAGAGCTGCAGGCCGTGTGAGGCCCCCGTTTGTACGGGGCTCCGTGACGGCACACGCCGCTTCCAACATGGATCCAACCCTGCTGAGTTTCCAGCAGGCCATCTGAAACGCTGAAGCCCGTAGCTTTTAAATAAAATGTCCTTCTGAGCTTTTGCCAAAACTGAACTCGGCATTTTGCATTCAAAGCTAATATTGTAAAAGCTGGAAAGCGGCACGGCAGGCGCCCCAGCAGCCTGCTGTGGAAACCACACCAAGAACAAAGGAGTGAGAATATTTTGGCCATCCCTTCCAGATATCCATATAAACCAACACTACACACTCCTTTCCCTCCCCTCTTCTACAGCATATGGTAAAAGCCATTTCCAGCCGGCTCCAACCCACCCACCGCAGGGCACGGCCCAGCCCCACAGACAAGATGGCGGTGCCTCAGGGAAAGCCCATGTAAGGAAGGGCAAAACCCAGATGAGGATGCCATGAGCGAGGAGAAACTCATCAGTCACGGTGGGAGGAGGTAGAGGGGTCGGGAACGAAGGAGCGAAGCCGAGCTGGGGAAGAAGGAAAACGGGGCAAAGGGCTTTTAGTTTTGTCTCTTTTTTTTTTTTTTTTCTCACCGTCCTACTCTATTTTCAAGTGGCAATAAATTAGATACGTTTTCCTCAAGTTGAATCGATTTTGCCCAAGACAGTAATTGGTGAGTGATCTTCCTGCCTTTTTCTCCACCAAGAAGATCTTTCATCATATTTTCTCTCCCTGCCCTGTTGAGGTGGTGGGGGTCTGGTAGCTGGCCAAGGTCAACCCACCACAATCTTTTTTTTTTCTGATATTCTAATACCTTTCCCCATACTCAAATCTAATACCAACTTTGTCTTTAATTGTTACAGCTTCTTTGCTTTTCTTCCACCCAGAAAAATGATCGAGTATTTCAGCTGTTTTCCCCATTTTTGTAACACTGGAATAAATAATGTAACTGGGTTGTTTTGGTTTTTTTTTTTTTAAACAGATAACATTTAACTCATTCCCATCCTTTCAGATGGTTAATTTCCTGGTGTACTGATGAAAGGCATGAAGCAACTTTCACCATTTTTGTAGCATCATCAATGGACATACTATAGCTAGTTCAGCTTATGACAATATAAGAATTCGACTCTGGAAAATCTCTTCTATCCTGTCCCACTTGAAAGGATAAACCAAACTGTAATAAGTGATCAACCAAACAGATAACTATCAGGATTTGCCACAGTGGCTATATTAAGACGACATTATTTCCAGATCTAGAGAGAAAAAAATATCTATGACAGTGCATACAGACTGAAATTTTGAACCCTGAAGCCTTTCCCAAAAAGTCCTGTTGCATTCAGATTTAATACCCAGTCCTCAAAGGCATATAACCAAACTAATTGATCTAAACATAATCAGCCAAACCTTAACTGAATACCCAGATAGAATTTTCTTTAGTGATGATACTTGCATGTATATTAGTAGAGGGTATCAGAGAGATCAATTCTGCATGTCCATTGCTGAAGTATGATAACAGTGAACCCAGCGATTCGTCTTGCAGACTTTCAAAAACATTCTAAAGACATCTATATAATGAGCTATAGTCAATTTTCACAGGCTGATACAGAATCCAATTCACGATTAAGCTACCTGAACCCTGCACACAATGGCTGGCAAAATATTTAACAGGAATTTGCTGGTTTACCTTACCATTTTTCACAATACACGGTTTCTTTCAGCAGGAGATTCCTGTTTTCAGCACTCTTCAGGATGCACACCTCGGCCTCACTAGTGCCTTTAATCAGCACAGGTAAGCCAAACAATATAGTTTTTGTTATCCTCTAAAACCAGTTTCTCTCCAGGTTGCATCCAGACTGATCAATAAGCAGTCATCTGTGTTTATAGTCTGAGGGCCTCTCTGTGGTCCTGTGCCTATACTTTCAAGGCTTTTGCTATCATCCCAGGATTGTCATTTGACATCTTTAATGATTCTAAATTATGTTTCCTCTGAGGTGGCTTCTGACAAGCTCAGCACACCTTATTGACGGCAGGTCCACATGTTTGTTAGAGGGCAGCTGAAAATTCATTCTGTATGGCAGCGATTCATTAAAAGAATATATAATATTTCCTCAACTACTCATTATAAATATTTATGTCAACTATGTCAGTATATGTTTCAATTTGGTTCTTTTCAGGTTATAACATTCCTATCTTCCTGAAATGCCTCTCCATACACATGTACTGTGCTGTAAAAGTAAAATTAGGTCTGGGACCTTTGTTAGCAAAGTTTGTTGCTACATCAGCAGCAGACACTAAAGCATGCTTCTGCCTCCAGCCCAACCCCTCTCCTTCTCACCATGTGTGGCTGGAAACAGGAACTTACAAGGCTTCTTCACACATTCTGGAGGTTGCTTTCCTTTGTGCATTTTTTAAAACAGATTAATAGTTCACGATAACATCTATCAGTACTACGCATGTATTTATCATCATTTATATTGTCATGGAAAAATGTAGATTCCCAAAGATAAAGACTTTCCTAGACCATGAGCAGTTAATGACATTCAGCAACATTTGATTTTCCTGACCAAAGAGTACCTGGAAAGCAGATATGCCATTGGTATTTCTGGTTCACAAAACACTCAGCAAGCAACAGAATTTAATCTTGACCAAACAGCTACTTCAGAGGTGGGTGCACTGTGTCAGGGAGGTTGGCTGGCACTAATATCTGGCCTGGAAAAAAACAGAAGCATCTTACAAATGGTATATTATTGGATACCAATTCTGTTTTAAAGGTATCTTACTGGTACAAACTCTTATGCAAAGCAACAATGGGTACACCCCAGCAGACCTTAATGCTGTTGGCAAACACAGTCCCAGGGGAGTCATTACCAGCACCCGTTGCCATAGCCCAGTAATTACTGTTCAGGAGGATTCTTTCCCTGCTGATGCATCATGTCAGGTATTGAAATAACACTGAGTAGCAGCAGATTGTGCTATATGCCAGCATGGGGGGGACTTTAATGAGAACAGAAGCTCCTTTGTGTTAGCAATGGTCCTAGCAGTTTTTTCTCTTTTTTGCACAGATATCAGAGCAGTGGAAAAACTTTCTCAGTTATATTCTTGAATAGAAACAGATAGGCTCTTCTCTTAGACCCCATAAGGAGTCTTCCATCACTGATGAAGGACTGTATACCTCAGAAAAATGAAAATTCAGAAGAAGGTTTCAATTCCTCCCTTTTTTCTTCTGCTTTTCCTTCCTCACTGTCACCACACAAATAGCAAATGAGGGGGATATACACCCTCTGGAGCAGATCGTATCCAGGCTCATTACCCTACCACCATTCTTATCTAAGCTGCGACTGCGAGTATCAGTCAGGTGAACAGGCACTAGTGGGGTGCTGAGGGGTATCAGCCACCCAGTCCTGCTTTCAGTACCTACTGCCAGAACGGAACTTGCAGCCATTCAGAGTTCATTCTGAGTTCACACTGGCCTCTGATAAAGTCAGGGTAGTTTTTCCATCAACTTAAAAGGCATCGATAATTCACTTTTTGTTTTTCCACGTTTATTTGTATGTAGAAGGTAAGATTTAGTGGCATAGCATTCACATGCTCAGCCATAAAGTGGATGCTTTTGGTTTCCCTTTGTCAACGTTTTTTGGTGGGTTGTTTTTGTTGGTTTTTTTTTTTTTAATTTCTTTCATTCAACTGGCAGTACTTGCTGTAGGGAAGGTACTGAGAAAATTAACAAAAAAGAATAATCATCTTACTGTTATCACTCTCCTATTTCAGAAGCCTGTTAAAGGTTACACATGTAAAAACATTACAGAGAACATTTCAAAGCTCTAACATTATATTTCGCTTCAAACTATCCAAGCAACTTTCACTAATTGCTTTGATTGTTACAAAAATGCAATCCCTAAACTAACAATGGATCATTATCAACATTTTTTCACCTTTCCAAGAAAAGCAAAGCACTTGTTCCAGCAAATTTAATTAAAGGTGCATTAAGCCTGCATCATCAGAAAGAAATACTTAGGTTATTAACATTCCAGGTCCACTTTACCACTACTGGCTTTAGCAATAGGTCAGTAACAAAAACAAATTTTTCATTAAAAAATAGTACAAAAAGAGCCACTCATTCAATTATTCCTTATTTAACACAAGTTTCTTTAGCTTTATTTGAATGTTGCTGTTTGTTCTCTCTGCCTGGCAATGCTGCCTGCAATGATTAATTCTAATTCAATCCTGAATTCATCCTGAATCAAACTCTGAATGAGACATCAGCACGCCATACCTGCACCCAGACCAAGGTCAGCTCTTCCCGGGGTTGAATTTTTCAAAGTCCCAGATGGTTAGTCCATCCCAGGCTTTTAAAAGTCATCCTTCCTCAGTTTGCTACACACCACGATGTGGAATAAAACGGTCTACTCTTCTTTAAGGATGTCTGGTAATCTAATAGCAGCAGTGAGAAAGAAGAGGGACTTCATGAACAATAAATCAATGTTGGATGTGCAGTGTGTAAGGGAAAATTGACATTTGGTTCTTGTTGATTACAAGAATTGATCATTCTCCAACTGACAGAGAGTGACTTGGTGCCTTAGCCTCTTTGAGGTACTTGAGATGATACTGTGGTCTCTAGAATATTTGAAACGCAACCCCTTTTAAGGAAGTAACAGTCATCATCAGAAGTTCAGCCGTTAAGATAGGAATAAAATAGAATATGTCCATTTTGCCTGACACTGTGGTCTTGAACAATAGTTTCTTTAGTGCATGACTGATAGGCAATGAGACTCTTCTTACAAAATGTCACTGCTGATGAATTGATTTGGTATTGCAAAACTAACACAGACAGCTAAAAAGACAGATGAGGAAAATAAGGAAGTGTTCATATTGCTTTCCCAGTCTGTCTAAGAACTGATGCCACTCTCCAGGGAGCTTTCATTTACAAGCTGTCCATTTGCTGTGAACATAACTGGCTCTCATTAGATCAACCCTCCTTACCCTCACTCAGAATCAAACTGGTCTTTACCAAACATATAGAAAGATTGCTTTTCCGTAAATAAAAGTTATGATTCTGAACATCATCAGTGCATGCAGAAACCTCTAAAATACATAGATAAAATTCTCAACAATTTAAAAATTTCCCCTCCTCCTCAATTCTAACAGAAGTTAAAAGTGAAAATTTCTATACAGTTCTAGCATCTTAGGAAGAATAAGAAATCATGCCTTTTTCCATTATTGTTACATAAGTTCTGATTTTTTTTTTGTAGTAACAATGAAGCTAGATTATGGCTCTGTGTTTATCTCATTATAAGAGCTGATTCCATGAAATACTAGAAAGACTCCTAGACATTTAAAAATCTTTATGAATCACCATTTCAAGATCAAAATTTCATAGCTGAGACCTTTCCTGACTTTTGCAATGCTTGAGCAATGCTCACCTCAGTCTACGTCACCCATGCAAAAGTGATATTCTACAGTAGCAGAGCATTATGAGGTTTCAAATGTTAGGCTGTTGTACTCTTAAAAGCTAGTCAGAGGTAAAAACAGACCTAAAAAAATAGCCTCCTGGCCTATGCTTCTCCTTCCAAGATACTGTGCAGATTTCTACATGCCTCACATAATTCTGTTAACTTTCATGATTCCCAACTAAACTACAGAAAGCTGTTTCTCTTTCATACTTTTTTATTTATTTCTGCATGCATCACAGCTGACAATGTTGACTCCCTTGCTACTTATTCAGCAGAGACTGGAGAGTAAGACATTTATAGAGTCAACTCAGAAAGACCTTTGCTGGGAAAATATTTCCTTTCATACTTTTCTGCAGTGAAATCATGAGCAACCCCCAAAACAGAGCCTATTGGGTATCCTGGAGCCCATTTTAAAGCCTTCCCTGCAGCTGTTTAAGTTGTTGCTTCTTGCTCTAGGCATTACAGTATGCTGACACCTTCAACAACTCCTGTTAGCAAATATCACTGTAGTAAAACTTTTCCCACTTACTCAGGTATGAAAAAAAAAAAAAAAAGAAACAAAAAGAAACTTTTGGTTCAGCATTCTCCAAGTATCACAACTTTTTATAAAGCACAAAGCACAGATATGGAGTTCTATTTTAATACAGCCTTTTGGGACAATGTAATTTCTATTCTACAGCAGCGGAGAAGGAATGATTTGCCTATGCCGTCTCCTGGCAGTGGTAGTTATACTACATCCTTTAAATCTGTTACCAGCTCATACTGAATACTGATGCTTTTCTGTTGAGGCTAGCACACTTTGATGAGGATATCATCAGCCTTTCCTGATTTTAATTCAGCTCACTGGCATTTTCTGGTGCATTGAGGTCCCACTGTCCTCACAGGGACAAATTTGTGGGCAGAATACAAGCAGGTGGGAGGGCTAACTGCAATTGCTCCTCAGAGTTTCCTCATCCACTGCTGTACAAGCAGGCTGGACACATTGCATGCTATTATAGATGCCACCTTTGTGTGAGAAAAATCTTTCCTGAAATAAGGAATATATGGTACTGCACTGCAATGAATTCCCATTTCTTCTGTTTATTATGGCCAGATATCTCAACTCTTATAAACCATTATACGTTTGTCTCCCCATCTCCTGCTCCCTCCAAAATCAATCCTACAATGATTTACAGTTACAGAGGATATTGTCTCTTTCTTATAACTCCATTTTTCCGTGAAGAAGAGTTGAGAAAACTCCTGGCAAGATGGATGGAATGTTACATCTGAGCAGAGACAATGGTCTGTTGACTTAAAGTGGCCAGTGCTTTGTCAAAATTTCTGGCAACTACTGAAATTAACCCCTACAAGGATTGGCTCCTAGAACCTCATTAATGATTAAACATGAACACTGATTTTAGAAATAAACAATGTAGTATACTCCAGCAAGTAAAAACCTTGCTATTCTAATAAAAGATGTGAAGCCTTAGTAAGACAAAAAACAAAGCGAAAAAAAATATAAACAATGTAGTATACTCCAGCAAGTAAACGCCTTGCTATTCTAATAAAAGATGTGAAGTCTTAGTAAGACAAAAAACAAAGCAAAAAAAAATTTCCTCATCCACTGCTGTACAAGCAGGCTGGACACATTGCATGCTATTATAGATGCCACCTTTGTGTGAGAAAAATCTTTCCTGAAATAAGGAATATATGGTACTGCACTGCAATGAATTCCCATTTCTTCTGTTTATTATGGCCAGATATCTCAACTCTTATAAACCATTATACGTTTGTCTCCCCATCTCCTGCTCCCTCCAAAATCAATCCTACAATGATTTACAGTTACAGAGGATATTGTCTCTTTCTTATAACTCCATTTTTCCGTGAAGAAGAGTTGAGAAAACTCCTGGCAAGATGGATGGAATGTTACATCTGAGCAGAGACAATGGTCTGTTGACTTAAAGTGGCCAGTGCTTTGTCAAAATTTCTGGCAACTACTGAAATTAACCCCTACAAGGATTGGCTCCTAGAACCTCATTAATGATTAAACATGAACACTGATTTTAGAAATAAACAATGTAGTATACTCCAGCAAGTAAAAACCTTGCTATTCTAATAAAAGATGTGAAGCCTTAGTAAGACAAAAAACAAAGCGAAAAAAAATTTCCATCTGCCTTCCTCTGAAACACAGATATATAATGCAGACAGTCTCTGGTTATCACAACAAGAGCTAGTGTGGAGTAAAGGTAGAAGTGCTAGATAAAAGCTGAAATAGGCTACAATTTGAAAAACACTCAGAACAGGATTTTTAAAAGCCCATTAAGAAGAACAGGCCATTCAAGAAACCCTAAAGTGCAGTTCTGCACCTTTGCAAAAGTTCAAACTTCCCATTTCAGTCCCAGAAATGAGTCACAAAAAGAGCAAAGGGCTTATCTTTTCTGTTCTCAACCCCACTACAAGTTTTAGTAGTAAATGCCTAGTCTCCATTCTAGAATCACAAATTGAATTCAGCTGAAAAGAAGTAGTGCGTTTAGCCTTTAGTTCCCCTACAGACAATAAATACAAGAAATTTTAACCACTGTGAAAATTGTTTCAAGCCACATCTAGAAAGCACAGTCCATGTGGCAACTAATGTTTCATTATAAAAGTAAGTGATTTCCTCCTGGTTTTAGGGGAAGAGATGTTGTAACTTTAGATTTACGTGGCATTTCCGATTTAGCTAACAAGGGCACTATAGACCCAAATGATGATAACATTGTAAAGAAATTAAGCTGACTTAGTGCTTCTGATTTCCTTGGAAATGCTGCTCAGCCTCTGGATGTGTAACACATAGATCTGCAAGAAGTTAATCTTACTAGGGTGAGTAAAAATGGCACAGACTGTTTTGTTCTCACCACTTCAAAAATTATTCTTCCCTGGTGAGTTTTCTGTCAGAAACAAAGTGAATAGCTCTCTTCTATTTGAAGTGCAGTTAAAAGATTTTCATCTTGGAATGAAAGGAAAACTGGCTGAATCTCATCAATCTGAAGTTAAGTTAAATGATGATGGAGACCATGTCTTTCAGCTGTCACTTAGTCTGTGAACTGCAAGGCCCCCACTGACTCCATTGATGGACAGACACATACCAGCTGCATATAGTAATGCAGCAAAGTCCTTGCTAAGATGAAACTCTAGATACTGGGTATGACACAAACCCCACTTTAACAGAAAACTTTCTGCCTGCAGTCACCTGGTCTCCATTCTTATTGTTGCAGTTGAACAATAAATACATTGATCAAAGGATATGGTCTTGTCCTGTTTCAGCACTGGAGCATAACTGTATCTGTATGGACAAAATGTGGAGTAGAGGACAACAGCTCCTGTGTCAGCATTGCTTGTCAGTCCATACACTCTCATAGTGATGGAACATCCACAATGTTCCCATTCTGTTCCATGGTGATAGCAAAGAGCTGGACTGTGATACAGTTACTTTCACACCTGGCCAATAAAAGTTAATATGCAAAGTAAGAAAAGACCTTAGTGCTACCCAAGTACTTTCACACCTGGCCAATAAAAGTTAATATGCAAAGTAAGAAAAGATCTGCTTACTACTACCCAAAATCAAATTAAGAGCTGTGACATCAATACCCTGACAGCAGATATCTGGTCAGGGAAGATACACTGGTTCTGGACATTCAGGCAACAGTTTACTTGTCTCTTTACTGCTCTGTGGGGGTCCTTTCTCATCTCTGCCCCAAAATGCAAACTGCTGCATAGTCAGAGAGCCATGCAACTTGATCCCCACTCCATACCAAATCCATCTAGTGATACACAGAATACAGTCCTACCTTCAAAAGTGCTAATGAGATGGATGCATGATTTTGAGGGAATTGGGATGTTAAGTGTTCAATCGGGAGCATTCCAAAAAGGACAACATTAGTGCTCTGAATAAAGCTACATACAGGTTAACTGAGGATTAAAGGGAAGAGCTGTTTTCCTTGGAAATGTGGATTAAAGCACTAATAAGAAAACTACTGTTACAGAAAAGTCACAAATCTTCAGGCTGAACAAATAATTAATGATGAAGTACTGACTTTCTCTCTAACATAGGCCACACACCTCACCCAACCAATAACTTCTATTTGTTCTGTATCAATGTGCTCAATTGTGGATATCTCACTGTCTTCATTGGTTGATTCCTGCTCTTGCATCCATGGACCATTCCCGTTCTAGCACAACAGGGAACCACTAGTTCCAGTGACCCTGCTCATTCTTGTCCCAGGAAGCATTTTGCAGGTGTGACCTGTATTTTTAAAATATATTTACAGATGCATGAACTTGCAAGAGGAGAGCTTCAACATGCAACTGTTAAAAGCATTAGCATAAATGGAAATCATTGCCCAAACCACATTCCCTTCTTTTTTTAGAGAAAAGAATATGTTCAGCAATCTTGCATCATGGTGACTCTGCAGTGACTCCATGTATGACCTGATAGAAGTTACTTAAAACACATTGTATCCCACTTCTCATATCTATGACAGAAGGCTAATACTTTCCTGTCTTGTAAGAGAGTTATGAGGCTAAATTAATGTTAAGACCCTTCAGATAAGTGCAAAGGTATTATTTCCTGGGGGGGGGGGGGGGGGCAGAAAAAAAAAATGAATTAAAAAATTAAAGGCTGCGGGAAAAAATGGTTAAAATATTAGGTATGAAACTATTAAAAATAATAATGACAAGGGTCAACCACTTATATAAGTGTATGGGGGGGGGGGGGGGGGGCGCAGAAAGAAAATATGTATTAGAAAACTTAGAGGAAAAAAAAAGAAAGAACCATTCTTGTTATCTGACATTGCAGATGACAGCATATTCTTTTTCTTTTTTTTTGTGTAAATAATAAGTATTTCCCAGCAGCTTACCAGAAAGAGGCGTTTTATGTAGTGCAGTCAAGGACTTTTCTTATGATAAAACTTTCCGCAAGAAACATTCTCCCCTAATACTTTGGTCTATTAAAGAACATACAGGAATTCTCCCTAGAATATTTCTTGCACCAAGGAAAGAGGAGTAATAGCTAATATTTTACTTCACTCTTAAAGATCAGCTGAGACCTTCCCCTCCATTTACAAGAGGTGGAGAATAGATAGACAGCTAGTTGGACTGAAGAAATAAGAGGCAAGCATGAGAGTACTTTATAATCTTTACTTATTACAGGCTTGTACTTTCTGCACAGTAGTCCCAAAATTATCTTCAGCTGTGAGAGGTAAGTCCAAGGCTCTAGCACAAAACACACCACCAGCATTCAAATGAAATATAAATGACTATGTTCAGATTCATTCTGCATCATTGCGTAGTTATTGGATAAGGGTAAAATAAGGCTAAAGGAATAATCTCTTTTTTGCATTTCTAACCCAAGAAAGCCCACACCATTTCTATTCAGCCAATCTCTGGACACAATAATAGTCTTAAAGTTGTTCTACACAATTTTGACTTGTTTAACAAAATTTGTAAAGAGGGGAAAAATGAACGAAAAACTCTTTAGAAAAAAGAACAAGCCACAAGACAGGTCATAAACATTTCACCCAGAATATTAGTGAGTTCTGAAAGTTTTTCATACCTATTCTTAAAAACCTGAGAGATTTAAGAAGTTAGAACTTTTTTCCCTAGGAGATCTATTCTCTGTAACCTACTGAAATGCATCGTTTCTCAGCAGCTAATGAAATTTCTTTCATATCATTCTATACCCTCAGACTTTGCTGGTTAGAATGTAAATCTTCAGGGACGGGAATGGAAAAGTTCCATATATCAGTTTGAATCTGCATAGATTCTTAAGTCTGTGCTGAACCAAATCTCCTCCATGGACCTGTAGAAATACACTTGACTGCAGCATCCAAGTGTTTTTTACAGTCCCTGAATTTATAGACCATCAGCTGCACAAACAGTGTCCACTCTTTCACCCACTCTCCAGAGGAATGGCTGCACAATGTTTTATTTTAGTGGGGCCTGGATTTGGGTTTTCCTTACTGAATGGTGCTGAACATTGAGCCCTGCCCATGGCCAGTTCAGAATGTCCCTGTCCTGCCTTGGCCCAGCAGTCAGCGAGCTCTGACTTCCTCGTGGCCAAACTCTACTCACCCATAGAAACCGCTATTTGACTGAGCCAACTTTTAGAACAAGGTTTCCATCTTGAAACTCCAGGTGTCAAGGAATGGCTTTGCAAACACAGTCTGGATGACACTGAATCCTTGACTTAGTCTTGGTATTCTGTGGAAAGCCAATACGGACATAAAAAAACCTGATCTGATGTGCACTCTAAGGGCTGACTCTGTAATAGATACAAAAGCTATTACCTCAGCTGGTATTATTCTTGGTGGAAAGAGGAGGGAGCCATTGCAGGAGACTAAAGACAGAAAACAATGAATGCTATTTTACAACATTGCTATAGTTCTGCAAAGCCACAAACATGTCTACTGCCAGCTTCAATTACTATAATCATTCTGAAACATCCCATACTGGAAAAACAAAACACGCCGTCTCTCCTGTTCAAATGAAGTAGAGAAGAGAGATAAGCTACTGCCGCTGTGCCTCTTGTCTGCCCAGCCTTTTCATAAGTAATTTATCAAGAGGTTTTTATGTGTCCCAGGGTAAGGGCCAAGCACTATGAATGTCAGGATCTACTGACAAGGTAGATAATGCAATACCTTTTACTGGGCCAACAAATAAATTATTATGCGCTAGCTTTCAGACCAAAAAGACTCTGTCTTTTGGACGTTGTCAGAACTTCAAGAGTATGGCATTTAGATGAGGCAGTTGATTTAAACTCTTTCAGCTGTCCAACTTAAATTACATCTTAGGGCTAAATCACAAAGAGAAGCCTACTGGGAGAAAAAGACATGCAAGATGTCCATAAGCCCTGTTTCTTCTGTTTTAGAGAGCCTGTCCTGATACGTCAAACTATAAAATTATTCTATGCTTTTTTTCAAACGTATTTGAAGAACAACATAGGTTCTCTAAAAATTGTCGTAATAAGAATCAGGGATACACCAGGAGAAATCACACTGCTTAATTAATTTGCAAGTGGCTCAGGAAACCTTAAAAAGAAGCAGAAGTTTCTCAGAACACCTTTTCACCTAGTTAAACTGATGAACATTAAGAGAAACAA
Organism: Calidris pugnax; assembly: GCF_001431845.1. Taxonomy (NCBI): domain Eukaryota; kingdom Metazoa; phylum Chordata; class Aves; order Charadriiformes; family Scolopacidae; genus Calidris; species Calidris pugnax. The sequence continues at coordinate 888,705 of NW_015090786.1, read as the reverse complement.
AGTAGAGACAAAAGGAAGCATTAGACTTATGCTTAACTTAATGGAAACTAAGCTATTCCAGAGGAGAAAAAACAAACAAACAAAAAAAACCCCAAAAAACCCACACAAACAGAAAATTCCAGCAAAAAAAAAAAAAAAAAGCTAAAAATTCCTGCAGTTCAGCTGCTGTAATCTAAGTAATCAGTTATTTGAGTGTCCTGGTTTGAGAACATGACACCGAGTAACATGACAACTTCCTGTATTGCTTGACGAGCTTTTTTGTTGAAGGCTGCTGGAAGACCAAATCAAGTTGTCAGTAAAGGCTCAAGGATCGGAAATGCAAGAGTAAAATTAAAAAATTTCTGAAATGGTTCTAAGACATCTCACTTGCTGCCTTTGATTTTAACTTTGAAAACTATAATCATCACAAGTGCAGATGAAGTTTTTACTTGTCTTATTTGGATGAGGAATATAAAACATTAAACTACCTCCTGAAATGGTATATGAGAACTGCAGAACCTGAAAATAGACACCTTCTCAGCTCTAAGCCTCTGTCAAGAGGGAGACAGAGGAAAGAAGGTAGAGACAGGAAAAGCAGTCTGGACAAAAAGCTGATAAGGGCCCTTCTGTAACCTGTCAGCAAAGAAGCTGTAGCTGGCCAGGGAAACTGGTGCAAGGGCACACATTTCTCCTTTGTCTGAGATTACTTGGCTTGTGAAAAAACAGATCTCCTTAGAAGAGAATTGCTCTTAGACCTTCAGCTAACGAGATATCTCAGGTTTCTTTTCCAGCTATTTTCTTTCACTGATGCATCGTTGAGGAGCACTATTTCATTACTAGTAACTCCTGATGCTACACGTGCTATGCCTCTTTCAGAAGTGTCCCCAAATCTCTTTCTCTTCTCACAAGTGTTAATTTCACTGCAGACCCCAAGACGGTGAATCCTTTAACAATGGCAAATTAGTACTCTCTCTGCTAAAAGACAGCAGTAAGCATTCTTTAAACAAGCTTCCTTAATCTTTAATTCCCAGTGTAATGGAAGAACTACAGCTAGCAATAGGCAGTCACTTTAAAACAATCAGCACCTTGGCTTATAAGATTTATGGAACCCTCAAACCCATGAAACTGCTTAACCTACACTATACAAAGGGCAAGTTTATTGCCTGACTACATGAGAAGAATGCTCTGTTTCTTAACAGAAATAGTAAAAGCAAGAGATGTAGATCTCTGACTCAAAAACCTGTCACTGAAGTAGGATAAGTTAAAAAATGTAGTGCACCTGAGCAATAGTAAGTACCTTAAATTTTGTAAATTTTAGATTTACCTTTTATATTATTTGTGATAAGTTATCAAGTCCTTTCCAACCAGTGACCTACCAGTCATTTTTGTCTTTTTTTTGTTATTTGGTATAATTTAAACATTTTCTAATATATTACTCGTGTGGTGAAATTGTTGATAATAACTAACAAACTCTCATACTAAGAAGCACAGCTATCTCTCTACATTAGGAATGAAATGCCATCTGTGGATTTATACAGAATTTTACATTTTCAGAACTCTGTACACTCTGGATATTATTTCTCCAAGCAACAGTATTAAGAGAGCAAGTATGTCATATATTACTCTCATTCTAAGCATGGATGCAGTGACAGAGAGGTAAAATGATTAGCCTAGGGTCACAAAAAAAACAAGGTGAGCAGAGGCAGGAATACCCACTGCCGCCTTCTACTATAAAGATATGCTACAGCTATACAGACCCATCTCTCAAAATTTCCTATCTCCATCCAAATATCCTATTCTCTCTTTCCTAGTGATGACTTCAAGAAGGATCACCCTTTACTTCCTCTGTGCTCTGACCATTCAATGTAGTTGTAGTCTACAAGAACTTACCAAAGTATTCCAATTAAAAAGCAAGCCTATTTTAAATCACAAGATGGGTGGTTCCAGAAATAAGCTAACCAAAGAAGGGGTAAATGTTGATTTCTTAACATCTTCACATCAATAATTTATACCTTCTTGATCAGACAGGCCTATCAGATACTGGTTACTGAGCTTAGTGAATTTCTGTCAGTCGGTGACCTGTCATACATGAATGAACAGACAGGATCCTGTCGTCTGATGTTGCACACCTTGAATCTCATTATCACTTATGTTTGAAGTTCTAACTTTACATGTCTAAAAAAAATGTGTTTAAGGCTTCAGGGTCCATGCTTGAATCTTTTTCTGTGTACATAAAAATATCAACTGTATTCAGTTACCCTTTCTGAAAGTCTAAATTACTTTTCATTGTTAAGAGTAAAACACTGAAGATTAGAAAAAAGTAGAGATTTAAAACGAGAAAGAAAGTCTTCTGGGAGCAAGATGCTATACTTGCTTAAATTCAAGCACATTATAATTTGGAGAATAGAGCTTTTCATATTCAGTGGTTTAGATTCACATTATACTAGTCTGTAACATTCAATAGATGTTACTATTTCCTGGTGAGCTTTTTTAAAAGCACTGTTTGATTTGATCTACTCCAGATATTAAGATAAAGTGGCAAAAGTTTGCATTTCTTAAATTAAATTTTACAAAGCCTCAGCTTCACTGAAAGCCTTATCTATCATAATGGCGACACGGTTTTCTATAGGGTATTTGGTAGTTTATGAAATTACTGAAAGTCCCCTAGAGCACATAGACATTTTCATTTTTATATGGCTGTTCTGTCCTTGTCTAGTAAAACACTTTAGAAAGGAAAAAAATAATAGATGTTCCAATCAGCTGAAGCTCTTCAGATTTGGCCAAGGACCTAATCTCAGACCTCCTGTCACTGTCTTGTTCTGTGCAGCCCTTCCCTAGTTATAAATGAAGTTATATGCTTTCACGCACAGATTCAAAAGGTTGTGAAAAACTACTTTTACCTGTGCAATTCTCTAAATCCTCTGTGCTTTACATCTGTAGCATGTGCTTGTCACCCACACTTCTGAACTTCACTTAACTTCAGCACCTGCTAAACGTTACAAACTATTTGATGAAGGTAGAGACACAGCTCTTAACTTTCGTGAATATGTGACAGCAGCTTTCAGTCAACGGAACACGGCTCATTTGACAGACATTAGAGTTGCAGTACTCACTTTCAAAAGTGAATTAGTTTCCACATCTTCAAAGAGCAAACATACGCTTCCAGTCTGAACAAAATTAAGTTTACAGTAACAGAAACGTTTGAAAAGAGTGATGATTCCAGCAGCTTGATCCAAACCCTCTTACAGCAAGGGGGGGATGCTGAAAAGAGAAGAGAGGAGAGAAACATTCTGCCCTGTAGTATCAGCTGTGCCGCTTAGTTCTTGAGATAAGAAAGAGTCTTCAATGTTTTAGAGATATAGTTGTACATAAAGATGCCTCTCTCTTACAAACAACTGGGCGTGTCATGTGTTTCAAGATACTTAAAACGGTTTGTCACTACTGAGAACTGAATAAGAAAAAAATCCAAATAGCTATGGAAAAGATTTATCTGCATAGCTAATAGTCTGTATCTCCGCAGAGGCAATTTCTGGTTGCCTAAACCAATAGACTAGTGAAACCACATTTTTCTTCTATAGAGATTTCCAGTAAAGGAACTTGTGTACCAAGTCCACTTCATCATTTTTTGTCATGGCTATTTTAAAAGACACACTATGTATGTGTTCTAGAATTGTTCCTCAAAACAACACTGTAGTCACAAGTCATATAACACACTATCTCTGCTTAGAACAGGTTACTCATAGGTCGGAAGTGTACTCTTGTACAACATGTTAAAAATTATTTTTAGTATTAACAAATAGAATATACAAACACCATACTTACCAATATTTGCTTTATAAATGTCAAAATACACTGTGTTATTTGCTTTATCTGTTAGGTACATTTCTGTATTTTCTCTCTCATACATTTTGTTGCATTTACATTCTCAAAGTTAATCTAAGCAGCACCCAGAACTGACAATGCAAAAGCAGTAAGATTAATGAACATGCAATACAAACAGAATGAGCATGCCAGGAAGTTTATTGTATGCTTCAGACACTTGTTTATTGTTAAATGCACTCAGAAGCAGTGTTTTTTTTCAGCTGTGGCATATAAAAATAGTCTTGATTACTCTGTCCTACTGGTAACGGATGAAAGATGCAATAATGGTTAAATTTAACTGACATTTTCTACTACTTGGCTACCCATTGAGGAGGTCAACAAGTTAAATATGTATGGAAAAATGTTGCCATGCTATAAATACCGAGAATTACATATTCTAGCTGCCATATGCTTACATGAAAGGATGTACTGCTGTATCACTTTTCTGACCGTTTCTGTAATTTGAATGCGTTTGCCTTTTTTACCTTTGACTGAGGAGAATTTCTAACATCTGTTGTTTCCTAACAGGATGGCACCTTAAATAAATGCTGAAACAGAGATGTGTGCTCTGTATACTCCAGATGTAAGGCGGGAAAGAAGTATCAGGAGTTAGAGAGAATCTCTCAGTGACAAATTACAGATTTAAGAAAGATTCCAACCACTTAGACACACATTTGCAAATTGCATCAAAACTAAGTTTACACATAGAAGGGATCCTTTCACTTACAGAAGTCATGAAAGTATTCAACTGATCTTGTTTTTTATACGTTGATTGGAAAGAACATAAAACTAAACCCTGGTCTTGTTTCAGCTGAAGGCAACATGCTTGGTAATAAGAACTCGTCAGGTGCCTAAGTTGTGATTGTCAATTTCTGAATGGGAACTCTTGATATATTAGACCTGGTTCAGTCATTTAAACCTAGCCTCTAGTGATGCTGGTGATCAGCTTTCTTACCCTATGTTACAGTAGCTTTTCAATTGAAATAGTCCTATGCCATTGCCTTGAGTCTGTGTAGAACTACATACTCAGAGTGATTAAGTAGAAGTCATTAAATATTTTAGTCAACTACAATGTATTCTGTAAGATCATACTAAATAAGACTGGAAGAGAATTTCAAAAGTTCATTTTTCAAACACAGCCTGAAATCCTTCTGTTAATATTTTTCGAGATAAAAAGCTTTGCACATATTTGTTATTCTGTTAAGAGTTTCTGGAATGGAGAAAAGTTGGCTGCAGGTACCAAATTTCTTCAAGGATGCAACTTTTAATCAATTTGAACACAGGCCAAGAATATACACAAGCTTGTGAATTATTATACAGCGGCTCAAAAGAATTATATATTTGGAGATGACACTCTGTAGTTTTGTACAGAAATAAAAGCACAGAGAGATTGTGTATCTGTTTCAACTGCAAAATTGAATTGTTTTAAATACGGGATGGAAAACTGGAATTTCAGTGTATCTAGTCTATTAGATATCATAACAGAAATTCTGGCTAAACGTGTTCCTTTAATTACAACATGCAGAAGTTTAAAACTGTTCAGATTTTTGTCTTGTTTTCACACTACAAATAAAGAGTACCACATTCATATACAGCACAAGACTTTTGAAATGTCTTTAAAGCAGACAAATAATATTAATTTACACCTAACGAGCTAACAATACAGCTTCCACTTAGAGCACTATAAACGAAGAAGCTCAAAAGCACAGTTCCATTCTAGCCAATGAAGAGGCCACTTCAGAAAATTTCCCTTTCTGCCTTTTTTGAAGGGACAAACACTGTTTAATCTTATTGTGGCTAGGAAGTATATTTTCAATCAAAAATAAAATAGAGAGAGTTGATTCTGTAGCATTATGAATTATTGCAATGCTTACGATGCAAACACCCTTAACATGAAAAGTATTTTACACATATAGACTGGTTGCAAAATATGTGACAAAATAATAATTTACTTATTTTGAATTAAGACAATCACAGTAAAATTTGAACTCACATCCTCATAAACATACAGCCATGTTACATTAGCCAAGAGGGTATTTACCCATCGGTTAAATACGAGTTATGAGAGCTAACAGATATTAGATTACCCCTTGGGAGATACACTCTTTTTCCATGGCTTCAGTAGAAATGGATTAAGAATTGCAAACAATTTCTAAAAAATTCACCAAATACCAATGCTTACGCATTTTAAAGCCAGTACATTCACTAGTTCATTTCATTAACTACATTTTTAGATGTTACAGAGATTTGTTATGAGACGCATTGTATTCCTCAAAAATAGGAAGAGGAAACTATGATTAAAAAGTTAGCTTTATAAACACAGGGTTTGGGTTGTTGTTTTTTTTTTTTTTTTTTTTTTTTTAAATTTTTTTTTTTTGTTTTTAAAAAAAAAAAAAAAAAAAAAAAAAAAAAGTTCTAGGATAGTCTTTCCTTCCCTGTTAATTTTAATTGTTAGCTCAGGTCTTTAGTATGGCATTATATGTTTTTTTTTTTTTTTTTTTTTTTTTTTTTTGCATAAGTTAGACTTCTTAGGTTTCCTTAAAAAGAAAAATTAAAAAGATCCAGCCACCTGTTAATATTGTGAGGGTAGTACTGCAGCTTTCCTCACACATGACCTGATAACAATTACCCCAAAGGCAAATATCAAAATTCACATTGACTTCAAGGAAAAGATGAAAAATAACAACTCATTTTGCAATTAGGCATAGAATTATCATTGAAACAGAGGATACGCACATGGAAAATTAAGAAGCCTAAAAGGATCCTTGAGTTGCAAGTCAGTGTATAGTGGCAGTAACAAGTTCAAACCGAAATCCCAGGAATTAAGAAACAATCAAGGGGGTTGAAACTCTGCTTCTTTTCATAAGAATATGGTCTCTTCCCAGTCATTGCAGTATTTTTAACGTCCCATTTCAAGACAGCAGTGTAGGAAAGACTACTTAAACCACAGTGTCTTCAAAGTCTACAACTAAAGGAGAAAAATGGATGAAAGTGTTTTATCCTCCCAGAAATTAAAAGGAAATAGGCACCTTTTCCAATCTGTCAACAACTGGAGTGGTATCATAATCACCAGTTGTGTCACAGATCCTTCCTTCCCTCTTAAGGTTTCTGACAAGGAAAAAACCAGGCTATTAAAATTCACTGCCACATCAGAACACTGTCACTGCACCAAAACAAAAACCAACCATCTCTTAAGTTTAAAACCTTTGCCCTCTAGCAAATGCTGAAAGAAAATACAGTTCCTATTCTTTAGTTGCACACAGTCCTAAATCTCAAAATCACATTGTGTATTTTTGTCTGAGTGGTATCTAAGTCAAAATCACTTCCTATTACTATCTCCTTCCAGAGGCTGGAATCTCTCCTGCTCAAGCATTTCATTAGTCCCAAGATCTAAATTTCCAATCTCAGCTGGATCCCTTGGCACTGACAGGAGTCTGTCAGAAGCACAAGGTTTCATGCTCCAGCCGCCTTGCAGTTTTAAAATCTCAATTTCCCACCTGAGGACTGTCATCAGAGATTGCACCAACAAATGAAGTTTAACAGAGTTTAAAACTTCAACATCATTTTAAGTTAATCCCTTCTTCAACACTAACAAGAGCACACGGGTAGGATTGTTTTTCTTCCCTCAGTTTTGAAATACATATTAAAAAGTGGATCTCTTTCATATACTTCTGCGAGCAATGCTGTCTGAATGTAAAAGAAGGCCTTTTGTTTGTAACTGCTTTTATCTTTTAATTCATAGTTGTTTTTTCCAAAGCAACAGAACACACTGATTCCTTTTCAAAGAAATCTTTTTGTCAAAAGGGCTCATGCACCTGTCAGAGTAATAAAGATGTTTTTATGTTAAACAGAAACACAACCCCCCAGCAATACCAGTGTTAATTGCTGTATTGTTTCAAGAAACAAAAACTCACACAAAAAATAGCAACTGCCTACATAACACTGCATATCTAGAAATGGTTGGAAGCTAATTGCAACAAGCTTGAGACAGTTGTTCCAGCACTCCTATTTCACAGTGCAGAGGCTTCAGGAAGAAAAAAAAAAAGAAAAAAAAAAGCTTTCATCTTTCTGGCTTTTGGATCTTTGGTTTTCTTATCAGTTTACTTCGCATGTAGTGACTGTTGCTTTTAAGTAGCTACTGCAGCACAAACTGCTCTCTGAATTATAAGTCACTGCTTCAGGCAGAAACACATTTCTTGGGGAGACCAAATGTGCAACAGCAGCCGCGCAGCTGTGGCTTGGCTTCTTGGTTCAGATGATAACCCCTCTCAGCTGTGGTTTCTACTAGCAACTAAGGGGAGGTGAGACATTGTCCTGGTTTGAGGTAAAATAGAACAAACCTTTCGTTCAGTAGTTTTACTTCTTAGCTAGGCCTCTTCTAACATGACAGACATGACATGACAGGGGACAGACAGAACACTGATACACAGCAAAACCAAAAAAACAACACAAGCCCTCAAGTTAATATTGTGGGAGACCACACAGATTAACAGGAAGGCAGAGTGTTAGCATTTTTCTTCTGCTAATAATGTTATCACTGCAAATTAATAATTATCGCCATAAAAAGTGAAATACCACCGTAATTTTATAACCTGTTTAATTTAAAATCCTGCATTTTCAAATCAAGAAACTCGGACTGAACTGGGAATGAAAAGAAACTCCTTCAGGTCAAAGACATCTCTAGTTTGCCTCAAATGTCACAGAAAACAGGATTTTATATATATATATATATTTAATAAATGGTTTTATCATATAATTTGGTTTTATAAAACCACAGATCTAAACAGTCAAGTAGAAATTTCACAATGACACATTCCTTAATCTTGATAGTTAAGTGTGGGCTCTCTAAGCAGCAGGAAATATGGAACAAGACACTGTAAAGTCCCTTCTCACCTTTCAGAGTGTTTTGAAAGCCTAAGACAGAAAACAGAATTAGACGATTAGAGAAGTGCCATGCACGGTAAAAAGATTTTAAACTTTCTACCTAAGGATGGGAAAGGCAGACTAACCACCAATGCTGCCTCACCAACTTGAGCTGTAAAGGACTGCCAAGCATCATGCAACCCTAACACAATCAAAGTGCTCACAGCTGCACTACCCATTCCACATGAATTCCTCCCTACAAAAATATCTCCAGTAAAACCCCATCGGCTTAAACAGGGCCAAAACTTCCAGATCCATTCTCAAACAATGCCCCAACTATATCTCCCAAAATCAGAACTCGGCTTTGGCTTTAACTGCAAGACGTTGGTTACACAAAATTTTCTGGATCAAGCCTAAAGAGATGAGGTTGGGTGGGAATATTTTTTTCTTTTTTAAAAAGAAACAACAGATGATAGATGGCTGTGAATGGATTTGTTTGACTAAATGTCCGTACCTGAATTGTTCAACATAGACCCTGAGGAGGAGAGCTCGTCAGACTTAATTCCATCCCAAAGAAAATGTTCAGCAACGTTAAAAAAAGCTGAATTGAACTTCCTCCTAAATCACCCAATTCTCTCCACTTGATAATGAACAGAAACTTACACAGAGTTCCATACAGGTAGGATTTTACCTTAGAAATTCTTAACCTGTATTTAAAGTGATGCCCTTAAAACTGGGTTTCAAAACCAGGTGTCTTCTCTATTTGTTTACTTTATAGAGCATATAACATTTCAGTGAGCTTTCCAAAAAAATAAAACTCAAGTGATTATACTGTCACTGTCCCCTCAACAGTTTGATTTCATCCGTATCTGAAAGTGGACAACATTTTAAGGATATGAAAGTTGTTTGTTTGGTTTTTATTCCTGGTAGAAATTTTCTTCTAGGGAGAAAAAAAAGATGCTATTTATCCCCACAGTAATGGAAAAATCAGAAAGAGCTCAGTTCAAATCTGTGCCAAGAGGCAGCAGCCAACATACAGGGGAAAAAAAGTAAAAAAAGAAAAAAAATCATTTATCCATTAATCAGGTGCACAGCTCCAGACAAACTACACTGACTGCTGTGGTGGTTGCATGACAAAATATACAAATGTGGGCTGGTGCGCAAGGACAGATGACAATAGGAAAGCAAGTTTCATTACTTCTGCTTCTAATGGAACAGTTTGTTTTAGCTTATAAAAGTCCTAGAAAAATTTAATGGTTATTAGAAACTTTGAAGATTACATTTGATCGTTAAAGTGTGAAATAGAGAAATTTATGTCTGTTTTAATTGAAAAGCTTAATACAACCTTTTCGCCAGAGTTGCCTCCTGATATATCTGCAAATGTCTGCAGAATTTTTTTTACCTTGCATATTTTACATATGCCAGGAGACTCTAACTATGAGAATGAGATGGTGAGGACAGAAACAAATTAATGTAGATTCAATTAAGATGTTCATAATTAAAATCTGCGTACTTAAGACTGATGTATTTGCCCTTTCTACCTTTCCTAGTTGTATAAAACCAGGGAAAAAGTTAGTGCAATCCTCAAGGAGTCATTTAGACTCTTCTCAAGGGAATACCTCTCCACACAATACACACTCACACTGTAGATTTGATGGTGATAAGGTCAGCACCTCAAATCCCCACCTGCAGCACTCTAAAGAGTTGAATTGTAAGTTTTGCTTGTAAGTTTTGAGAATGAATGATGAGAGAGGAAGAGATCTGTGTGAATTGACACAAGATCAACCAGGAAAGTGCCATAGGCAGATGTGAAGGGGAGAAATCCCCCTAAAACAAATCCGTTGTGGTATAAGTGAATTTTTCAAATGTCCTCCTTCGTTACCTGGAGTAAGTGCACACAATTATTGCCCCATATTTGCAGAGACAGTTTCTGGTATGAGATAGTAGGTTTGCTACTCATGCAGAGTTGGCAGAGGAGGAGTGAGGGAAGAACGAATCTCCACTGTTTAGCAGGAGGTTTAGAAAAATCTATGACATCCTGATCACTATAAAAATGTCTAAGTTCGCATGGGACTTCTAATAGGAAATATGGGAATATATGGCTCTATTTCTTTCTTTACTTACACTAAAGTTAAGAAGTGTACTAAAATAACCTTTCACAACATTCTGCAAAGACTGATCTGATTGTATGAATGCTCATTTGCCATGAGTAATTTTCTGAAAATGTGCTATTCTTGACTTTTTAAAAAATTCTTGTGACCCGAATAAGATGGGGACTATGCTCAAGGCAAATTAAACAGTTAACTGAAAAGTCTTTTCAGAGTTCATACCTGTTGGAGAGATCTAGAATTCAAAATTTTACAAGCAAAAATAAATAAGTAGTGCTACAGAGTCAGAAGCAAACCAGGAAAGAGGCTGCAGTCCTTCAGGGGTGCCCCAGCCCTGGCATGGCCTGCCCACGGCTGCAGACCCTCAGAGACATGCTCTCCCCAGCACAAAGCATCTCCTTCCAAGGGCGCATCTCTAGCTATATTTTATTTGGTTTGCATCACCCAGTGGCTACTGCCCTTTCTTAGGTGTGTTTGAGCTAACACCATGTCCTGGCGTGCAGTGGGTGTTGCTGCCTGCCCCAAATGCTGCCGAGTCTGCCTGGTACTAGAGACCACCCCTTCCACTGCTCCCTGAAAAATACTGGATATAGCCTGGATCACTCCAGGTTCTAAAAAAGAAAGAAACAGATGAAGCAGAGATGAGAGGAAACATCCGAAATGACTGATGAGGAAACCTAACCGTAGCACACCTTTTGACAACCAATGCCTGAAGCTGAGAAGAGACGATATGTTTTGCTCAGGCAAAATGGCCGCAAAAAAAGCTGGCAATACCTGAGAAGAGACGATATGTTTTGCTCAGGCAAGATCAAAATGGCTGCAAAAAAAGCTGGCAATACTTCGATCAAGTTTGCTTTTTGGTCTATGAAAATAGTAGCAGTTTCCTCTCATAAAGTCCCTAAAATGTAATTCTACTACAGTCTCAAATTTTAAAGTCATATAGTCTTACAGTTTCAAAATTCATTGTTTTTACTGCAGTCGCTGACTTAGTATTCATAAGGAAACAAAAAACCCAATTACAGAAATAACGAATAATGATAAAAAAAGACCTCCTCAGCTTCAGAAAAAAATAAAACCGAATTTTTAAGAGTCCTCTTATTTACTTCTATACATTAACATACACAATGGGCCTACTTCTGTTTTGTGTTTTAATAACTTTCTCAACCCTGCAAAGCTGACAGGTGGGGAGCTCTAAACCTCTGAATCTGTGCACAGGCTGCAGTCATAGATGCATTCAGAACTTAACTCAAGGTCTGAAACACAGGGCAGAAAACCTGCAGTTCATCTGTGTCCTGTGAAGGTGTGTTCAGGCAGAAGATGTTTGTTCCTAGTTAAATATACTCTGATGAGAACATCTTGTATGTTGGACACTTTCTCTTTCCCTTTTCTTCTTTTAAAGCCTGCAAGTTCATTCATACAGGCTCTGCTAGTAGAGTAAGCTCATTTGGGAAGGCATTTTCTAGGCTACTCTGATTATCTACAAGGTATGAATAATAAATTGAGAATAACCTTTCCTGGAGTAGAGCTTTCATCAATCAAAACAAGGATGAAACACATCCACTCATTTATGAACACAGAGCATATAATCTATTTTTGCTTCTATGCACCTGCTCACTTTTCCACCTGTCATAGAACAGGGAGGAATGCGGTCAAGATCAGAAATTAAGATTACAGATCTCATGCTGTTGAATATCCTCAATGGGCTTCTCCCACCTCCAAAAAAATGCATTAATTAATAACATGAATGCTCAATTTGTCTGACACAAAATTATGCTTGTCCGTGCCAGCTATCCATATATCAAGACCATCGATCACTAATTTGAGTGTTCACAATAGCACTTAAACATGCCGACAAGCCTAGCTGAAATCAGACAAACACCACCACCACCAGCAGCCTCTAGAATTCCTCCTAGAACCATATTTTCAAGATGTAATCCCTAGCTTCAGAGAACAATTGTGCCCTTTAAAAATACCAGCCCTTGAAGATAAGTAAAAAGATGATCTCTTCAAATAACTTATGAAAAGAAAATAAAAAATAAAAAAATAAAAAAAATAAAAAAAATAAAAAAATAAAAAAATGAAGCCAAGGGCAAGAGAGAATGTTGAAGAGGAAACAGCAAGATACAAACGGATCAGAGGAGCTGTCTGAGAAAGAAGACCTATGAGTTCAAACTGCCAATAATTCATAAATTTAACTTGTGAAGGCTTTCTGTCTTATGTTATTTTAGACAGATGACCAGAAGTCATTTCATATGCTTGAAACAGTAAATGTTTCCAAAATAGCTGCCCTTTTTTTCTAAAAATTGCATTTGCATTTTGACCATAGGGAAAGAGCATTTTCTTTTGGAAAGATGAATTTTAAAAAGAAAAGTAATCAAAATAGAAGCATTGATCCTGAATGAATGCTGTGATTCGTATGCTTCTATTCTCCCTCTAAGCTCAATTAGATATCTCAAGATGCATTATTTGGTAACAAGATTCAATGTGGTGAAATATATCATAGGGAGATTAAAACAATTTTCATCACTTTAGTTGTTCCAGTAAAAATTCTGGTGATTTCCACAGACAGAAAAGAATAGGCATGAAATCATTCATTTAGTCAAAACCTCATTTTCCATTACAATCAGTTTTGACAGAAGATCACAGTAGAGCCCAAACTAAAAAGCAGAAGAGCAAAATCATACTTATTTGTGCACTGAAACATCACCAAACAACCACTTGGCATCTCCTCCCGGAATATAAAACACTGCTAACAGTCAAAAAGCCAAATTCTTTCAATAACTATCAAATAGATGCTACCATAAAGGAGGTTTTATAAACTGGGATTTTTTGATAATTTTTAATTTATTTTTGTTTTAAATAAGAATTTATATCTGTCTTCTCTATTGAAAGAAGCTCACAGGTGAGTTTCTTGGAAAAATGATCTTTTCTGTTCTGGCCACACATCACTAAACTGCCACTTCTCTTTTCTACCAAAGAAGATATAATTATATTATTAAATTATACTATATATTAAGGAGTAAAACCAAATGAACACCAAATGAACAGCAAATGATGAAGAAAAGAGATTTTAAATTAGCAAAGGAAAAAAAGCAAGATGCCATGTCCCTCAGAACTTTGCCTTTATCACCTAACCAGAATTCAACTTTTACAAAACATATTTCGGTGTTGCTTTAATTAACAGCTATAGTAATGAGTTATACCATTCCGTGAATCAAAACACACTACTTTATTTCCATTAAATTATTTGAAAACCTTTTCTTACTGCAACATTCACAGATGGAGCATTGCATCCTACCATACCGTAAACTTAACACATCTTCATATGTGTGTGAAAACAAGCAAATGACAAAAAACTGATTTCTAATCTAACAGAGAACACTTTTGGAAGAGATAGTTCATTACCGCTCAGGAATTAACACATCTTCATATGTGTGTGAAAACAAGCAAATAACGATAAAAACCTGATTTCTAATACAACAGAGAACACTTTTGGAAGAGACAGTTCATTACCACTCAGGAAAAACTAACTAAATGACCAAACTGCTTTGAACTTGGCATTTTATTCTTTGAAGAAGTCATGAAGCATGTAAATAAAAATTTAAAATATTTTTAACAGTGAACATGCAAAAGCTATTCAGCCTGCAGCTAGGGAGACAGTAATCAAGAAAGCTCTTTCAGAGTTTGAACAAGAAGACAAGTGCAACTATACATGTTTGCCTGGACTTGACTGCAGTCAACCAGTGTCCTAAAAATGCATGAATCTCACACAAAACAGTCATTCAGTCCAAATGCATGCAGTCTGGGCTGTTTAATACATTAGGCTAAAGTTAGCCTTAAACATAACCAGCTGTTTCTCAATATAAACTTTGTTACTCTGTTTTATGGCTGAAAAAACATTTGTTTGCATTTATAATATATTATTGTCAAGGGTGCTCTTCTGCAATGAACTGTATTGTTCTGAAGCTAAGAAATTTTGGAAGACAATTACAAGAATTCACCAGTTAATGAAGAACATGTTACCAAACTAAACATCTTCAAGATCTCTAAGGACTGAAGGACTAATGCTAAGTCAAAGGAACTATACTTCCAACTATTTTATCCCACATTGTGGGGGACTATGCAATCATTTTACAGCAGAAACAGAGCTAAAATTAATTCCTGTATGGTCTCACTCCCTTTTTTCAAAGGACTGCTGAGAAGGGTTTGAACAAATGTTTGTCTTACAGACAGGAGTCCCAAAGAGGTCTAATATTTCAACTTTCTTTTCAAGTCACTTGGAAGAACTATAAGATAACAGGCTGATGACAGTGAAGCCTATAAAACGATGCTTCTGGTATGGCTTCTTTTCAGTCCAGTACTGCTTGAAAATCCAATTTCTTTTTTCAGTTTGGTTCAGGATTAAGATCGATTAAATCAAATTTGTTCATTCCAAATGAAGTAGGAGTGACATTTATTGTCATGGGAAGTAGTAGAGTGATGTCTCTAAAAAATCTTTTGGTAGATTACACCATTTATCGCTAAAATGGTCTGGAGGCATTACAGGTCTTTGGGTTTTGAAAAAAAGGGTTTGGATTCTCAAAGAGCAGCACAGACTTGAATCACTTTTTCTTCATGGCTGATCAGACAGAAAAAATAATGAAATTTCTATGTTATGTTTGATCAGATCAGTTAGGGTTGCAATAAGAATTGTCTTACCACGCAGTGGAGTAAACTGAGCTAGTACGAGTGAGCACACTCGCTCCATCTGTAAGCAGATTTATTCATGCAAATTTTTGATAGACTCGTGGGTCCAAGCATGCTGAACAAAACCTTGCTGCAGGCAAGACTTGGCCTTACTATCTGGTATACAGCAACGTAATATCTCTAGAAAATGACAGTGTTAATGTTTACACAGTTAATATAAGTCACTAGGGAATTGAAAATGCATGGACCAGTTTTCAGAAACCTAGTTATACTTTAGGAAGCCAAGTGGGGAACTTCAGACTCGATGTTCCTTTTTCTACATCTTCTGGATGCTTAGATGAAATATGACCTCTTGAGAAAACAAAGTAAAAAAAAAAAAAAAAATAAATAAAAAAAATACTAGACCTAATCAGTATACCTTTCCTTATTCTGTAGCAGCCTGGCATTTTCTATCAGTCATGCAGAGCTTTGCTTTCAGAACCTGTGTGGCAACAACCTCACGCAGTGCTTTGAAAAACCTAAAAGCTAACATTGAAAGCTGTACATGCAACCTATTATTCTGTATTTACTCGATCCATTTTCTTCCACAGATACTGTGTTTCTCTTCATCTGTCTCATTCATGAAGTACTTTGAAATGCCTGCCTCATGAAATCTCAAGAATAAAAGAACTTTTAAAGGAACAGATTAGCAACAGAATAAACTCTGAATGGAAGACACAGCTTTACTTTTTTGCTGTTTTGAAGAGAGCCAGAACACCAGGGGAGGGGGCAAAAGAACATGAAACACACAGCCATCATGATAAAAATCAATCCTATGAAAGGGGGATGAACCTCTTAAGATGTTATTTAATGAGATGACCATCAGCATATCCTATCTAACACTCAGTAAATATTTGAAGGCATATCTTTCATGAATGTATTTTATTCTGCCATGTCTAGTCAGACAACTGAATGATTAAGTGTGTACTTGTCCCCGAACACCTTAAATGATCATAAAACAGCTCCTCTATGCATTATCAACCAGCATCCCTGAGGCAAGAAAAATGAGAAGAACAAATATTCATTGCTCATTCTGTATATTGAAAAATGGGTCGCCACGTTAAGAAAGCGGTCTTTTTTCCAGTAGATACACTAGTTTTCAAGACAAACTAGGAAGGCTTTCATTTCTCCTGCTTTTCATCAATAAAATCAAACAAATTTTTATTTGCAATGATTTCTGAAATGTAGGCCTGGATTTAGATTTTTAAAAAATCAGGTCATTTCAAAGCAAAAATGCCACCCTTCTTCCTCCCCTCAAGAGCTCTAAGGAATATAAATTTAGATTTCAGATTAAGGATATGAAGTTTAATGAAGAACTCTAGGGAAGGGCTGCTTTCTAACAGCCACCCTGGGGAAAGTATGACAGAATACTGAAGATTTCTGTGTGTATGAAGCAAGCAGATTTTTAAGCTTCCCCTTTTCTTCTTGATAAAATCGAGGCATTCTTGCATTAACTACCAAGCAAAAATATCCACTCTTTTCTGCTTATCCTGACCTCATTAGCATCCTGTCGATTGTTTAAGAGAAAAGTCTTTTTCATTGTAAATTCTCTTTCAAACAGTACTCCTGCTTCCCCCTAAGGGCCTTTAATTGTGCAGACTACAGACATTTGACAAGTATGACAACTACTTTGAATTAATGCCGCAAGATTATTTATGTGCTGCCTTAATTTTAAAGAGCAAACCTGATTAAAACCAAAACCTTGAGTTCCAGGATTCTATAGATGAGCTGCAGAATCAGCAGCACAAGATGGGCATTTCCAGCAAAGGGCCATTTTACTAGGCATTTCAAAGAAAAATGGCAATAAATCATAGCTCATATCAATTACAAATATGCACATGCACTCTCCAGTCATAAGGTAAGATCTTCTCAAAGTCTGAAGCCCTGAAATGCACCTGTTCAATATAGTAAAGTGAAAGGAAACCATTTTAGTTAAAAGAAACCTTCTCTCTGCTTTGCACCTGTGCCTAATTTACACTGGCACTGATTATGAAGTTAACACAATTAAATTTCAAATGGAAATCACAGTCTTTTGCTTTTTTTTTGAGTGCAATTATATGCTTGTCAGAATACAACTAGAAAAAGGAAAATTCTTGAAGTCATTTAAGAGAGGTTGCTATATTACAGCAATGAGTGTGGAAAAAACCTGAAAGCTAGGAGTTAGGGAAAGAAGATTTCCTTCAGTGCTAATGACTCCAGTCTTGTTTTATTTCCATAATGCTGTTGTTGAAGTGTATAAGCACTTGACCTGAAGACTGTGAACATGAAATCCCTCATCTTCCTCACTGAATTTGAACACAAAATAGCCATTGTTCATTTTTTCTTAAGCTTAAGTAGTGGACTTTGAACATCTGAAGAAGAAATGGTGTAGTGGTGAGTTATACAGCACTTTTAGGGTTCCAAAATTTTTTACAAGCACATGTAAATTACTATGCTACCATGGATATGTAGCCACATCTTGGAGGAAGCAAAGCTTAGTCATTAAAAGTTGTTGAATTAAAATTATAAAATGGGAAACTATGAAGAGCCAGAATATAATTTTAACTGGAAACTGCTCAGGAAACTTCTTAACCTTGCTAGTAGGCAGTGAATCAGCACCTGAGCAGCAGCCCTCTTTGGATGTGTGATGAGAAGTTGGTTTCTCCAGGCGTGAGGGAGCAGAGCATCCCAGTGCAGAAGGGGGAACCCCGTTTACCCAGTCAGGGATGTAAGTCCCTGCCCTGACCCATCTTGGGCATCCCAGGAGGGCATCAGCCCAGCTGGCTGGAGGTGACACCCACCTGTGTGAGTCAGCAGGAGACCCTGCCCTGAGGTCACCTATAGACTGAGGGGCCACTGCTGCAGCATATGGGCTCATTATGGGGGAAGAGCAGTTGGGGATGGCACAAAGCTGATTATGAGACTTTTATGGGCAGAACTAAATAGAAAAAGAAGGGACCTGGGGGTGCAAAGAGCCAGGCAGCTCCTGGACGGACTCATATCTGAGGGCAATTACTGAAGGGATCCAGTGAATGTGTGTGTGCACACATGCACACGTGTGTGTCTGTTGATGTGTGTAAGGGTGTTTGTACCAGCAACTGTAGTGTACCTGTGGGGATCAGGGGCTCCGGTGCCCTGGTACAAGCAATGGGGGAGCCCTGGGATCCAGGGGAAGCTACTGGGCAGACTTAGCATCTAAGCTAGATACTGGAGCAATCTGTATTGTGTATACATAAAAAATATTATTTCTGGAAATGCACACACACACACAAATGTGTATACACGTACACACATTCAAATATACATATGCATGTATAACATACACATATATGTATCTTCATATAAAAGAAAGGTAAGTAAGAAAGAAGAGGCACATATGCATGTATAACATACACATATATGTGTCTTCATATAAAAGAAAGGTAAGTGCCTTTAGAAGAAATGCCATTAGACTGGTAACTGACTGCATGTCCTCACCAAGGACAGGGAGTTCTCAGGTTTTGGATCAAGGGCAGATTGTTACAGGAAAGCAAGCACAGCACCAAAGGCAAAACAAAGAAAATTAGCATAAACTATATTCTATTTTCAGTTGCTTAGTACAGTTTTATTTTTCAGTCTGAAAAGGGCTCCACTATGTCAGACCAGATCACCTCCCAGCATGATGTGACCTTCCTTCAGGCTGGTCACTCAACTGAAGTCAGAAAGTTTCTAGGGCACTTCATCTTAACTGTAGTAGTTTGAGGCTATTTTAGACCCACATTAGCAACTTTCTGTGGTTTGGGTTGCATAAGCATTTCCCATCATGTTGTTCTCTTTAGTTCATGATAAGTCAAAGCTGCATATATACATGTCAGAACAATCAAATACACTTGTCTGTGAATCACAGCAAATCAGTAAAATAGAGAAAAGCTAATGTAAAGGACTAGTATGTGAGGTCCCAGGTGTTATTTCAATGAAATAAAGTCCTTGTCTTACTTTCCTCCCCCAGCTATGTATATTTTATTCACCTTCGTTTTTCTATTCAAATTTCAGCTGCATGGAAATGCCTAAAGCGGCACCCCGCACTCAGCAAGGTTTGAATCAGTTACTGAAGTTAATACTGAATCTCACCTGGGTTCCCTCTGAATTAGGGACGTAAGAGAGATCCTCATCACCTTTCAGTCAGAACCAACTGTCATCACTAGAAATCACGGCCCACTACATCTAAGGAAACATGTAGCAGAGACAATGTGCACATGGCCAGACACAGTTGTGTGCCTGCCCCTCCACGCTCTGAGCCAGCCCAGTTCTAGCCCTTCGACTGCATCATCTCTTCTGGCTGCCCAGAATCACAGCACCCTACACATGTCACCACCACGGCCGGGCCAGGGCCATCTCAGCGCTGGCAGGATCAGAGCATCCCTGTCCAAGAGAGTGCACATGCCTCAGAAATGTCACCCCACAGCCCAGGAAAAGGCCGAGTATAAAGCTGACATAAATCAGGTAAAAACTCTATAATGTAAGCCAAAGATAATGAAACCAACATGCGGTTGCATATTTAAACCAAAGCCAGCATCAGTCTCATGCATTCAGCTTTCAAAAATGTTGGACAACAACCTGAGGCAAAGGGAGGGCAAATTATTTCACTGGAAGGTGGCAAGGGCAGCACAGACACTTTAGAAATCTATGACCTTTCTCAAGTAAATGGGTGTTCTGACTGACTTCAGTGAGGCCAGCGTTTTACATCTTGCACACTGACCACCACTGGGAATGAAAAGGAGAACTGCAAAGAGCGTCATGCTTTACCAAAGGAAGAATATCTTCCCCTTTACAGACTGAGTAATCAGAAAAGAGGGGAAGGATTCTTCTTGGAAACTTCATTGTCAATGGAACGTTAATATAAACAAATAATTTCAATCCTTACCACATACGCATTTGCTCACCACTTTTAATGTCTGTAATTTATGAGAGGGACAGGGACTTCTCAAAAACTGAGCACATCCATGTATTCTTTTCTGTCTCTGAAGATGAAAGTTTTCTTCCTGGCAATCTAACCAGGAGGACAAACACTGCGATTCGAAAAAAACAGTAATGATACACCCAACACCTTTGAAAAGAATAACACCCAATCTTCCGATAGATTTTAAGGCAGCCTAGTTTTCCTCAACCAGAAGGAATTCAAATAAACTGAGTGCTATTTAAAAACAAACGAAGGAGTTATATCTAAACCGTAGTGCAGGGAAGAAATGAGGCATGTCATTTCCACTAAGCTGTGCTCTGCATACACAAACACATTTACCTATATTTGCATTTACTTCCTCTCTTGCTCTCACATGAAATACTCCAATTTACTTTAATCCTGTCTTTTACATAAGAACAAGTATGAACAATAGGAATCTGCAATTCCCTATAAAAGACTCATTTAAGAGTCATATAAAAGACAATAGTCACTGAATAGGTGAAAACGTCACCTACAACACAACAGACTTTTTCTTAAATGCAACTTGAAGTTATCTATAAAAAGCCTATTGCAGTTTCATTTTAAAATCTCTTCATCTCTCTACTACCCATTCCTTCCCACAATATACTCTTTATATTGTTCTTTATCCCATAACATATTCTTTATTAATAGCTACTGAAATTATAGAGAGCATAAACAATGTCAGCAATTGTTTACCTGTACAAAACAAGGAATTTTGTCTCAGTTGGAGTCTCCAATTAAAGCTAGTGCTTAAACAGGACAACTTGGTATGTCTGATCACTCCACTTTTCCATGCTGAAGTGCTTCCTTAAAATGTCCATGAAAAGTTTCTGACCTTTAAAGTGAAATTCACTAATATCTTTGAGAGTGTCAGAAAAACAGAATCAGATTTCTTTAAAAAACGTAAACCTGTTCTGCCTGAATATTCAGCAAATTTGTTTTTCTCCCAGTGTTCATTAAAAGTAAAACTGAATATTCTTTTTCATTATTTCCACTATTGTTCTTACATAAGCTCTGGTTAAAATAACATCAGAAAAAAAGAGGATCAATAAAAGTCCTTAAAAGGCATCAGGAACTCAGTTCTCAATTCATAGCCACTGAAATTGCCAATACAGTTGGACAATCCTACTTCTACAATTATATTTCTCCATCAGTAAGCAAAGAATAATAGATTTTGTAAAGGACCCGAAGAACTATGGTGAAAGGTGCTAAATGCTATTAATATTGAAATAACATTAAACAATAGATTTGCCACCAACTTTTCTTTTTGTTCGTGGAAGAAGTTAAATCGTTTCTTTCAGAGGAAGCCTCCTGCACAGAGCCCTCAGAGCTTCACAGCGATGGTGCAAGAAACAAAGTCCAACAGGCTTGGACATTACCACGGTTCTTAGTAATTAGTCTTCACCATGGAAATAAGCAAGCAAGAAAGCATCAATGATGATTCTTCATGATGACATCAAAAGATTTGCTTCTCCTAACCCCTTCTTACCCCCAAGAACCGGTTAATATTATGATTTCTGCAGGATAACATTAGACAAGCTTTCCCTTTCCCTGCCACCCAGCTGTTGCTCAGACAGAAAACTCTCCAGATTAGTCCCACAGGCTGAGCTTCCCTTTCACTGCCTCACTCCAGCTGGAGCACCAGGCTTCCTCCTTCTCCCAACCCCAGCATTTCTGTGCTAATCTAACAGCTCCTCTGCCACTTTTCCAAACATTAGTAAACAAAATAATATTTAATGAGGCACCCTCGAAATTTTGGAAACTAGAGCAGACAGAATCAAAGACAAAGCACGCCTCAGTCAAGCTTTCTTCAGTGTTTTATGAACAGCAGAAATATCTCTGCTAAGGATTTCCTGAAGCTGGACCTACTGGAAAAGAAGGAAAAAAATAGATGGCTCCTGATCAATCTCCAATCTAATGCAAGCCTGAATTTCTGTTTCTTAACAGGCTTATATATTGTTTGCTAGATTTTCAAATAATAACAGACGTTAGTTTCCTATAGGAAAAAAGAAATGAAGAATGAAATTAAAGTCCTCAAACAGGCATAAGAATATTATATTTCTATACCTTTCCTCACTTTCCATTTGGAGTATTTCAGTATCACAAAGGTAACTAGTACCTTTGTGATACCTAGTACCTTAGGTACACACTAGGTATTGTATTGTGATACAATACCTTAGGTATTGTTTCTCTTTTTTTTTTTTTCCTCTGCCTATTCCTTTTCTCTATTTTCTGTATTTGCATTACTTAAATTGAACAACTTCCTTTTCCCAAGAAAACCACTGAAAAAAAAGTTAAGCTGCCTAAAACTTCAAACCAACCCTGCCTTTACAAGTTGTCATTAACTATTCACCACTTGGCTCCCAACATGGCAGGAGCTGCCTGTTCTTTTTCCACAATTTAGGATTATGCACACTGTTGCCCAGTGAGGAAGAAAGATCATTTCTGCTCAAAACTGCATGTTTCTGGCTTTACATGTCCCTCCCTCTGGAGATGGGTTACTCTCTGGGCTTTCAGTCATAATTCACAGAAAATGATTTAGTGAATACCTCAGTAGCGTTTCATTATTTACAGATATGCACAAGCAGCTGGAAGGAAAAAAAAATCTTAAAAAACTGTATCTGTGAGGTAAGGTTTGCATGTTCCTCTTCAGATTTTGAATCAAGATATCCAGTATCCAGTGACAGGATAAATGTGAGGAGTTGCTGAACGTGCCTATTTGCCACTTGTTTAAAGTGTGACACTGAACAATTAGACATGGAATGGAATAGAATAGTTCCATTGGAAGGGACCTACAATGACTATCTAGTCCAAATTATGAAGTCTGTGTAGTCCAGATATCTTCGGCTGCAAAAGGAACAGAACAACCGTATTTCCTTTCCTACAAAAGGAAAAGAAAGTATGGTCCAGGACAAAGGACACTGGAACTAAAATAAAAAGTCTCTTCTTGTTTCCACCATTAATTGCCTCCCAGTAAATCAACAACTGACTTATTCATGCTTTTCCTGCTGCTGTCCTTTGGATGGCTTATGTATATCCTGTCTCTGCATCCAGCACTATCTATTCTATTTCAGGTGAAAACTTAGAGTTTAGTATTAAATACCGTCATAAGCCCAAAACGTAGCACACCTGCATTCTTGTCTTTTATTCTGTTTTCTCATAATGATGTGCCAGTGACATCCTCTGGGCTTTTCTCTTCTGAGGGGCTTGCCATTCTCAGTGCTGTGGACAGTATCACTTGTACAGTGCTATTTTTAGAAGTGATTTCTGTCCGTGTGTTTGAAAACACAAGGATTATCTTGGACAGGTCATTTAACCATTCTGTACCACAGCATCCATACATAGGAGAAAGTGCTGTAATCTCACAATTAATGAGAACTGTGCCTCAGTCTTCATTTGCCAAACCTATCCCTAAATCCTGGGGTCTATGTCCCCAAGGCGCAGCTTAAAGACCCTATGACTATGTGCTAGCCACAATACTTACAAATTACAAAACCACGTATAACTAACATGACCACACAGGGGAAAAAAAAATAATCAAACAAACCACCCTAGCCACAATACTTACAAATTACAAAACCAGATATAGCTAACATGACCACACAGGAGAAAAAAAATAATCAAACAAAGCACTAAAGCATAGATAATGCAGGGTTTGCTGCTCCTCTCGTTGGCAAGTGCATCCATAGTCAGAACACTACTGTGTACAGAGCATCGTGCTTCCTCTCTGCTCCTAGGGCAAGAGTCAGATTTTTCTCTGTGTGATGTCAGGTTTCCAGAAGCAGTGTTACCCAAGCTGCCAGCATCAAGGACAAGAAGTTAAACAAGAGCATAAATGTCACTCTACAGGGAGCCTGTATGTTTTCCAAGCTAGAATTTAAACTGAAAGGCTGTAGGAAGCAGACCCCCATCAAGGCCAAAGATTAAAATATAATCACTTCCATACGTGCTCTGTGTATAATATTGCAGCAGTGGTCTGGCACGAAGTTACCTCTCAAATGAGATTTCTCAATTAGCGAAATAGCTTTTCCTGGCAAGCTAAACATTACTGTGTTCTTTCAGAAGCTTCTCTCTTAGCATGAGGAAAATGATACATCATCAAAGTAAATTCCTTATTCATTAACTCCAAACTGAAGATTCCCTCGTAATGCAGCTTTTCACAGAGGACTATATGACAGAAGCCATTAAATTCTAACTGGTTTAGAATTTTGTACCACAAGTAGCCTAAAAACAAGGCTGACTTATCACTGAAAACCTTCACAGACACCAACACTTATCTCCAGCCAAAATTAAGTCTCCGTGGGACACAGAGAATGGTGAATTTCTATTCATCATTAATGAGCTTTTCCCATCTTGAAAGTAGATTTCTCCCTGACCTCCCTCACCTTTACCCCTAGTCTCCAAGAACTGGCATACATACACAAGTTTCATCAGCCACTGTAAAGGGCTCCCATAAAGATCAACTCCCATTAGCTGGTAAGGATTTACATCACCTTTTCATGAAAAGGCTCTCTTTGCTCACCCTTCATTTCCCTTTTCTTACTTGCTTCCTTCTAATGAAGTCTTTTCTGTGTTCGGTACCAGCCCATGCACATCCTCTAAATTCCTCTCACACATCTCTTTCTGCTCCCTTAATTCCTCCCAGTGTATTCTTTTCGGAGATTTCTCGTTGTCATGAATATTTCAGTGGATTTTTTTGTCTGAGTTACTATGTGATGCATTAGTTGAACTATTCCATTTTCATTAGTTCATTGTTTACCGTACCCTTCTTTTCCTATAACTTCTAATGAAATCTTTGCCTTCTCCTCCCCTCCCCACATATCACGCTTATAACACAAGAAGAGAATGGAGGCCAGCAAGGTGATCACATTAATTTCTTTTGATACTATTTTCCATTTTGCCAGGAAAATCTTCACCACACCAGCAACACAAGAAAATTTGATTTTACCTATGTATTATTTAAAACTGGAAGCAATAAATCACAAAATAGTGTGGGATGGAAATGTGTAAGTGGGTCCTCATAGGCTCCTAGGGCAAAGTTGACTAAGCTTCAGCAAATGAAACAGAAAACACTAAAGCTGTTTTGTTTGCTGGCTCCCGTCGATAACAGCAGGCACTCTGTGCAAATCCACTGGTTTGATACAGGTGTTACTCTATACAGCACAAGCTTCAATTCTGCACCCTACTGCTTGTGCAGGTGGTGTAGTTTATAGACAGGGAACTCTCCTTCCTTGTTTCCTCTGTCATTTTCTCATCCAGTTCAGCATCTGTCGCTGTGCTTTCCTGCTTGATACAACTGTAATTTTCCCACTTAATTCAGAAAATCTAACAGCTGCAATCCAGAAAGCAGGCTCACCTGAAGGAAGCATCTGAACTAAGCAGAACTGTGAGCAGGTGTTCATTTCAGTCTTATCATCACCCTCAGCACACTCATTTTCTTTCTCTAGCTGAGAGGGGGTAATGCAGGAAGACAGAAGCATCTTGATTTTCACAACTTGTTTTGTTTTGTTTTGTTACAGTGATAAATTTTCCATGAGATTACAAATTCTACTGATGCTGCTGATGATCTGCTTTTGCAAAAAAAGGACAGGTCTTTCAAGTATAAATAAACATGTATTGGTGAAAGGAAAGTGGGAAAGGAATTATACCTCTGAATTTCAGAAGTTAATAAGAAATAGCTTTGAGATTATGTAATCATATATTTGACCTAAATCTACTCTTAAATCCCTTCAGTCAAAATGTCCATGGCTTCTTTATTGGCATTCACATATGGCCACGACACTGACTGTAAGGGCAAAAGGGCAGGTATGTTTCTAGATAGAGTCAACTGTTGAGCTCAACTGCTCTGATCCCAGGAGGTTCCTGAGGAACAGGAGTGTCAATAACATAATAGGACCTGAATACCAGTGTCCTGCTGCATGTGTGCTGGAGGGAGGCATGAAATGCATGTAAGAACAGGCAGGGAAAAAGAAAAGTGATGACTCTGTGTGCCAAGGGCTAGTGCACTTCTTATTTCAGTGCCAGAATGATCTCACCTTCTTTCTCAACTTGAAAGAAGTCAAGAAGCTAAGCTTGCATTTGCTGTTGTGCAAGTGGCAAAAAGGTCACAGAAGGTTGTGTTCTTCTCTGTTTCACAGTCAGAGTTCATTAGACTGGCAAGAAGAAAATAACAAAATGATTTTTAGAAATAATGATTGTTGCTGACATAAAATGGAGGTATTCAAACAGCCTCAAGTTGCATGAGGGGAGGTTTAGATTGGATATTATGAAAAAGTTCTTCATTGACAGGATTGTCAAGCACTGAACCAAGCTGTCCCGGGAAGCGGTTGAGTCACCATCCCTGGAGGTATTTAAAAGATGTGTAGATGTGGTGGTGAGGGACATGGTTTAGTGGTGGACTTGGCAGTGTTAGATTAATGGTGAGAGGCTTTGGTTAAAGGTCTTTTCCAATCAAAACCATTCCATGACTGTGATTCTGTTGTTCTCTTGAATAGAATATTTTTCTCGTCTCATGGCATTCCTTGGGATTTTTTTGTAGTAGAGGAAGGAGGAAAAATACATAATCCAAAACCCACGTGAATGTCAACTGTCCATTTCTGTATCTCTAAACATTAAATCCCAACACTTCAACAGGTATTCCGTGCATGTATTCTGCAGATGGAGCCGTGGAAAAGAAACTGAAGTTGCTTGACCACAAGACAAAATCAGAAATGGGTATCAGTAATGGAATCTGGACTTCTCAGTGTTCTCTCCTGGACCTTTTGACATGCTATTTTTAGCTCTCCAACTTCACAAGCATCAAACATGAATCCCAGCTACAAATTCTACTAGATAACAAGACGAATAAGAAAGAAGAATACCAGAGTTCAACAGCAGACTCTTTGATAATTTTGGAAAACTTGAAAGCCAAAGATTTAATTTTAAATTAAAAATAATAATAAAGAAAGCCTTTGAACAAAGCTGGGCTTGTAATGTTGTAAAGCACCATCACTTTTAGTTTCTTCATCAGCCTGATTTTGTTTCAGTGCAGAAAAGAAAAGGAAGAAAAATAGTACTTTTTCAGAATATGAAAAAATTAAGTTGGCTTCAGCCAAGTCACTTAGTTTTCTGTCTTAAAAATATGGCTGATGCCATCTTTCTGTTTCCATTTTCTCCATTTAGACTGAGTTTTTCAGGAAAGGAACCCTTTCGCAGCCTTAGTACGGACCATACCTAGTTCAATGAAATGTTCTAGTTTGGGATTTCATCATTACTATTTTAAGAGAAAGAAAATGATCTAGATGCTAGTAAAGTCCTCTGGACAAAAGAAAGTTATTTCAAAACATATTCTGTAATTTTATTGCACTGTCTTAGAAAAATATATGCTTTTAGAGGAAGTGTTTAACCTCAGTGACAGAAAGACTGCACTACTCAAAAGGGTTGTGTATCAAATGATTTTAATTACGCCTTCACCTAGAAATGAACCAAGATTTAAATAGCTGATGAAACTTCAAAGCAACTGCACTAAAAACCATTGAACTGCAGGGAAAACTTTTAGATATCTTCCCTGTAGACTAAATTGAAGTATCTTCCTCTCAGCCATAAAAATGTTGGGTATATACCTCATTCAGCTCTTGACACAAACTGACAGAATTGAATCAAAAAGATATCAAGTTGCCTGTAGTTAAATAATAATAGCAGCAATGTCAACTCAGAACCTTTTCTATAAGCAAGGGAAACACCAGGCCTACATTGCAGATGTGAGCTGCTTTCTCTGGTATTTCTGCTTATTTTGTGCAGGAGCCCCTCCATTAATAAGTAGCTTTTAACATGCATCAAGGTTCTCGAAGGACCTTCCTCTGTCACACAGACCTCCAACCTGCTTCCTCAGCAGCTAAGCCACAGGAAAGAGAAAGCTTGAGACTGACAACAGCTTCTGCTTTTGTGCTCTTTGAAAGTGGGTCTCAAACGATCTCTATCCGAACTACAAAAAATACAAAGTTGATTGTCAAGCCTCTCTTTGCTGCAACAAACTACTTCAAGCTGTCTCCAAAGTACACTACAGCAAGATACATAGTATTTTCTTCATCTTTCTCTCATTATTTTAATTATTACATCTAACCTTCAAGACTCTAGGTTTCCAAGTAAATGGTTGAAGTTTTGCTGTGCTTTGTTTGCAAGTAGGCTTAGGCAGTAGGCCCTAGAAAGAGCTGCCATCCTAAGATTATAGTAGTCTATTTCATATTAGGTCTTAATTGCACTACCTTCGTATTTGTGTAATTTTCAACAGCACATTAAGCAAGGCTACTAACATCAGCCATATGAATCTCTCTGTCACCCTTCCCTCTGAAGACAACCATCCGCTCATTGCACTGTTTTGGCAAAACACAAACTTGTTCTACTATATAGGGAAGATGAGACAAAGCACCCGTTGCACTCAGGAGAGGGATGTTGGAAGTTGGCTGCTGTTCCTTTGGGTTTGTCCACACAATAGCCACACAGTGTCTTGCAGAAAAGTGTATAACAGCATTGCCTACTCTAGTAGGCCACACTTAGGACCAGTGTTGGCCAGCATGTTGCTGGCTTTGACATGCCTCCCAGGTAACCAGACCTCTAGTTCTATTTCATAGTCCCAGGATAGCTCTGTCTTTTACAAACAACTAGATTTCTCTTTAGAGTGGGAAAAAGATAGAGCTGGTTCTCATGGTTCCCATGGAGAACATATTTCTGTTACAAGTTGGGAGGGAAACTAAAGAGAATTGCTTTCTTCTAAACTGGAAACAAGTGAGACATTTTCCATTCTTTACATGTTATCTATTCTCTTGCCTGCCTCTCCTTACAGAAGTCCTGCTAATAAATGCAAGGTTAATTAACTGCACATGCTGCTTTATTGACAGTAAAAGATACAGAATTCTCTACCTGGGATCCCATTGGTAGAGAACAGAAGAGGAAGCCTAGTTCAGACCTCAGAAGACAATGACGTGCTGAAAAAAAGCTCTTACAATGTCTAAAGAGAAGGGGGTTTATGCTGCCTGTAGGGTAAGATTGGTGTAACAGTCAAATTGAACCACTTGGCTATTTATCTTAAAATGTTCAAGTCTGCAACAACAAAAGTCATATTAGTAAATCTGAAGTTGAATGCAGAAACATTCAACTACTCACAGTTAAAAAAACCCACACCCTTAACTGTGCCTTTAAAAGGCTTAAGGTTACATAACCAAAACCAATATTTTTGTCACCTGAATTACAGAATTCTTGAGGTTGCAAGAGACCTCTGCAGATCACCTAGTGCTAATCCCTGCTCAGAGCAATGTCACTTAGAGTGCCACTGTGCAACTGCTCAGTCAGGCTTTGAATATCTCCAGGGATGGAGACTCCTTAACCTTTCTTGGCAAGCTATTCCAGTGTTTGATCACCCTGACCACTGTAAAAAAGTTTTTTCTTTATAAAAATGGATTTTCTTAGATTTCAATCTAAACCTATTGTTCTTGCCCTTTGGGTGCTGCTGGGTAGAAACTGTCTTTATCCTTTTTGCCACCCCCATCAGGTATTTTACACACACTGATTAGATCACCCTGAATCTTCCCTTCTCCAGGCTAAATAACGTCAGTGCTCTCAGCCTCTCCTCGTACATCAGATGACCCAAGCCCTTAGTAGTCCTCATGGTGCTTTGCTGGGTTCACTCCAGCACATCTGTGTCTCTCTTGTACTGGGGAGCCCAGAACTGGACCCTGCACGCCAGATGTATCTCACCAGTGCTGACACAAGAGAAAAGATCACTGCCCTCAACCTGCTGACAATGCTTTTCCTAATGCTGCCTTGGAGGCTGTTGGCTGCCTTTTCTGTGAGGACACACTGCTAGCTCATGGTCAACACCAGAACCCAGCTTGTTCTTTTCTGCCAGGCTGCTTTCCAGTCCAGCTGAAGTATCGTGGATCACCACAGAACTATTCATGTCCCTTGTATGTGCTATTCTCAGCCTCTCTTTAGAATATAGTGGTTAGTTTTTTGAAATATCCACTCTGAAAGAAGCAGCTGACTATCTTCCTCTCACCAGCCTTTGCACAGTCATGTGTCATTCCTAGTGAATTCCTAATCAGCACCACAACATGTAACAGAGTTCATCGTTTAGGTATCCATCATCTCAAAGCATTAATCATGATTCTTGTTTTGATACATTTTTGTGAAGACTGGTGACTCATTGCCAAGTCCACATCTTAAGAACAAGACTGTTGAGGCACCACTGCGCACTGTGGGGTTTTATTATGTGATGTATAACGTTGTTTTAAAAGAACACACAATTCTTGCCTTCTTTTCCTTTGCCCAACCCTGAAAACTCTGGTACATATTTTTGTACAGGTGCTTTCCCAGAAGTAATTATAGCAAGAACACCCATCTCTAAAAGCATAGTACAGAATAGAAAGAAAATACCTAGAAAAATAAAAAATAATGCCATTCTCAGCTGAAAACAAGCTTCTCCATTTTGTATATGCTTTCAGCTGGAGACACTCATGATCATGGTGTATGGTTCAACTATTCCCTCTCTGATACAAGTACCTTTGGGATAATTCCATTACCAACCATTTTGCATTGACCCAGCATCTCTTGGCTATAGTTTTGGTTCCATGATATTGCTAACAACTTCCAGAGGAAAAACCCCACATATTTTTATATGTCTTTGCAATCTTGGAAAAAAAGTGTTTAGAGCTATAAAAGCATCTCAATTCTGTAGAAATGGGATGTGTAGAGGGTTGAGTGCTGCGCTGGCATCAGCCTGGAATTTGATTAATAATACAAAAAAAGTGTCTTTCTTCACCACACAGCAGTGTACCCCATAAATAAACCAAGATCACATTATCATATTCATTATGGTCTGACAAAATACTGTATTGAGACACTAGTAGCAGAGATGAAAATCAAGACATCAGAAATTCCATTCTAGTGCAGGTGGCAGAATTATTTAATGCCACTGAGTCATGTTACTCCTAGGTTCCTTAAATTCATGCTGAGAGAATATACATTTCTGGCATTGACATTGGAAAAAAAAAAAAAAAAAATCTTATAAATGGCTACCAGGTTTGGGGCTAGGTAGACTTTTTTCCCCACTGCTCAAATGCTGTGCAAACAGGAGATGGTGGGACAATAATTTCACAAGACAAACTTTTATCTCCTCCATCCATTTCATCTGATATTTTGTCTAAGTGCTGAATAATTTGACAAAGAAATTAAATACACAGCTAAACCCATCACATCCAAGAAAATCTCATTTCAATTTAAGTTCTGCAAATACTCTTTTTCCTCAACTCTTGCAGTTTGTCTCTGTACTCAGTGTAGAATAAATCTCCTTTCTCTCAGCTTATTACTATTAATAAGTACCCCATATTTTAAAATGGAACATTTGATATAAAAGGGTCTCTGGCGTGTTTGTACTGCAGGAAGAAGAGGGTAGGGAATTTATGTATCTTTCAGGTTTTTTTAAATGGATCCCTACATTTGCGTGAAACACAAAACCAAGTAAAAGTGCTTTGCAAACAGTGCCTAAGCCAGGGAAGCATACCTTAGTAATAAGTACATAGTGTATATCACAAGCTTGAGTTTATAGGATACCAAAAACTTGAAGTCAGCCCTTCAGAATTTAGCGCACAAAGTAAATTTCCATATAAAAAAATCAACCTACAAGTTTGCCTTAAAAAAATAAAGAGAAGGAGGGTCTTCTGGATGATAGTCAGGTGTTTCTGTATTTGTGATATAGATGTTCTGTTAATTTATGTTACCTGTAGTGCATATGGAAGTTGAAAATCAAGCAGATGGAAGAACTTTTCAGGGTACATTTGACATGACAACTACTTTTAGGACAAGCATCTATGCAGAATTACTAGATGCACTAAAATGAAAATAGTCACCTGCTTTTAACAAATATAAAAGTCTACAACATGAGCGTTAGAATGACTTAACTGCACTGAAAAAGACAGGGATACCAGGGCACAGATGTCAGCCCCAACTTTCCCTTCCAGCCTAGCTCAGAACTGAAGATGCAGCCTACTCCTCCCTCATGCTTCACAACCTGGGGAAATCTGGCTAACTTAAAGTTAGAAATTATATATTGTCAACTCACTGTTTTCTTTCTCTCCTATCAACTTAATCTGCATGCGGCTCCCTGAGGCATCTGAAATTGCAAAATATAATCCAGAGCTACAGAGCAGAGCTGAAGAATAAAGGCACAGTGAAAAGATTAATAAAATTCAATTTTTGGCAGAAAAAAAAAAAAATTCAGCTGCAGGGAAGAACAAGACTAAGAGGTGAGGAATTAAGAGGAGGTTAGTGGCAAAGGTTGCATAAAGGCCTCTTTATTGACATCTGAAGTAAAAATGGACAGTGAAAAGAATAGCAAATGACACCTGTCTAATTAGAGTACTGGACTTCTTCAGGTACAAGTGGGCAATTTTTAATGAAGCTTAGTATCCAAATTGCAATCTTGGCAGGGAGAAGATAGAGTTTGACAAAGTCTTGGCTGGTTCACACTCAAAGCAGGATTACAGCAGGGACTGAAATAAACCTGCCCTCAGAGGTTATATTTTGTACCACTGAAACAATGTACTTCATCCCAAAAATGCTTTGTTTTAATTTCTTAATTGAAATTTCTTCTTGTATCTATGTTAAACATTTAAAAATGGAAGATGGCTTTTTTTTTTGGTAAAGAAAAAAGCAGAACCTTTTGAAGTTTGAAATACTTAAGGATCTTTAGCATAACAAAGTTAAGAACTCTTCCTCAGCCACCTTTTAACTATAAACCAACTGGATCCTCATCTACTATTAATAAAAAGACAATCATACGGCTATACATCTAAGAGCTTATAAAAAAACATTCATGTCTGAGACGTTTGGGTCCTCCCTCCAAAAAGCAACTGCCCACGGGGAACTGCTGATTATAGGGTAGTACCCACAGGAGATGCTAATAAGCCCATTAACATTTCATATTTTAATGAGTGATCTGTAGAGAACCAGAAAGCCACTAAAAAAATTTGTGAAGCACAAGAAGTGGTGAAACAGTAAATAATTATGATGAAAGGTCAGCCACAATATGCAATCATAGTCTCCTAGTATGACATGGTACTTTGTGGGTCAGGTGGGAGCCCAGACCTGTACACTCTGTCTCTCATTAGGCTTCTGTAATTCTTGCTTGGCACATGCTAATGCAACTAAAATTGCATACCGTGACCTCAGCCAGAAGCAGCAGTAGCTATATATATATATGTGTGTGTGTGTATATATATATAACCTTTGTTTTAAGTAGTTCCAGTATGTTAAAAGGGGATTTTATTACTGACAAACTTTTAAAGTGCACCCCAATTATACAATCAAAAGGACCACTGTGCCACGCAGGGAGACCCACAAAGATTTGAACCGTGCAGCACAACGGAAGTCCCAGCCCAGTTTTATGGTTAGGGGGGCAAGAATTTTTTGGATGCATAAACAGAAACAAAGATAGCAAATTGGAGTAGGGAGGCAATTCCATTGCTGTCTGCAGTGTTGGTTGCAATGGGTTTATGTGGCAAAGTTTTGGTAGCAAGGGGGCTGCAAGGGTGGCTTCCATGAGAAGATGCCAGGAGAGCAGTGAGCTCCATGTCGTTCTGTATCTGCACACAGGCTGGGTGCTTTTCTGATAAGTGTGCTTTAGTCATATCTACCATATACTTAGTCAACCCAAAGCTAATTGGGCCCAATATGAAAAAGTTTAAAGGCTTGCGATACAGAGATTAGTGTGGAGGATACAATAGTCCCATCTGATCTTGAATTAAATTTTCAGAAAAGTCAAAGCACAGTGGAATGATACAAGGCAGGACAGAAGAGCTTAGAAACTTTTCACAAGTCTGTGAAATAGCTTCTGCAAAACGTTCCCCATTGGCAAGACGAAGAAAACGTATAGCACTTATCAATCAGACCCATTTCTCTCTTTATGAGCTAATTTTTGTCCCCTGAGGAACAGCCCTGGCTCACAATAGACCCTGCAAAAATGCCAAGGGTTATTGTGGCTGCTCTTACGTGGTGGTATCACAGGAGCCCGCAGAAGGGTTTGTGCACTATTTCTTTAAAGATGGCACAAGCAAACAAAAAGACTGGCTTTGCTGTGGGGACTCCCAGCCTAGGAGTACGGAGGAGTTAAAGGAAGAGAGCGACATCAGTGGGAAAGAGGCCCCTGGCTATGACTGAGCCTTTCTTAGGTTGCTTTACATATTGGATGAGTGAAGTATCTCAATTTGTCCCAAGATCTGCATGGTAAGTACATCTTTTTCCATCAGCTTTACTCAGTGGCCTAAACATGAGATTTGAAATACCTGACAGGAGTATCAACAATTTAACACACAGAAATTTAATATTTTGCTAAATTTAAGAGCTGTTTGTGGGCCTGGTAGAGAATGCAGGGTACAATTAGAGGCTATAAGCAAAGATGAAGCTCTGGTGGTAGATGAACCTGGAGCCTGTACGTGAGCATGGGCATGGACTCAAAGGATGAGGCAGAGAGAGAATGGCTCTATGAGGACAAAAAATGAATTATGAGGACAGTCCTGGCAGGAGAGGTTTGCTGTCACGCTGGAAATGTGGGGTTCACAAGGCTTGCAGAGTGCAGGCCTGTGATTTAACAGTGCCTGCAGCAACAACCCTGCAAACGATTCCTTTGTGCCCGCATTTGCTGAGGTAGTGCAGGTTGTCCCAGCCACTGCAGAAGCCCTGCCAGATGCCACCTGTATGGTGCACCACATATTCTCAATATTTTACATACCATACATCTATATAAATATCCTTTTACTTATCATAACACCACTAAGTACATTAAGCTATCAATAATGTAGTTAAAAAGTTACTCACCTAAGTTAATCTGTAGCACAACATTTTCAGTTGTGGCTTATGAAAACAATTATGCCTTTAAATTGCACATAAAAAAACCCCACGTGTTTGCTGTGCATGAAAATTAAATTTTCACAATAAGCATACAAAACTACGGAATGTAATTTTGCGATATATCATCCTTTTGCTTCTTTCTTTCTCAAGTGAAATTTAAAGCAGAACATTAGCATGCATTCTTTTATTTAAAGTTATGTTAGTGCAGCAACATTAAGAATGAAGTGCTACACTGTAATATACAGAGTGTATGATATCAAGCACATGCAGTGAGCCTTTTTCCTGTTTTACCCATATCATATAAATTATAGATAAATACACAATTCTTGCCATTGAAGGAGAATTTTGAGAGATAATTTGCTGATGGATTGAGAACCAAAAGAGAACCACCAGGTTTACATTTGATGCAGACTTCTTGCTTGCTGTTTCATCCAGTGAATAGTTTTTCTAGGTTAAATACAAACATGACATGCAGAAATTTATAAAGGAAATTACTGCTCAAGTTAGCATGAGTCTCTGAAAACAGACTATGTATTAAAATGTAATACTGGGATTGCACAATCTTTTCAGAAACTGCACACTAGAAAAGCATTAAAAATGACACTAATATTTCTCCTGTCTCATAAAGTTTATAAATGAGGGAGAAAAAAGTAAGGAAAAGACTCTCAGTGGGAGAAAATTATTTGAATTTTGCTGGGTTGAAAGGAAGCAGGAATGTTTTATGAATTAAACATAATTCTACAGCCTGAAAAAAGCCAGTAGAAATACACTTACAAGTTAAATAGTTTGTTAAGGGTTAAGGAGATCAAGATCTAAGCAAGTAGTGGGATCTCTTTGTTTCAACATGATCAACAAGCAAAACCCAAATAATTAGTGAGGTGTCAAAGTCAAGTGCAACCTTTTGATAAGTGCGCTTTTCATAAGTCTAGAACCTTAGTATCTGAATGATAAACTCTCACCAGAAGTCCAGAAGACTCCATTTCTCATGTAAATTGTAAGAGACAAAATATTTCCAATAACATTTTGTTAGTTGCTAATTAAACAATTTCAGCTCACCAGTATCTGCAATGTTGTAGGGCTTGAGATTTTTTTTTTGTCGTTGTTGCTGCTTTTCTTTCTACTTTTGTATTTTGAGAGGCCATATGGTAACATACTTTTCATTAAATAGTGTTAGAGCCACATTTTTCCCCCTTATATAACAAAACAGACTTTGCCTTTGGTAATTCAATTCCGCTTTTGAAGAAATCAAAGAGAATTCTGACACACTAATCAGTGAGATCTCATTTTTGTCTGAACACCCTACCCACTATTTTTTCATATGTAATTCAATGATTTGACCCATCACATTACTAAACAATATTAACATTACTGTAACCCAGGTTCTCTACTGCATAACAGAGTAGCTTTCAATACAAGGCTTTTGCATACTGACCACCAGCTTTCTAACCTGTAATCTTGCAATTGATTTACTGGTGAACCACGATTTTAAACCCCAAGGTGTAACAACCACCCCAGTTGCACAGAAGGAACGGCTCAGCATTGGCTGGTGCAATCCCAGGTCGAAATTTTGCAATGATATACTACAAAGAGGGATTTAAACCAACAGGATTGTGTAGCTACGTAAAATTAAGCACCATCCCTAATGTTGAACAGAGTTATTTTCCTATTATAAAATTCATCTAGAGAAAGATTTTAGTACAGGAAAAGAGACGCAGGAAGAGATTGTGCCTTCTGGTGTCCAATGCCATCTATAACTAAAAACATCGCACAGGAGGAGAAATGAAATGTTGCATTAACTCTGACATGGCAGTAAGAATGCATGGAAAGCAAGCAGAGCATCCTGGAAACTTGAGGGGTAATGCAACCAGGTCTTTGTTAAAACCAGCTTTTACTTTCTGAGTGTGTCCCTACAACCTTTTTTTTTTCCCCCCTCCTTTTCTTTTTTTTTTTTTTTTTTTTAAATTGAACAAAAAAAAAAAACAAACCCTCGTGTTTTAATACTGTAAATAATTGATCATACTGATAAAACATTTTGGCTGGACCAAAGCTAACATTTGCCCTTAATATCTTCAAAATCGTTTTCTTTCTGAGGTTGTCCCCACACCCTTTTTTTTTTCCCCCCCCCTTTTTTTTTTTTTTTTTTTTTTTTTTGAACTGACCACAAGAGAAAACACAAGCCTTGTTAGCTGAAGTTCACATTTGCCCTCAAACATTAGAAGGTGTACAATAACTGCAGCTGCAGAAGCTGTGCATGTTTGTGTGTATTCTTTAAGGGTTAGTCAGCCAATCTTTTTTTTCCCTATTGGGAATCCAAGCCTGTTGAGAAACTGTTAACCCACCCTCACGTGCACCTCTCTTTCCCGCTGGCTCTACCCTGTCGTTTACCATTTGTTCTGGTAAAAACTTGTCTCACCACAAGACTTTTGTTCTTTAACATATGTCTGGAGGGAGTATTACTTTCACTTACTCAAAATTACCAAATGCTCTTACTTATGAAAATATGCAAGAATATGTTCTGGGTGTATGAAATATGAGCCTTGGGAGACACTGTAATTATCTGACCTAAAAACATTAGTTTAGAGACTTTGCTGAACAGCAATGAAGAAATAATTCTTTAGGAAGTGGTGCAGAAAGATTTTTGCTGAAACTACCAACAATAGAAAGAAATTGGGGGTAGGAGAGGGCAGGAGAACTGTCAGTCAGTAGACACTTATCTATTTAGCCTTTGCTCCCACAGTTGTAAAAAATGAGGCTCTGAATGCCACATGGTATAGTAGAAAAGCTAGAATAGTACTGGTAAACCACTGTCTTAAAAAAAGTAGTAAAGCAATTGACAACAATTGTGGTTGAAACACCTGGTTATGCCAGGATACTGGGACTGTCCCACTGATTGGCACCAACTCATGGGAAGAACGTAATCAATAAGAACGGAGGAATTATATGGTATTACCCATCTCTTTACCTACACATAGGCAATTGCAGCAAACAGAAACACAAAACCCCCAAACTCCAGCCTTCTAAGAAAATTGTATTTCTGTGAAGAAATATCTCCCACAGAGCTATTACTGCCCTGTTGTCCCACGCAGAGAGAACATAGCTATTACTGTCCCGTTCCCTTTTCTGCAGCTGGATTTTCAGTTCAGGTTCACCAGCCACGGATGTGCAAGCATTGCCTGCTAAAAACAACTACAGGCAGCGGGGTCATCCCAGAATTAGGATTTGGATCAACAGCATTTGTTACTGCAGGATCCACACTGAACCCTGTCTGAGCAGGTCTGTTTGGATACTGACAATGTCTTGAGGAAAGGTACAACAATCAAAAAAATGCCCAGACCAAAAAAACTCAGCAGGGCTAAAAGCCATTACTTATCAGGAAAAGCAGCTAGCAGCATAAGTAAAGGTTATTACTAAAGTAGAAATTATCTTGCACGCATTACATTAGGAAAGATTATTGGTAAGCTAATGAATATGCCCATGCACACAAATGTTGCAATCCACCCTGCAGGTAGATGCCAGAATTTCTTCCCCTAAAATCCAATTCCAGGTTTGTTGCAAGCTTTATTTTGTGAAAGAAAGTTCACAGATGTACTTTTCTAATAACTTCAGTAAAGCACACCTGAACAGAATAATTAACAATCTCTCTGGTCTCCCTCAACTAGATTAGTAATCATCACTGATAAAAGATTTGCTCACATCAAAGAGATAACAGACTTTTCCCTCGAGACAATACTATTAATGCCCAGCAACTGTTGATGGGGTAAGCATTGTGAGGAATTATGTCCTTGAAATGCATAAATGCACATCTGCTGTGGAAAATTTTTGTTATTGTTAAACAATACTAAATATTCAGTGAAATGCAAACAAGATATTGTGTGCTTTGCTTATTTTCTTCAAATAAGCAAAAGAAAAAATTCAAGGAAGCAGTAATCCACGTCCACTATGAACTAGTCTTATCACCCCTGTTGTCTCCATAGCTCATGCTTTGCTTATTTTCTTCAAATAAGCAAAATAAAAAATTCAAGGAAGCAGTAATCCACATCCACTATGAACTATCTTATCACCCCTGTTGCCTCCATAGCTCGATTTCTATCTACATAGAAAAATAGACAAAATGTCCAGGTTACTTATAATTCATATGTCTGCAAAACAGTGATAGAAAACACTTTTGTACATCAAAGCAAGTTAGACAGCTGTCTGTAGCCCACAATTGGGTTGCCACCAATTTTTAATAAAAAATAAAATTAAATACTACCAGAAAATAGTAACACATAAATCATCTGGCATTAAATAAGTCACATTAGATTGGTAGTTAGAATATTTTCCTCTGAAGAAGCTTTCAAGTCTACCTGATTATGGGAAATACAAAGGTTTTTTACCTGTTTAACATTCCTACCAGTAGGCATCCTTTGGGAGGAGAAGCCAGAGGTTGCTTATTAGAGAACTTTTGTCCACAGATGACCTTTAAGCAGTAAAAAAGGCTTTGTCATCTCAAAACAAACAAAAAATCTGAACTTTGTGAAGATAACCTTGAAAACATAAAGCAATTCAAGCCTATTTGCACTACACCAGCTGTACTTTATTTTTGCATCAACATTCAAAGAAGTATCTCCATTTATGTCAAATTAATTAGGTAAACAATATCCTTGTATGTGTCAGTTGATTTTCCAAACCCGTTCATATAATTTTGGCTTCTTGTCACCAACCATCTTCCAAGGAGGGCAGAAGTGTTAATGAGCAGTACCAGCTGCACAATCATATGCACCCCTGGAACTATGGCAGGCAAGCCAGAGACTGGCTAACCAAACCTTTCATTGTCAACAGTGTTTGGAAACTGAGATGACATCGAGAGAGAGCTGCCAAGAGTTTTGGTCCATTAAACCAACCCCTTCCCCACAAGCACATGGAGAACCTCTGCCAGGATACTTCACTTCTCCAGGCTTGCAGAAATCCTCTCCTGCATTTCCCCTTCACCAGTGCTTGGGCAACTGGTTGTGCCCAAAGTGCCTAGAACTATCCTGCCAACTGCTGCTTCTGCCAGGACCAAATACTGTGCAGTACAGGCATTTTTGTGAAAGAGGAAGCAACTGAACGGAGCCAACAGATTTAGGTTGAGGATAGGAATTACATTTTAAATTGGTGTACGAAAATAAGAGAAAGAGAGTAATTTGAGGAGAATAAAGATCATTTTCTTTGTCTACTTTATTCAGGCGACAGCAGTGTGAATCAGTGACAGTGCTAAACAACTGAGAAAACCAGTACTTTATCCTGTTGCTTCAGGAAAGTTTTAAATGTTTCAGACAAATCTATTTCTAACTCATTCTCTGTAATTATTCCTGACATAGCCTTGTATTAAAAGTGGTGGGTTGGCATCTGAAAACTCCCAGCCCACCTTCTTATTGAACCTTGTGCTGAAATCATAACGATCACATTATTTTCTACTGTAGCAGATGAACGTCACAAACATGCATTGACCTAACAGGAGGACTGGGCAGAAGGAGAAGGTGATTAAATAATGGAAATTGCCTTTACTTACACATTAGCTGAAGAAAAGCAGAGGAATGCAAAGTGGACAGTGTATCGTATACTTACTGTGTTTCCCCCCTTCCTTGCCAGACTACCACCAGCTGAACAACATAGACATTCTGTCAAGAGTAAACATGAGCTGAGATATGATAACTTTATGAATAAAGCTGGATAGTCTTCTGCAAAACTCCATATTCTAAGACAGAAGGAGCAGATTTCTTGTGCTGAGGGTACTACCTCAACTTCATCCTCTAGAAGCAATTAATTTCCCTTTAAACCTAAACATTAATAAACACTTTCTTCTTCTGCAGATGGACCAAATGTGTGTCAGTCATCTGGTTAAAGTATGCCTAGCCTTCAACCAAAAAAATTCTGCCTTCTATTTTAACACAGACATCTAACAATTAGATATGGTATGCTCTCTTTTTTTAATAGACAGAGACAAGAACGAGTGCCCAATGTACTAAGCTTTTTTGTATCTCTCCTTCTTAAGGATCTGAGAATGTCAAAGAAGCCATTATTATCACACACTTCCAGTCATCTTTTGAATTTAGCATTTGATCATCCTACGGAGGGATTCAGCACTGCTATTGAGCGTACCTCAAATCTGACTTTGCTAAGATGGCTGTTCTTCCTGACTTCACCTGTGCCTGCCACCAGAGATGATCATGTTAACTGAAGTTACCAAAGGCTTTAACTCCGAAAACAACAGATTGTTCAATTAATGTATGTTCAGTTGAAAGCAAACACGAGTGAAATTAACCGTTTTTAGGACATTCCACCTTCAAATTAAGAAGATAAAGGCTGCTAAGTACTGTGTCTATGTACTTTTTTTTTGGCAAAACAATAGCAAGTCACTGCACATACTTTTTCCTTTGTTTACATTTTACCCACTCTCCACTGATCTCCATTGCTGGATGCTACAGCAATAAAATTTATTGTTTTTATATAGCAAGTAGTGGGGAAAAATCATTATTTTTAGAGGACTCACACTTATAGGGGAGATAGAGGGAAGCAAGTCAGCACTGGACACCATTATCCTGAGACACATGCCCATTAATTTGGAATTGAACAGATTCTTAAATGAGCCAAGAAATTGCAGAGTCTATTTCATTGACCCACTTAAAAAATATTTTACAATTTAAAAGGAAATTTTAAAAATAAACGTGTTTCTAAGACAAGAATCTGGACTTATTATCTGTTCAAATAATAAAATTTAGAAAATTTTTTTTTAGCTTTAATCACAAAAATATTTACAATGGTGAACATACAACTTGACAATGTCATCCACAAATGCACAATGATTTGCATGGTAAATTATGTAGAAATAATCTGAGTTACTAAAAAGGTGCACGGTGGGAGAACTTGAAGCTTTAACACAAAATGCTTGCACACAGCAGAAGTTCTTTAATGTCATACATTGAATCAGACAACAATGTGACTGGATATAAAAATTAGCAATGTACTAAAAATGGAGCAATTCAGCAGGGGAATCTAGCAGCATACATTGCAGCTTCAAAACTAAATCGTTCACTCCCTTGCTATTATTGCTATTCCCCATTTCCCTGCTACATACTCCCACAACAAATTTTGGAGTTTTAATTTTTACCAGTTTTCCAGTCTCTTGTATTTCCCACTTTAAATGTTCTCTTTTCTAAGGTACAAAGATACGACTGCCAAGTTAGGGTTTTTTCCTGCTGAAAGGTCATAAAGTGACCACCATTACTGTGCACAATATTGACAAGGGAAAATAAAATAAGATAAAAAAAATAAAAACAACAACCTGTTCTGTAATCTTGTTTTTTAAGACTGTGCTTGAAAAGCAGATGCACTGTTTCACCGCATACCTAGTTATGTATTTCAGACAAAGAGCAAGAGTCATTAAGTACAGAAAGGTTAAAACAGCATTATAGTCTGATGAAAGGAAGAGCGTTGCTTGGACACACTGTGGGATTTGGACAGCAAAAGCCACTTTTCAGAGTGCCATGCAGCTGAAAATTCAAGGAGACAAGAGTCAAGAGATAAATGCTCCTGGCATCCATTGTAATATTTTGTAGCAGCTCTGTTTAATTAAAATATAAATCACCTCATTACTAACACCAAGAATACCTAAAGTAGTTAGCAAGGCTCTCACCAGAATAAGAAACATAAAATAGAAACCAATTACATGAAGTTTGGAAGCAGACATTGCTTTAAATCTAGGATTAGAATTGTTTGATTCAGATGTGCACAAATTCAGTGCTGTAAGGAGAGAAGGTAAACAAGAATGTTGACTCTTGAAAAGGAAACTCTTTCTTTCCTTGCTCATTGGTTCTCTACCAGCCACCTGAGCAGAAAAGATCACTGATCCTTTGAGTTTGGGTGTTTTTGTTTGGTTGGTTTCGTGGTTTTTTTGGTGTGGGTTTTTTTTTTTTGGTTAAAGTTTGTATGGAAATGGCATTGTTCCTTTGAGAAAAGCAGACTTAAAGGGGAGATTAATGACCGCTTAGCAATAGCTGAATTTGGAGGAGCTGTGAAAGGCTTCTGAAGTCTAAAAACATTCAGAGTCACACTGAAAGCTCCCCTCCATACACACATAGGTGGTTGGAAAAATCACTTACCACTGGATTTCAGAGTCACACTGAAAGCTCCCCTCCATATGCACATAGGTGGTTGGAAAAAATCACTTACCAGTGGACTCCCAGCACCAATGTTTACCCATTTATTTCTCCTTTCAATAGATGGTCTCCAACAGCCAGCTAGACTTTGATTCCAGCCCCATCCTTCAGTCAAGTTACTCCTAACACCTAGTCTCAGGACAAAG
Organism: Calidris pugnax; assembly: GCF_001431845.1. Lineage (NCBI taxonomy): Eukaryota > Metazoa > Chordata > Aves > Charadriiformes > Scolopacidae > Calidris > Calidris pugnax. The sequence goes on along the minus strand of NW_015090786.1, from coordinate 845,024 downwards.
CTGTCATCTCTATATTTTATAGCTAAGACCCTGGCTGTTCCAAGGCTAGAAACTTTAATAACAGCCATGACAAGAGTGATGTTCAATAATATCATATGTAAAAGGAAATACTCTTCACTTTTTACCTTTGTAATACACCAGACACTTTAGAATCAATAGAGTTGATTGCTTTCCATGTCAGCTCTGATTTGCTAAGCCTAAGAAAGATGGACTACAATTATTTACTAAACCAAGAACCAGAATTTTCCCCAAAGTTCAACTGCAGAATATTTTGGAATTCACTGAAGAGAATGGTCTAACTACTACCCTGTGTTTTCCCCCACCTCAACAATGCACTTCTGCCTTCTTTAGAGCTCCCAAATCATCAAAAAACAGAAAGTGCAGCTCCTTTCATAGCCTCTGAAGATCATAGAAATCTCAAGAGAAAACATTTTATTCTGAGAATTTTTAGTCAGATTTCTTGATCAAAGAGATTGTAATATAAAAGCTCAAATGAATTCTCAAACCCTCTGAGATTCACATGTTAATGTTCCTGGAAACACAAACACTCCCCCCCTCCACCCTACATCGGCAGCACACCAAAAAGCCTGACCCAACAGTTCAAACCCAGGTTCTCTCTATCATCATTCCCTTTTCAGGAGGTCTGAAGAAAACAAACCATAATGCCAACTGTAGAACTTCTGAAACTTTTCCATCTGCTTTTTGTAGAAATTTTGTCCAATTGAACAATCCCGTAGATCACAAAAATATATTTTAGCCGATATAAGAATCTAACTTAATGGGTACACTAGCTATTATACTGACTGTCTGTGACCTGCTTATAACTGAATGCCTGATTCTAGCTCATAGTAATAGGACAGAGTTTATACCCCATAAATGAATCTATTCCACTGTTCAAGCATAAGGCTGCCCTACGCATTACATGGCTGTGCATGCCAAACCAATATGTATATGAACAAGGTAAAAGAAGAAAGGAAGAGAAAAGACAAAAAATACCTTAGAGAGAACTATTTTTTCATTAGTTATGGAGAAACAGTTCTTGTTATGATGAGGTAACTTGAACGCCATTCTATGAACTGCATCCTTTGAATTACACCATTCTGCCTTACACAAAAGGTGACCTTTTCACTATTCTTTATGGGAGTTTCCTGGACTTTCAAACCCTTTCCCCAAAGGTTAGTCTGGTTATAATCATGAAGGAAAAAAAGACAGCAAGCTATTCAACGAGAGATAAAATATAATAAATAAATAATAATAAAAAAAAGGGACACTGAATAGATCTCGATGTTTTATCTCAGAAGTATGTTTCCAAGAAGTGAAAACTGATTTTTGGAAAAGCCTCTGCCTACAAGAATTCAAATGTCAAACCAATATGCATTTAATTATGTATATTTGACACAGGGACTTAAGTTTGGAATGGGTTGGGGAATCTACCTCTGGCAGCAGTCTGCCACAAACTTCTGGAGAAGTTACACAAGCAGTTCTGTAATCTGCAGAATTAAAAATCCTCACTGAGCATGGCTTTGTCTCATGGTATGACACCCAATAAGGTACGAGTCTTTGAATCCTATGGAGGCAACTGAGGAATTCTCTGATGTCTAAGGGCTCAATACACATTTCTTTGGAATTACAGAGGAGAGAATTGAGAAGGAATGATCATAATAAGTCTTCTTTCCTTTGGAAATGAGGTCTAAACAACACATTTAGCTAGATATCACGTTTGCAGATAGCTAAAACTAAAATACTATTTTTAAATTAAAATACATATTAATGAAAAAACTAAGATGTCAGTCTCTCAAAATAGAAGGGAAAAAAAAAACCAAACCACAAACAAAAAAGCTCAACAATCCTTTCTTCTGCATTTACCCACACCAAAAACTAACCCTGATTTTTGGTAGTGTTTTTTCAGTCATACTGACTCACGGTTCATTTCGATTTTCTGCCCGCTCCAGTTTCCTTCCTCAGGATTTATTTTTTTTTTCCTCTTGACAGTTGATCTTTCAGCTGTATATCATTTTTAAATTATACAAATTTATTTTTACTAGACCCTTTAGACCACCATACCTTCTAACACATGAGCAAGCCATATTGAAGTCTGGAGAAAAAAACATCAAAGTGCTATAAACCTCTCAGTTCTGGGAATTTTATGTAATTCTCCCATCCTTCTGGCTTTCTGCCCTTCCCAAATGGAACATGTATAATTCTTACAAGTACTTGTCGGCAACCAGAACACATCTATCAATTTAACACTGGAGAAAAATTCATATCTACCTTTCCCAGCAATTCCCAGCCAACAGACCTGGGTCTTATCCAAAGGATTGGACTGAATTTCTAGGTGAAGTAAAAAAAGAACCCATGGGGGGCTCTTTTCATAATTTTTTTTCCAAAGGCCATCTTTGTTTTCCTTCAGCTCTTTGTTTTCATACTTCTGCTTCCAACTGAGACCCGTGGACAGTACTTCAAGTGTGTCAAAAATAGTATTTAATTTGCCATAAGTGAGACTCCAACATAAATCTTTTCTTGGATTTCAGTTGCCACATATCCTGCCTAGCACACCTTATTTACCTTAAGATCATAGATCAATAATTAACTCGGTCTCATTTTTGCATACAACATTTATTTCTCACCGTATAAGAGACAAAGTATTCCAAAATATATTTTTAACACTGAAGTTACAGAACCTTTAGTCTGTCTAAACTCTTTACCTGTCCTGCTTCGTCTCTGTTTCTTTCACCTAATAGTTTCTGGGTATAGTATAAGACACAAAACTAAGTTTACAATTTTATCTGAAAATATGTATCAATAAAAATCATTGCTCCTCCCCTCACAGAAGTACAAAAATTGCCACTGATCCATAGTTAGTTGCAGTAAAGGGAGTTTAATTTTGAAGTCAAATAATAGTCAAGCAATCAAACCACACTTCATAAATAGATAATGACCTGAGAAAGAAGCTGTAACTGCTGTTGGAAATTTTACATTTCTTGCATTTCCAACTCATTTAATATGTATACATAACACTAGTTTATAAATACTGAATTATCTATGCCAATCAGCATTTTGTATTAAAAGCTTCTATGTCTTCACACTCAAGTTTTTAATTACTTGATTTCAACATAAATAAAGAAAATAGATGCAAGACCTCACTTTACAGCTGTATATTAAATGTAAACTCAGCTGAGTTTAATATTATTTATATCCACTTTGCACTAACATGAGAGGGCATTCAGGTCCATACTTTCATATTCTTTCTCTTGCTGCGACCCACCTCACTCCAGAACTGAAAATACACACACACAAAAACCATCTTCACTGGCCATCCAAGAAACTAGGTAATTAATTTCCTAAGACTGACGTTCATTTAAGAAACCTGGAGCAGAGCTGTATCGTGAAATAGTCTCCTAAAATAAGACATAACTGCTTTAACATATACTCTCATATGTTCTTCGCTACAGCAGGCTTCTGTATCCCCCTCCTTGACCCTGGCTCTCTGGGGAGAGGTCTCCGGTGTCTCCTCAGGTTTTACCTCCTCTCTCAGGACTTGCTCCCATTGAAAATACTTAACACAAGAGCATTCGCTACATCACCACCTGAAGCCAATGAAAATTTGCTAGCCACACCCAACGAGACACAAATAACACCCACATGTTGGGAGTATTTCAAATATCTTGTGTAAGGCACTTGAATTGAGATCTCCATTTAAACACACCGTCCATTTTCCTGTCTAATACTAACTTTTTTTTTTTGGCCTGACAACAAGTTAACTAGTAGGAAGAATACCAAAAAAAGAGTAACCCACAAGGGAGAGTACCACCTAGCTTACCTTTAATGACATCAAGAGAGTAGATTCTGATGTGTTTATAATTAATTACTAATAAGTTCAAGTCTTCCCAATTCGGCAAATAGTTAACTTTAATTAACATTAATTGTCATAAAACAGTCTTCCACAAAGTCACTTTGAGTATGCACTAGATGGTCACTATCCTGAGAATGTAGAAGAAGCTTGGCCTATTTAGCTGCAAATGGTAAGGTATTCTTAAACATAACCTGATATAGCACCCTGATCAAAAAGGAACAATGAGATTGCAATAACTTTATATTGAGGAATGCTGTTCACTGGTATCATCAAGTCTTGGAATACTAAACAGCCTGTGTTTGCATACTTAAATGATTTTGAGACTAATAACTATTGTTTCTATAGCCATGTTAGTTCTCTAGTAAAAGGTACAACTGTAGACAGATTAAATAGCAAACATAACATATTATTGAGGTAGAAAATATTAAATGTGATTAAGAGTCAATTGATGAAGTGTTGAATTTAAAAAAAAATAAATAAATCCCCCCAAACCCGTTAAACATAATGATGCAGATAAAACTTCCATTTCAAAACTCTTCTACTGGGAGGAAATACCAAAGAAGTATTTCTCCATATTCACACCTAATAGCTACTGTTTGATGCACTTGTGCTCCTTCTCAGCATTCTTCCAGGCCTGTTTCTTAGAGGCGAGTCAATGAATTGCTTTCAAGAGAAAAATGGAGCTGCTTTTCCCCCACAGATACTTAACAAACTTTACATCAGTACAGCAAAAGACCCACTCACTCAAGAGAAATACAGAGTTGAGAAATGTGTTTATCATCGCAAGAACGTTCAGTATCTCAGGGACCAGAAGTAGCAACAAGAAGTTAGACAGGAACTAAATCAGAAGAGAAAAGCACAGGCACAATAGAACAGCTGCTTTTATCTGTTTGCAATCCTGAAAATACAAGAAAACAGCAAGAAGTAACAAATGACAGACAATTAATTCTCTCTTTAACTTCAGGAAAGAGCTGTCAATTACATTCAGCAATTAAACCTGGTTCTATATCACCTATTCTAACAGGAATGTGGAAGACAATTAGTGGCTGTATTTGCATTATAATGTATTGTGTTGCCAGTCTGGCAAAATTCCAAGCAGACATTTAATAAAACTTTTTATTAGTTGTGAGTTTCAAATACTTTTAGTAAACCTGGAAAGCCTACATGGTGATAAACTAGCATTCCAGAACAGTCTAGTCTAGACTAAGCTCTCCAATTTAGCCTGGAAAAGGATTAGAACTGAATGCCACGGTCTTTTGAAAATATGTAGATATTCATGAAAATTTAACAAGAGTGACTTCTCAGTGAATGTAAGTTCATGTCCCTCCACTTTTTTTTTTTTAAATGGTAAATGAGGATGACTACGAAATACAGAGTTGAAATCATGGAAACAAGAGGTAACAAGCTCCCACCATTCCATACAAGGAATATGATCCACATATCGGAGCTCACAAGTTCGAAACACAAATTCCCTGGTGGGACTTCTGGTTATTAAGTTCTAAAAACAGAAAAATGGCAAGAAATTAGATTAACTGATGCACAACAACATCACCACCAGCAATCACTCATCGTTTGCTCCCTACTTTGCGGGCAAGAGGAAACCAAGAGAAAAGGGACGCTATACCACAGAGGCACTATTTAAGCATTCGTTTTTGTATAGTAGTCACCATTTATCTTCACTTTTTGCTCCATCACTCAAAATTTTTACACTACAGCATTTTAATGTGAGTTCTACATGTTCTTTCAAAGCCTGAGGTCATTTCAGGAAGAGGGTGTGCGTGAGAGGGTGTAGACGGTTCTTTTTTGAAGCCAGAAAACAATCCATAGATACACTAAGCAATATCTCTTTCAATTATTAGGTGGCATACTATACATCTGGCACATACAAACTACTGCAGAAATATAAAAACAAATAATTTTTCATTAGAAAGAAAAATATCTAAAAAGAAGTTACCTTTTCAGATTAGATTAGTTGTTAGAGTTTAAGAAAAAAATTAATAATTTTTTTTTTATTATTATACATTACAACCTGTAATTTGGAATTAGTCAGACAGTTTACGTCTAGATCCCACCCCCTCTCCTCATAGGTGAAGATTTCACAAGGCCAGCCTCCAGCTGAGGACCAAAAAGGGTTTAGAATAGGAAATGTTGAAAGACCACAAGCTACTGGCATATAACAGAGAAGAGAAAGATGCTGTGGGGAGAATGTTGGAAGTGGCTCAGGCACAATAGAACAGCTGCTTTTATCTGTTTGCAATCCTGAAAATACAAGAAAACAGCAAGAAGTAACAAATGACAGACAATTAATTCTCTCTTTAACTTCAGGAAAGAGCTGTCAATTACATTCAGCAATTAAACCTGGTTCTATATCACCTATTCTAACAGGAATGTGGAAGACAATTAGTGGCTGTATTTGCATTATAATGTATTGTGTTGCCAGTCTGGCGAAATTCCAAGCAGACATTTAATAAAACTTTTTATTAGTTGTGAGTTTCAAATACTTTTAGTAAACCTGGAAAGCCTACATGGTGATAAACTAGCATTCCAGAACAGTCTAGTCTAGACTAAGCTCTCCAATTTAGCCTGGAAAAGGATTAGAACTGAATGCCAGGGTCTTTTGAAAATATGTAGATATTCATGAAAATTTAACAAGAGTGACTTCTCAGTGAATGTAAGTTCATGTCCCTCCACTTTTTTTTTTTTAAATGGTAAATGAGGATGACTACGAAATACAGAGTTGAAATCATGGAAACAAGAGGTAACAAGCTCCCACCATTCCATATAAGGAATATGATCCACATATCGGAGCTCACAAGTTCGAAACACAAATTCCCTGGTGGGACTTCTGGTTATTAAGTTCTAAAAACAGAAAAATGGCAAGAAATTAGATTAACTGATGCACAACAACATCACCACCAGCAATCACTCATCGTTTGCTCGCTACTTTGCGGGCAAGAGGAAACCAAGAGAAAAGGGACGCTATACCACAGAGGCACTATTTAAGCATTCGTTTTTGTATAGTAGTCACCATTTATCTTCACTTTTTGCTCCATCACTCAAAATTTTTACACTACAGCACTTTAATGTGAGTTCTACATGTTCTTTCAAAGCCTGAGGTCATTTCAGGAAGAGGGTGTGCGTGAGAGGGTGTAGACGGTTCTTTTTTGAAGCCAGAAAACAATCCATAGATACACTAAGCAATATCTCTTTCAATTATTAGGTGGCATACTATACATCTGGCACATACAAACTACTGCAGAAATATAAAAACAAATAATTTGTCATTAGAAAGAAAAATATCTAAAAAGAAGTTACCTTTTCAGATTAGATTAGTTGTTAGAGTTTAAGAAAAAAATTAATAATTTTTTTTTTATTATTATACATTACAACCTGTAATTTGGAATTAGTCAGACAGTTTACGTCTAGATCCCACCCCCTCTCCTCATAGGTGGAAGATTTCACAAGGCCAGCCTCCAGCTGAGGACCAAAAAGGGTTTAGAATAGGAAATGTTGAAAGACCACAAGCTACTGGCATATAACAGAGAAGAGAAGGATGCTGTGGGGAGAATATTGGAAGTGGCTCAACAGGAGATGAGCATTAAATCTGTAGATGTACAGTGCCAGTTGTCAGGCTTATTTCTACATTTCACTGCATCAAAGAAAAAGGTTTTGTACCCAGCTGAGTAGCGAATAAGATAGGGAACAATCACATAAACCAATCTGTACTTTTAAGATGCAGTTCTGCTTTGAGCAAAGAAGAATAAGAAAGGATTTTTTTTTCTTCACTCCTCTAGATCAAACCAAAGATTTAAATCATAGAAGTTTGTTATCAAGTTATTTTGACCTTTACCACTGCCATCCAATCTGAAATAAATAGCTCAACGGACAGGTGGTGAAACATGCTAAAGTTCACAGACTTCAACATATATCCACTGATTTTTCCCCTTTTAGGAAGGGCTAGTTCTTTAATTTAAGACATAATAATAAGTTTTAGAGGTAAATGTCCTCAAATCAATAACTACATCGTATGCTCTTTCGTTTTCTTGGGGTTTTTTTCTTTTTTTTTTCCCCAATCAAATATAGCCCAATGCCTGCTGATGTCATTTTACATTGAATACAAGGGTACCCCCCCAAGTTCCAATTGTCATTGGAATCCAGACTCATAAAACACACTTTTTGTTCTAACATTTACATGATATTACTGTACCCTCTGGAACAGTGAGTTCTGCAGAACAAAAGTGCAGCGCAGCCATTCAGAGAACAGAGTGTTTTGAAGATGGAAACACTTAAGCCTGCTTGAAAAGGTATCTGAAAGCAGAAGTAGCAGGTGCAGATGAAGGTAAGAAGAATTGTTCTTCACTATGAAGAGGAATATGATCAAGAAAAAAAAGTTGAGGAAGGAAACAAGTAATAATAAGAAAAAAAAGAACAAAAAACCTTAAAAATTGAAATGGTGAACTAGTTTTTATAGCTACAGACATGAAAACAAAGCCAAACCTCTGCACTTACATCTATTCCAACGAGAGATAGACCAAATCACTTAACTGGTAGCACAGTACTTACATGCTGTTTCACATGAAAGAGATCCATCAGAAGACTGCAAGCATGACTGCATACCAAAATCCTTACAGCATGCTCCCTGAATTATGAGGTTTCTTCAAAACACACAGGCTGCAAAGAGCAGCACAACTCACCTCCAGGTGTCTGACATATTCAATCACACCAAATTGGTTGCATCTGGCTCCTGGGGGCGTGAAGCACCTCAGGGCATGAACCTTAAGAGACTTGATGAAGCTAAGACCTACAGGTGGAACTGTAGATTCTCTATATTAATTCGTTTATTCATTTCCTTTCCCAAGTGTTTTGTCAAGAAATCAGAGAAAATAGTTCTGAGTTAAGCTATACTGATGTTTACATATCACAGGAAATCACACTATGCTTGAAGGCACCACCAACATGTCTCACAAAAAAGTAAACAGAAGGTGGAGAGAAGCTCCATTATGGGTGCAAGCCCATTATGAGTTGTTACAGTTTTGTTCTTCGCTATGTGTAGAGAGCACAGGAGAAACAGAAACAGATGCAAGAGCGTGAAATGAGTGTGGGTGAAGGGAGTAGGAAATAAAAAGTGGAGCAACGCCTGTTCAAATAGAGTTAGAGAGTCTATCAATATTAATGTACTGCACATTGTCTTTTGTTCACAATTGGAAAAACTCCCTGGGTAAGTGGAAACTTACACATGCTAAACTTCCTAACTGTAGTTAATGCAGTTTTATCATCTTTAAAAAAGTGAGAGTCCCCAGATAAATGAAAACATCTGATTGTTCTTTGGAAGCTTTTTTTCAAACACCTGCGCAAGTTATATTAACACATTTCTTCAGTAACTCTCCAGGGCAAACCTAAACACCTACTGAAATTCAAGAAGGACTGTGCTTTACTGATAAAATTGAGAACTAGGTTAGACACCACATAGCTTCCCTCCAAGTCTTCACCACACCATCTTCTAACATCAGGGAGATAAGAAGGGGATACGGGTTTTAAGAAAGAACTAGTACAACTATTGACCTGCAAGTAAACTCCTCAATACCACACGCAACGTTTATCATAAGAGACATGAACTGTTTCAGACCATCAGAAATCTCACTGTACTTTCATGAAAGAAAAGCATTAACTCATTTAATGTGCTGGCTAAATTCCAGCTCTGATAATTACATTCTGAATACTTAAATCTCCATTGCCAATTTACTGGCCCTAATATGTTATCTTCATCTATTTAAATATCATCATACTACCTGAGTACCTTCTCAATGCCTTTAAACTTGTCCTGTGAAGAAACACAGGTTGTTGTCTTGCTCACTGAAATGGGACTTGGAAGAGTTACTCTGAGATACGGTAATATAAGATCTATTGTTCATTTTCAAAAATGTGTGTGAAGCTCTGGGGACCATTCTCTGCTAAAAGACACTACAATTACTAGATCAGATTAGTGTGGGACCTACCTGATCCCAAATCTCTAAATCAGTTTGTGAATAAAACTTCCATCCCCTTTATGAAGTGACAAAGATGAAAAGAGCATGAAAAGCTTTTTACCTGGTCTCAGCCACAGTCATACAGCTGAAATAGCTGCAGCTACTAGACAATAGAGGTTTCAGTGCTCCCTGCATGTCACTTTTATTTCTTAGGCTATGGCTGAAAAGACATCTCAAATTTGTTCACTGTATGTTAACCCTAAAAGAATGAGGCAGATTCAGTAGCAGCATCCCTGTTATAACTGTATTGCACTGGTACTCATACAGCAACCGTTTGTTTTTTTCTTTCACATCACAGCTGCTATTTCTCCATGTCATTTCACTGTGCACTCTGGACCAAATGATGTGGGTCATCACTACTTCAGAAATCATGATACTTTTTTTTTTAGTTAGTCTGTTGAATACAGTGGAAGAGTGATTGCTTCTGGTCTCTGCACTGGGTTTTGATTAGGGTTTGGTTTTGGTTTGTTTCTGCCCAGAGAAAGAGGCTAGGAAATTGCAAATAATAAATGACATTACACCATTATTGTACTTCTTTCCCATTCAACACAGTTTTGTGGCCTTCAGTGTAAGATTCCAAGTGCATATTGATCCCTGAACCCATCAAATATTCAGAACTGGCTAAGACTCCACAGGTTAACTTACTCTGCTCTGCCCAGACATTTCTTGCATTGTAAGAATGAAGTGTGGCCATTAGAAGAGTTAGTGGAGTTCCCATCAAAAATGCACTAGAATCACCATATCAGAAACAGCAGTAAATGCAGAAACCCAGGAGTAAAGTTATCTGACATAACTAGTAGAGGACCAGATCTTCTAAGTCCCATTCGTTAGGATTTGACTTGTGCCCTGAAGCATGAGGGCTTATCTTCCTATTGAAAAAAGAGAGAGACTTTTTAAAAAATATTTTATATAGATAACGACATTCACAGCTGCATAAAAATGTATCTGTAATGATGTTACTACAGTAAGTTTTATGGTTTAATTATGCACTGGGTTAAATTAGTTCTTTTTAAATGTAATGCTTGTCAGTTTCGATGAATGCTTCCATGTTATTGTGTTATAAGAGGGTGCAAAGAGAAAACTTTTTTACTCTCCTCCACAAATCCTTACTTGACAAAGACCCCATCTGCATTTTTTAATTTTTTTTTTTTTTAATTGTGTTGCACAGTCCAATTTCTGCTTTAAATCAAGCAAGCTTAAATATTTTCCTTACCATTGCTTTCTTACATGGATGTTGCTCCCCATCTCTCATTTTCCACATGCAACTCTGTGGACTATTCTCCCCCCATGGTATGTGCAAGTGGTAGAAAATCCCCACAGCTGAGGACTAGGCATTACGTAATTACATATTATTTGTATAGCACTTAATTTTAATATTGCTTTTTTTCTAGAAGAATTCAGTTCAAAAAAACCAACCATATCTGGAGCTGGAAACAGGAATTGCTGTGTAGCAAACTGGCCAAGAACAATTTAATTTCTGTCATCATCTGTACTTCAAATGACAGTCGAGGCTTTTAGTGGGCAGGAGAAGTAAAACAACACAAAAAGAAAGAAAACGGAGGAAAGTGATTTTTTTTCCCCTGATTTCTTCCTAGCTCACCACAGACTAATACAGTCTGAGAACTCTAAAAGCAGAATCATGGCAAAAAGCATCTTGCAATAATACCATACAGCAAAAGTTCGTGTGCTCAAGCCAAGCACAAAGTCTAACTGTCCAACTTAAAAGTAAAATGCACCTTTTATTCCCTTCTCAGGCTGTTTCATTCCCTTCAGAAAGGGGTACAAAGAGTTCAGAAGCTCTAAGTAAAGTAGCATCCAAATGCACCTCAGGTAGTTTCTATCACATGCCAGTAATTCAACTCTTTCCTTGTTTCCTAGTCTGTTCTTAACTAGGCAAAGGATAAGCTCTGGGTCTAATAGTCTGTAACTCTGCCTTATCAAAAACATTCACAGTCATTCATCAGTTACTTAACTAAAACTGCAAAGTGCTATATAAATTGACTCTGATGAAGAAAGTGTCACAGAATCTCCAAGGATTAAACAGCAGTGAATTAGTACTGTGTCTGTGTTTCTTTCAGTGAGAAAAATAGACCAGGATGTATAGGACAACAGCCTAAGCTCCACTTCAGTCTCAGAAAATACCACTGCATAACAAGCTTGTTTTGGGATCTAAAATCATTGAGCAATCCTGACCATGGACCTTTCCATCTAGAAGTGTAATATTCACTTAACATGCTCTTGTGCCTGTACTCTTTTTTTCTCTCGCAGCTATATAAGATGGGGAGAATAGGTAAATGTTGAATAGAACTTACTTCTAGTAGCCTTAAGTTTCCTTTAGCTATCACCCGCAGATACTCAGGTTGAAAGGTCCAAAATACCCCCTATACAATGAGTAGGGATCCACAATGGGTATCTGCTTACTGTATAACATATGTGTGGGATTTACAGTGTAGTATGGATGTAATACATTAAATCTGATAGGTAGGACAATTATTGCCATTTCTACTGAGACAAGTTTAAGAAAATAGTGCTAAATAGTCTGCAACAGATAGTTTGCAGGAAAAAAAAAAAGCCCAACGTGAATAATGTAAAAAGTTTTCTTACTTTTCTAATATTAAAACTGACCTTAGGAGAGGGACAGCTTTTTATATTCTCATGTTTTATGTGTTGCTTGAGCCATCTGGCTGGCATTCAGAAAAACTGAACTGTCATTGTCTTCTCCACAAGAGAGGAATATAACCTGATTTTCCTACTATAATGTGGACTGATAGAACAAGACATAAAAGCTTTTACCTGGAACAGAGCCTGGGAAAACCCCAGTGACAGCTTTTATGGCATTTCAACTCAGTTTCTGAACAGGAGAAATTGGCTAGGCCAGAGCTGGTGACAGCTCTTTGCTGCTTGTTGGGGAAGAACCTCACATTCAAGGACAGATGAAAAGTTTCAGCTACAACGTTTTTACTGAACCTAAACCCAGGTTTCTGAACTGCAACACCAGGGTTGATCTGGTCAAAACAGCAACTGACACATTGTCTCCAGGTGAGTTCAAGATCTAGGCCTATACAAGGTTGCAGAACAAAAGTCATCGTCATCCTCCTTACGTCCCCTGCAACAGGATTATGCTCCCACATAGATATCTGGGAAAGGTTATCCTTTCCCTTAGACACCCTTAGAGTAGTATTCTAGACATATATTCTAAATGTAGAGGCTACAGCCTTTGCCTCAGTTTTTCTGTGTTGTACAGGTTCTCGAGCAAATAGAACTGAATTTTTGAAATAATTTTCTTCCTTCTCTCTTTTTTTTACCCTGTCCATGAATCCCAGTTATACTTTGCAAACACCGTGAAGTGACGTTCCAGAGAGGTGCTGGGTTTATCACCACCTCTGGCTCATGATCCAGCCAGATGCCTAAGAAACATGATCTCTCATAACCTTCAGCCACAGAGTTTTTTCTATGCTCTTTATAAAAGAAATAAATTTCTATCCAAATTATTCTGTAGGTGTTAGTATGAAGATCACCACAGAAACTCACACACCAAGATACTTCTTGCAGCTTGAATGAAAATCCTTACTGTGACAGAGATGAGATTTCAACTCCACCATCATCACACCTTGAAAGTTGTTTCTTACAAACACAGACTCCAGGTCAGGGCCAGGACAGGGACAGGAGGAGATCCTGTTTCGTAGAAGCATGTTGCTGGTGGCATGGATACAAAAGTTAGGTGGTGTTGAACTGTCTGTGCTGAGCCTCCCAAGCGATTTAAAGACAGCAATGTTCTTACAGTGAGAGGGTATTACCTCTGCACCTCAACAGCTTTAACACACTTCCCCTTGCACTGTTGTACTAGATAGCACCTCTTCAGTCCTGTCCTCCATTTGCTACTAGTCAGCAGCCAAAGCTGTCTTTTTCCCCAGAAGAGTGAGAGATCACAGGCACCTGCACAGAGCAGCTTCCACCACTGGCCTCGTTTTGTGGCTATCTTACAGAAGGTCACTGCTTTACTATTTCTCCCTTCCCATGTCTTTTTACCCTTATAGAGGACTTCTCCAGTCTGAGACAGAGGAAGACACAGCTGTCTGCAAGCACCTCACCACCAACAGTAGCGTCTCATTTTGAGTATGCAGAAATTTAAAGAAAATGCTACAGTAAATACCTTATATCATTGAACAGTGTATATTTTCAAGTCCATTCTCAAAACCAATCTGTATGTCTGCCCATGACATTTCAGATTCTCACAGCAAAAGAGATCGTCTAGTCATTGGTCTCATGTGCCCTCCTCTGGGAAGGTTCTTTCTAACAAAGCACTACCTCAACGTTTCTTTTCAAGGAGGAACAAGAGGATGGAAAACGTATCATCCTTTACTTGAAATTCTGTCATCTTACATACTGCCTCCACAAAGCCTTGTTTGAAAGGCAGCGTTGGGAACAATTACTGGTGCTTGTAGTTGTGACTTCAGACTGATGATTCAAGTACGGAGCGTACCATCACCACTTGGGCACTGAATCCTGACTTGTATATAGAATTCAGTTTTCTCAATATATACAGTATTGTGGATTTGCACGCTCAGCACCAAGGGTTTCCAAAAATCTTAAGATAGTTTTAATTCAAAATGCCATACAGAAAATACTCAAAGTCTAAAGATGCAGCCTATATATCTCTCATTCATTCCTCTTTTTTTTTTTTTTTTTTGTCTATTGCCTCTATTTTGCTAGCTCAGACCCCTATTTATAAGTCCTCCTGTCTATTTTGGGCTCAGCTGCATCTTTGCTCCCCTGGCGCAATGAATTTTAAGCATGGTCTTTAATCCCCACATCAGTGGCTAAACAACACTGATTTTATTCGTATGCGAGCCATAGTTCATTTACATCTTGGTCTTCTAATCAATCAACATATGAAAATAGGAAAATTATCAAAACCAGAAAACTAAATTACTTTATTACTTTAGTCTACATGTAATCTAATTCTTGAGTTAAGTAGATTCATAGACTAGCTACTTATAAGTCACTTATGCTAAAAAAATAATCAAGTCTCATAAGGAATATTCAAAATTTAAAGCACAAGGTATCAAGAAAACCCAAAGTATATGTAAATATATGAACAGGACAACACTACAGTGCTTAAAGTAATAGGTTTTTGAATGAGATTCTCTGCCCAATTAGCAAGTCAAAAGCATTGTTATTTTTGTCAGGAAAAAAACTCTAAAGTTTGCAAAAAGTGAGACATCTCTATATTGCATTTTAACACACATAAACTTGAATTAGATAATATTACAATAGTAACCTTTCAGCATTCAGTTCACTGTTGAACACCCACATTTTATTTGCATAGTTACTCCCACTATGTACTTTTCTTGAATATTAGAAATGTAAATTCATAATACGGAGATAGCAGAATAAAAGGTTTACCACACATTTCTAACTCCTGTTGGCATGGGCACATCCATCATAAAAACTCAAGTCTTGTCAAAGACATTGTACTGGTGGAAGTCGAGTGATTGGAGCACGACAGCTAATACCCCCATCTCGAGTCATCTGCAGCTTTTATGTCGCTGTCCATTGAACCTCCTTCATCAACAATAGTTCCATCTAACAAAGAAACTCTCCACTCCTTTAGCATCCTGATTAGAAATAAGACCCAGCAGTAATCACCACCTAAATCAGCCCTTACTATCTGAACACCTTGCTTTTCGGGGTCCTTGATGCCCTGGCAATTTTTAGACTGCTACCCTGTTAGAGGTGCTCTTTATGGGAAAGCTGAGAATATCATTTCTGTCTCCTGAATAACAAGAAATTCAGCTGTATCCACAGTTTCTGTTCCCTGTGTATTTAATTAAATCTGATAGATTACAGAATATTTTCTAAGGATGTTTCTGAGCCAGGATGATTCATTTGTACTAATGGTACTCAATATGATAATTTCTAAGTGTTCTAAACTCTGTATCAACTATTTCCTCATAGAATATTCATTATATTTCCCAGGTAGTTTCCATGAAAGTTCTATGTTTCACTAGGATACCTATATGCAAGGCTATTGTGAACAGAAAAGAAAGTTACATGCACAAGAACTGTAAATTAGAAATAAGAAATTGTGCACAGGCCCCATGTTGCTTTATAGACTTCAATACTCTTTTTAACCTTCTTTTACTGGTGGGATTAACTGCTTCACTTTCAAAGGAAGAAGAGATTACCTTAACAGGCACTTCTAAGACACCGGAATATTTCTTACAATCACATTAGTTACTACAAAAAGAAAGACTGATAAATCTTTTAAAACTTTGGGAACAAAGATCATATCATCAAAACTAGGACTGTATTAAATGGGTAAATTTACAGAGGCAATCATAATCACTGAAGGCAAGGAGTGTTCCTGGGAGGACTTAAAAAGACCTTAATTGGATCCTTCCCAGTACTGCCTACTGAGGGGAGAATTCAGAGCCTTTGGAACATGCTCACTGAGGACAAGGCCTAAATCATTAGAGCTATAAAAAGAAGAAAACATATATTTTAAAAAAAAAGGGGGGGAAAAAGAGTAAGGGAAACAATAGAGCTATAAAAAGAAGAAAACATATATTTTTAAAAAAAAAAGGGGGGGGGAAAAGAGTAAGGGAAACAAAGAAAAAATGAGCATAATTGCAGTTGAAAGCGACACGAGAAAGATAGTTCCACTCACTGCTCAAAACATACAGAAATTTGATTCCATTTAAATTCAGCAGAAAAAAAAATCCCAAATTTCAAACTTTGCATGAAAGCAAGCAGAGCTACCAGCAGTAGCGTGACAGTCCTGAAGCCCACAGCATGCCTGCTGCCTGCTCAGAAGATGGCTCTGGAATTAGGGCCCCAAGCAAGGACCAGCAAGAGCAGAAGCCACTTTCCTGCCAGGAAAGCAGATGTACTGCAGGAAACCTGTCTGGGAATCACTGAACTGCTGAAACCGGAATCAAATTGTTTTATGGAAATGATTCAAACAACTGCCATCCACATTTTTGCCCACTAACTCTAGTGATGCTTCTGGCACTGCACTAAGAAGGGAGAAATAGTATTAATTAGGTTTACAAGTTTCCAACAGGAAAATTAATAAATCTGGAGACTACAACATCACACACACATATGGGTAACAAAGGGGGAAATATCCATGATTCCTGTGTTTGCTGCTGTTGCACCATAATCTACCTGCAGTCTCCTCCGTGGGATCAAAAGTGGACACCTCTGGCTTTTCCCCGACTCCATTCATCTCCTCATTCTCCCACTCCTCATTTGCTGTGTACTGAAACCTGAGAGAGCGAGTCACTATATTGGTGAACAGCAAAGTATGATGACAATGGAGCATCATCAGGCTTTACAGAATATTCACTGAGGATGTCTTTCTCTTCAGCATGACTCTCATTGCATTTAGCTGTCCTCCTAGCTCTTCCTTACTGTATGAGCAATAAAAAAATGCACATGATACAGGAGCCACCACATGTACTTGAGAGTTAACAGGTTTTAAGAAAGGAGACAAGAATTCTTAGAGCCTTCTGGCTGTGTGTAATTAATCTCTCTTGGGATTTTCCCACTTCTAACCCAGGAACCCCTGATACCATTTCTTTCTCTTTCCTCCTCCACTAGGAAGTTACAGATGGCACCGAGTAGGCAGGAACAGACATCTGAAATCAGATTTCCACATACAAATCCCATATGCTGAAGCCATGTTCTTTTACCTTTTCTAAAGATAAATGAAAGATCTGGTTCAAAATTTCTAGTTTTCTACATAATCTTTCCACAATTTTACAGTTTAATTGATGAGATTGAAGAGTACCCTCTGAAGAACTTCTTCGTCTTTCTCAATTTCTTAAATAGACCCTTCCTGACACCTCAAGCCTCTGGTTTATGTCTTACCCTTTGGGAAAAAGAGAGTTGAATCAAGCACAGATCTTGCAGTAAGACATCTGGATGAAATACATACTTTATTCACAGTCAGCACAGGACTATAAAACTATTTTTAGAGAAAGAGTTTCCACTCAGATATAATATTCAAGGTTCAGTACATAACACTGTTTGCTTTTATCCATTAGCTGGCTAAGTGAACTCCCCCTTTCTGCCTGTAGTTGGCAATTAACTCTCATTTTCCCCTCATCATACATCAAAAACACAGTGGTAGTATAGGATCAGAGGATGACAGGCAGCAGACAGTTCAGTAAGGACAGCTGGACTCCAAAATGCAAACAGTTTCCATGCCAGAGCATGCCAATTTAGGGCTTTACTGCGGTTTCCATGGCAGCTGCAGCAACCACTGGACCAGAGAAGCCAAGGATGCTGGGGTTAGTGGAGACATAGCTCAAGAACAGTGAGTGGTGTGCCACAAACTGGTTCCCAAGGGGACCCTGGGGAGAGGATGAGCAACTGACAGTGCTTGGCTGCAGTTAAAACAGGAGCACCCAAGGGTGCAGTTTCCTTTCCCTTAGGGGAAAGGAAAAAGAGTCATCAGCCCTGATCCATCATGATGCAGTTATCCTTCTCTCTTAATGCAAGAGGGAACCTGTTCAAGCCCTGGGGTTCTGTTTTGGTTTTCGGTTTTTGGTTTTCTTTGGTTTTTTTTCTTCCACTGTCAGTTTAAGACAGTCTTCTGCTCACATGCCAGCCCCATAATTGTAACCCAGGTGTTTGAGTGTGCCCTGGGGTCTGTGGTCTGGCCATCAGCCAAAAGTAGCCCCATGCCATGGGCTTGCTCAGCGCAACCAACATGTGTGTCAGTCAATATGGCACCGAGATTAGCAGCCTTCCATTTTAGCCTTCTGTAGGAGTCATTTTGTTTATCTTTTGTCTGCATGCGGAGAGCATTTTGTCTGGAGTCATTTTGTTTATCTTTTGTCTGCATGTGGAGAGCATTTTGGAGAATTAAACAGTGTTGAAAAACAAAAAGGAATTTGTCGTTTGTTATCAGTATCAGACACTCATTTCTTCGCCTGTGGTAGATCCCACAGCTTGCCAGTATTTCTTTCAGAATAAAGAATATAGCCCCTGAAGTAAGCAAATACAAAGATTTCATTCAATAAAATATTTTAAGTTGAACTGTTCTCCTATGACATGATTAAGAATAAAATGGCACCTTAAATTTATTTAAGATTAAGTTGTCCTGAGCAAAACACCAAAATGTCCATGTTATTGCTAAGATAAGAATTTTGTGGCTTGATTTATTTGCAACCAGACTACAGTGATGCAAGAGCTGAGAAGACAAACCCAAGTGAATAAGTGAATAGCCAGGTGTATGGAAAAGCACAAGGACATACCTTAAGACAAATGAGAAGTGATATTCAGGGCACTTTCTTTCACTTAAAATAAAATTTGGATGAAGTTATGATTCATAAGTACAAAAAAAAAAAATCCATCTGGAAAACACAGTCATTTGAAGTCACCTTATCCCTGACCCACTTAAAGATCACAAAGTGTTACTTGTCATCCTGAGATTTGTCTGGGCAGTCTAACTTTGCTGCCTGAGCACAAGCAAACACTTGTAGTTGTAAGGCATTAGCTGATTCATGTCTGACACACAAGAAGAGTCTTGCACAAAGTACAGGCCGCTTGGAGTCATTTATGAAATGGTCTTTCATTAAAGCAGTCAGACACAGGATGGGAATGCTCTGTCAAACCCCTGTCTGACCATCAGGACAATCAAAACTCTCTTCCATGTCCAACCATCGACTAGTCTGTTCACCTTGTGTGCTGAATATTAGGAAAAATTTTTTCACTGAAAGGGTTATCAGACATTGGAATGGGCTGCCCAGGGAGGTGGTTGAGGCCCCATCCCTGGAGGTGTTCAAAAGACGGGTTGATGTAGTGCTGGGAGGTCTGGTTTAGTGATGATGCTCCTTGTTTGTTGTGTGGGTGTCTATTTTTGTCAGTTCGGTTGACGGTTGGACAAGATGATCTTTAAGGTCCCTTCCAACCTAGAAGATTCTGTGATTCTGTGATTCTGTGAATCTCAGCTGCTCTGCAGGCAAGAAGCAAAATGGCACTGAGCAAGAAAGAGCAGAGGAAAGAGCAGTCTACCTCCCTACCAAGCAATATTTACACGAGAAAGCCTGAAATTCATATCCCTGATCATCTAATATGAAATTCACCTAAAAACAATCTTAAGTGACAACATTTGAACCTTTTCAATGCCAAGTACCTATTTTTTAGGAATGCAGCACCCATCTGGGGTGATCAAGTGTCTACTCTTGAGTATTTCTCTAGACTACCTGGAGTACCAAACTGGAGAAGATACAAAGGAGCTCATTTGTTTTTCTGGACACAACCTACAGGTATGAAATGTCACCAGCTTAGAACAGTCTCCCAGTCAGACTTAAAGTGTAACCAAAATTTAGGTAGATACCTGTCATTACTGCAGACCAAAACTATGTCTTGACAATCCTGATTATTTATTTTTTTGACAATGAAGGAAGAGAAAGGAAGTTTCTCAGCAAAGTTTTCAAAGTGCAATAACTTGCTGAATATCTGCCAGAATAACTTCTTGACAGCTAGTTATGGAATTCTTCCTATGTTGTATCAGAGGGTGACGGACTAAAAGTTTGAGTCTACATATTTATTTACCTACTCTCAAACATTCTTGTTACTGTACATGAATATTTATGCTTGAGTTACCTTTGAAATGAACTCTTGCCTGAAATTCCTTGTCAACAAAGTTGTAATGGAGTACACAAACTTGCCTCCTTCAGATTCTTGCATGTATACACTCAGTGACACTTTCTTAAGTGATATTGTTTTACATACCATACTACAAAGCTATGTACTGTATATGCAATTTACATCTATCTATATGCACATACTTATGGAAGTAGGTAGCTGTCTCTGAAAAGACAGCTACTGCAATGAGCTTGCAGTCTGTGCTGAAAATCCAGCACAAGAATTGCGACTTCTCAGTTATAAATAGACCTATGAATAGGCTTATTGATTGTTGGAGTTTTTTGATTATCAATTGAATTACTTAGTCACATAATAAAAATCCATTATACTTTGTGTTCTAGAAATTTTGCCTTTTTTTTTTTAATCCCATAAAGAGAATTAGTAAATTGGGTTAACACATACAGTAAATCACTTTTATGATGTTTTACTCACTTTTAAAGTACTCACACATGTACATATATCCAAACATGCTGAAGCGCAGCAATTATCGAAGTTGAAAAGTTAAACACAAGGGAGGATGAAGTGGGATTACAGTTGTTTACAGACTCAATTCTAACCTGAAGTGCAATCTTTAATAACATGGCCACTCATCACTTTTCCTTACAGGATTCATGACATATTTAGGGCTGAAGGTGGACAGAGTTCACTGATGAACATGTTTCACAGTTTGTTTTCCCTTGTTCTGTGTTTACTATTACGTAACACTTCCATGGAAATGAAATAACATAGCTGGGAGAAAGACGGTGTTTAGAGACAGGCTGTACAGAAGGGTATTAGGCAAGAGTACAAAACTAGGTTATATAGATGCCCATCAAAATTAAAAACAAAGTGAAACAGAAATAAACAATCCTAAGACTAAATCCTAACCCTAAAACTAAACATTGTACAGTGATTGCTGCATTTATTGCTAAGAATGCCAGCATAAAATGCATCATGCCATAATGCCATGCATAGCACACACAACCAGACTGATTAATCAGTTTAAGGGAAGTTTTATGTTCTGGGTAGAAAAGTGTCTAAAAGCACCAGGCAATTTCAAGATCTTTTTAAAGAAATTTATAGTAAAAAAGGAACCTGTGGATCATTTAAGGAGTGAGAAATCTATAACAAGACATGTTTTTTACTGGCTGCAGAAATATGGCCTCTTTGGAAATTTTTCTGAAATCCAAGTAAGTGCCAGAAAGCGAAAAAAAAAAAAACAACCTCTGATATGCAACATTTTTTCTCTTCTTTCCAAATGCTTTTATCTATTTGTTAATTACATTAACAATTCACTTCAGTCATGAATCTAACACTGACCACACTCCAAGAATATTACATTGACATCAAATTAATGCTACCCTTATCTATTAACAATCTCAGACAATAACCTTACAATTCATTTTTTGAGGTTGAGTAGCCTCCAGCAAGATTTCAGTTCCTAAGATCAACAGTTAAGTGTGTTGCTGGTGTTCATTTTTACTATAATTAATATCATAATTTGAGTAATTAGCACATATAAATGAGAAATATGCTTGGTATTATGTTTAAAATTATAAATGATATCATAATACTATTGCACTGACATGGAATATATCCCAGTTAAAACAATTTCAAAAATTTATGTAAAATACTCATAGTGGCATAAAATTTGAAAGCAGTTCAGGATCAAAGTATTAAGGAATAAGTCTCTGCAAATGCTAATATAAGGGAGAAATTTATAAAATAGATTTTCCTTGTGAAGAACAAGCTTTCTCAAGTTCATAGAGCTTTCAGGGTTCTTATTCAGAGATTTATTAAGATACAGTACCTATCCTTCCTCATGTGTGGCTGTGGTAGACCTTCCAAGTAATAAATTCAGGAGAGACTCCTTTAAGAAAAGTACAGCAGACTAAATAGAAGAATCATGAGAGAGCAACCTAGCTGTACAAGAGACTTTATATTCTGTTATTGGAACATTTTCACAAATCAAATCCAGAGGCTTGTGGAGAAAAGCTGATAATTAATAAAACAATATATCAACAGGGTCAAGAACAACTTCCTTAAAAAAAAAATTGTTGGGAAAAAGAATGGAATGATCCAGAGTGCAAAGTCTGAGGTTATTAGGGGAGATCTCAGCTCTCATAATCAACAAGCAGAATTATGACAGACATGGCATCATGTTTATGAAGAAAGAAAAAAACTTATTTCATAATAATATGAAAGGGTGTATTTGAGAATTCTGTTTCACTTCAGATAATAGTGAAGGTAATACCATGTTAAAATATTTTATCCTGCATCTGTATTATCAATGACTGTACACACAAATACACACATGCACTCCTGGAGTTCCAAACAACCTAGTAGACCCAGTGAAATTACTTCATGCTAAAATATCCATTTCTATTTGTTTTTCACTGTGAAGTAGTTATCAGAATGAAAGTCTAACTTGCCCAACATCAAAAGTGTCCTTTTCCTTTTTTAATAGAGTATGGTGTTTTTAAAGGACTATAAAGATCTAACATTCAAGTGTTTCTTGACTGGACCATGAAGTCCTAGGTCTCCAGAAGCATATTATGCTGTGGTGAGGGGGTAAAGAGAGTCTTTGGCACTCTCAGTGCCTCTCATTAATGTTTCTAAACAGCTCATCTCAGCCTGGAGTTGCTGAGCAGTATTACACTGAGCCACGCTGCCTTTTGATCACTGTTTGGACTCTTGCTGTGTAGGTTGTCTGAGCATGACTCACTTTGCAAGAAGTGATTTATCATTGCTGCCCTCTCACACAGCAAGATGTGCAGCAGTCCCTGTAGCTGGGCTTAAGATGTGCAGAGATACGCTTTGAATCTGAATTTAAGAATTGGATGCAAAATCTCTGATACAGTATACACTCAGGTTTTGCTCTTTTTTGAATTACACTAGATTTGGAAAAAGGTAGAGAAAGAATATGTCTAATTTAGTTGTGTCCCATTTCTACTGGGATTTCCAATGTTCCATAGTACACACTGACCACTGTCTTTCAAGCTGTGCTCAGGTATTGATCTTATGTGTGAAAAATTTAAGAGGGCATTAAACCAGGGCCAAAAAAAAGAAAAAAAGCTCGATTGGTATCTCATTTTAATTATGGGTAAAGTGGCTTTTTAAAATATATTTTCCAAATAAATGTACTGGATATGAAATCAAATTCTACAAAGCTCCTGCTTAGAACAGCAGGATTTTCAGATGTATGGGTATGCAAGCTGAAACTATAGTGTATTTGCAATGACCCATGAGATATATTTATGCAGTAGTTGAAATATCCTCTCTATAAATAATATAATTGAGAACCCTCAATGGGGAAAAAACCACATTCATTTAATATCAGATTAAAGTGTAAAGGAACCTACATATTCAGTGGCAATATTGAAAAATACTCAGACTGAACCTTTTTTGTAGCAATGACCCAGCACAGTCACCTTCAGGTTCAGCTGATCATACCAATACACAGAAAAATGTGGTGTATATATACATATCCAGAAGCCAGAGCACACCTGTCAGATAGATGAAAAATCTTGAGCTAAAATACAGATGCTTATTTTGAAAATTCTAACAAAGAAATTTTATCAGTTTGACAGTTGCAAAATACTGCTATAGAGAGATTTGTCATCTGTATTTAGGAAATGCTTAGGTTTTGCTTGAGGTAATAAAGAGAAGTGTGATTTCCTGTGCATAGTACTCTCAAACCACTGATGACACCAGTTTAGGTCTATCCTGCTGGACCATCTCACAGAATAGTTTATTGTGTGGTCTCCCTCCACATGAGGCTTCTTGTATTCCTGGCATCAGGACCCTGGTGAAAGTGCCAGAAAAGAAGCTACCAGGCACGCTTGAGAGGAATGGCTTTTGAAGGTTAGGATTATTATGAGTATGGGAACACACTGGGAATACATCAGGAAGGGGTGGGAATCAAAGATCAGTAAAGGAGAAAATGCAGTCGTCATGGAAGAATAATGCAGGTGAGATATTTGAAAGAACACCCAAAAAAACCTGAAAGGTTCTACCAAAATGAAGATCCGTAAAATTCAAGAACAGAAAAAAGTTTCAACTGAGATGACGGGTGAGGCAGAGAATTCAACCAATGATGAGAATGAAGGGTGGGAGCAAAAGACAGGAGGACAAACTGGCTGTACAAGGAAGCAGCAGTTTTTGTTCATTAAAGACTAGCCAACAAGTAATGTGGAAGAATGGTTGGATAATCAACAATGAAATACAATTATTAATGATATTATTAATGTTAATTCTTCCCTGTATATATAGCATATATAATGTGAGAGCTCTTATGTATTTTCACATAGTAGAGTAGTTGTCCCTGACAATTTATCTAAATTACAATATCACTAAAAAATGCTTATTTTTTAGATTAAAGCATTCAAACACATTTTCATCTGAGTTTACATTTGATATAAACTTATGTTTCTTAGGCTCCTCTGGATAGGTACTCATTTATCTCCTTCAGAAACATATGAGCATGTGTATAGTAAACTGAATTAGCTGAATTCTGATATCTTCTAACAGAAATCACATTGAGAGTTGCAGTATGACTTCAGATTGCTCTGGTATGCAAGAATATAATTAAAGCCATTCACTCACACATATATACATACATATATCTATTATATTACATTAGGTCAAAGCATAGTATACATTTGTAATATCCATTAGTTTACATGAATAAGTATTGTCTCAATGCAGAATAAAAATTAACTAGTTTAGGGCAACTAAAATTTCTCTGGGATACAATCTTTTATGTGTTCTCTGTGAGGCCTCCTTAGAAAATGTTTTGTGATTTCACATTATAAAAGGGAAAAAGCCCACCAGGTTAATTTTTGTTAGCCTAAGGGATAATTTGAAATCTAATATTACTAGTATGCCAAGTTTCTAAATATATGTGGTTGTGTTGCCTGTGAAGTGAATAATCTGATTTAGTAACAGGGTAAATTTGCACAGATATGTAAACTGAGAATTACAAGGGAGGACTGCACTAACTTGATTTTATTTTTAAATTCTGTATGTTCTACTAAAGAGACATTAATTTGAAAAATGCAGTCAGTTCTTTGGATGAAAATATTCAGACTTGGCACCTGATTTCTGCTATGAAATATTTGCACCCAATTGCCATCTAAATATGTTTTATGTTGCACCTTGCACACATTTAATCTGTCTGTTTGATTGCATAGGCTACACCCATCATTGCAGGGTGTGAATGCTTAATGAATTTCTAATCTCCACAAATCAACTGCTCAAAAGAAAGAGCTAGCAGAAGATAATCTTTAAACTCAAAAGACTATATTAGGCAAAATACAAAGAGATAACACACAGAGCAGTATACTTAGGGCTTCACCAACAGCAAAGTATAAGGGGACACAGATAAATGACAACTCAAGAACAAATTAATATTTCATGTATTGCTTGGAAGACCTGTCTTGAAGACTACAGCTCCAGAACGGGCAAACATCCTTTAGTACAACCGTTTTGCCACAGTCTGTATATGTCTATAGCTTGTTGCTACTAATGTGTCAGACAGCACTGCGAGCAATAAGCAGTCAGCGATGACTAGCTTTGCACATAACTTCTGGCACCAGGAGCAGAAAATTTTAACTATAGGCATCAGGGGTTGATTGATACCTCATCATGAGCTAGCTGGCTTGTTATCAACACTATGGGAAGAACATTTTCTGGTGCTGTAGAGTCTAGAGTCTGAGACTGCAGGAAGACGATTACAGAATGACAGGATTGATCATTAAGGAGACAATAAAATCACGTGCAAACTAGCTCATCAATGTCCCATCAAATAATCATCCTTTTTGCTTCTCAGAAATACAGAACTCTAAAATCTGACAGACATCATTAGCTCTTCAAAATCAGTCAGGTAAGGTGGTCAGACTGGTAAGCAATAAAGGCTGTTTGAAGAACTGAAAAACACCAGAAGTCAGGTACCAACAGTTAAAAAAGGGCTGCAAGGTGTTGATCAGAAATTCTCTTTGCTCTTCTGATCGATAGCAAAGCTAACAATGCCATCTGACTAGTGTGTGCAGTCAGCAGGATTAATTCCTCCATAAACTCAGCTTAAATAAGTTCAATAAGAAGCAGTACTAATATGTAGTTAGTTTGTCTTTATGAGGTCATAAATACAGATCATAATGTTGTCTAATAACACTGACTCTCCCAACAGAGCAAGGAAACAGCTTACTAGACACAGGGGTACACAAACAAAGCCGAGAGAAAAGATTCAATTAAAAAGTAGCTTGTAGTTAATTTATGATGGTTTATGTCTTAATTTCTTCCTTCTACTAAATCACAGGATTTGAAAAAATGCAATTTATGCTGACACTTGACTTTCACTTGCAGAAGTCAATCTCCTTCCTCTTTTTCAACTTCGGAATGAAATACTCCATGTGAACAACTGCAAGTTTGGCTTTGCCACAATCAAAACCTTTTTTTTACTTATGTCCCCCCAAATGCCCCTGGACTGTAAAATTACTTCAGAACTGAAATTAAGAACATCAACCCAAGGTATGTTTTTTACTAAAACCATGAATCTGAACATCTCTCTAGAAGTTTTAAGTAACTTGAAATAGGACTGTGGATTCAGACTGAAATTTTTTTAAGTGACCTTTTTATTAAACCAGGCAGAATTAAAACCCCACATCAGACTGCCAAGCTCATCTTTGAGTTTCTGAAACCTCCATCTAAATGTCATGGTTTGAGGCCATGTCTTGTTTTCCTTTCATAATATAATACTGAGTAAATCTGATGACTCTAAATCATAAACCTTAGAGCTAACCTTCAGACGGCAATGCCTGTTTAAAACTCCTTAAACTGCCGTAGTGACCACACCAGTGATACTAAATGGCACCACAAAATATGCCCAGTAGGTCATAAAAAGAAACTTGAAAGAAAAGACTCAGTTACATTGATAAAAATGAAAGATGAAAACCAGAGATGTGTGTGTCTCAGTTGTGTACATTATGTAAAGTTATTTCAGAAAGCATTAATCACATTCACATCTGATGCTCAAACAAGTCTGCACTGCCCTTGAGAGAGTTTTATTGCTTTTTCTGGTGTTTATTTAAACACAATATTTTCAGTGTCACTCAGGCATTACTTTCCAAGCTATAAGATGATTTCTACAATACTCAGGCTACCAAGACATAGGTATGAGAAATTTCTGTGGAATGAAGGTCCTTTTTTAAATAGGTCAAATTTTATACAGGATTTATTAATATAATACCAAAAGCAGTGTAAGATTTGCACTGACTTCAAATTAAAACTATATTAATCTTTGGAGGCAGGGACCCAGACTCCTGTAATGCTGAGCACGCAGCTGCAGTTTAACAAACACATAATAAATGTTTCTTCCCACCCAGCATAAACAAGGTCACTTCAAAATTAAATGTCTGAGGTAGATTTAACCCCCTACATAAACTCATTCTGAAAAATATTTGCCTTTCTGTGACAGGAGGATAGTACTGCATTAAAGAAATTAAATTTGCAATTCAATTTAAAAACTTTTCAAACCATATACTCAGTAGAATTAAGAGTACAAGGTATTTCAAGCTGCCCTTGAAGAGTGTATACAAAATACGACTGAATGCCTCAGCCTAATTGGGGCTGCAGTCAATCATTGTGAAGCTCAGAAATGGATAGTGTGTCTCATCCTAGTGCCTTGGGGAGATTTATATCTGTCATTGGCGCATAGCTAATCAGGGTACAAAATTCTTGTTCTTACTAAAATTACGCCTGGAAAATCCTGTCCGTCATTATTGGAAATAGATGCGAATATCAATTGTAGCAATCTGACAATAGGACTGGATCAAGGAAGGTAAACCTAGGTGAGCAAAGTGAAGTGGACAAAGATGTACAGAGAGGGACAGATTCAGGCTGCAAGTTACACACGGGTGTTATGGCCCCTATGCTTAGTATGCTCCCGAGGACTCTTCCAGTGAGACTGTCCTAATCTAACAACTTCATGCCCACAGCACAGGACAGCCAGATAACCTGTATATGTGCCCTGCTTACTAACATCCTTTAGCATCTGCACTGATGTCACTGCATCAGCACATAGAGCCAAGCAAATTAGTGAACTCTGGAGCATGATCTTCTATGGATGCCTCATAGTCTCCAGAAAAAAAATCCACTGCTAGTGACAAGACCATGATGTTACCACCACAGGAAATTCAGCTCTAACAAGAGGCTTAGAGGTGTATCAATCAAGGTGTTGTAACAGCAGAACACAATTACATTGTTGGAGGGAAACAAATTTATTTTTTCTTTCTCAAACCCACTGTGCATGTACCTTACCAGCACCAGAAACTGCACTGCTCCCTAGAGACTCAGCAACAGGCCATGACTCTTGAGGTGCTGGAAACTTGTACTTTTCTTAAAAGGCAGTTGCTCACAGCCAAGCCCTGAACCTTGTCCCAGAGCAAGTAGCTTTTGCATTCAGGCTAATGACCATGACAAACGTCTGCCAATCTGTAGAATAATAGAATCATAGAATTGCCTAGGTTGGAAGGGCCCTTTAAGATCATCTAGTCCAACCATCAACAAAAGTCTGATTAAAAAAAGCCAAACAAAAAACCACATCACTAAACCATGTCACTAAACACTATGTCAACCCATCTTTTGAATACCTCCAGAAGGCAAGTTCAGCATTGGCAAGTCTATGATTAAAAAATGGGCCTACTTTTTCGTGGCTGTGGCTGAGGACATGGAGAATAGCAGTGCTGCTTTTCAAACGCACTGCTAACTATGCCAGGTCGTTGGATGTAACAGCCACGGTTATTTAGTGTCCCTCAGAAGAGGTCGCCCTCCCTATTCTTCCCTGCAGTTTACTTCTGTATTAACAGCCTTGGCAGTGCTGTGTGAAAACATCTGCATGTGTCAGAACTCTGATGCCTTCCATGCAAATTAGCTCCTCACCTGTGCTCTTGACCATCAGTAGCCATGCCATCCGTGTCCCAGCTGTTACCTGTCCTGGGCTGCCATGGTACTCAAGGCTGTATTCTCATGCCATCATCAGATTCAGGCTGATCCTTGGCTTCTGCTGAGTGACCACCAAGAATACCTTGAGGCACCTTTTGCATGTGAAAAGAAAAACACATATTTAGATTAGAAGCTAGTATACAAATCTGTGCTGCAACAAATGCCAAAGAAGCAAACAGGTCTCGTTCAATTACCTTCAGGAGAAAAATCACACCAAAGGTGCGTGCTCAGGCTGCTTAAACCTGCTCCTCTTCCATGAGCAGTAATGGAAGCAATAGAAAATGCATGGGTATGTAAAAGAAAAGTATTTTTATTATTGTTTTTCTCTGGATATGTCATCCAGGTTTTAAAAGCAATGTGTTATATGACTTTCTCTGTCTCTGAGATGTAATAGATGGAAGAACTGAAAATATTTCTCCTGAGGTTTTTTTTTGTGTATTCTCATGGGTAACCTAAGATTTTCTTCCTATACTTAGCACTTGTTTTTACTCCTGTTAATATAACTGTTTCAGTATTTAATGCTTCTTAATTATGTGAAAGTACTGTATTTGGAGGCACAAAAATTTATGAAAGATAAAAGATAGTGAAAATAAAACAAACTAACTTTTGGTATGATAGTAGTCCCCAGAATACTGGAATAAGTATTCACAGCCTTTCTTTCAAAGCTTTACTAAATAGTAAGATCAGTAGAAAATTTGCCTATTTCCCTAACTTTGTTCTTCAAAGCCTTATTTAGAGAAGTAGACCATCTGTTTTCTTAAAATGTTTATAAATTTTTAGAGTCAGCTTTGATATTTAGATTCAAGAGAAAAGATAGTTTCGTTTAATTACTTAATTTCATTCCTTTTTAACAAGGTCATTTTTGCAGACAGCAAACAACTATAAATTGACTGCATCATTTTCATCTTAGGCTTACATACATGTATGCACTTTTTGGATACAGAGTCCTGAACATATGAAAGACTTTTCTGTGACTCTAACATCTCCACCAAATCACAGAACTACCATTGCAACACTGAAATTTTCCAAACAGCAATGTTATCACATGGACCCATTTGGTCTCTCTATTCTGAAAGAAAATAGAATGTAATGCAGAAGTTAATCATTAAGCAGCTGTAAATGGAAAACAAATTACTAGGTCCGTTGCTGAAGTAATTTATTTTAAAAGTAAAATCACTTTTCACCTTAGGTATTTGCAATTTAAACAGAAAAATATTTTTATTTCATTTCTCTGAAATGCCTGGAGACAATATGATATCTGGCGTTTTCTCATCTTCACTCCTCTTTACATGTTTGCCTTCTCACATCATTGGCAGCCAGCACTGCAGTCACAATATTGTTTTTTTAATTTGATTTTTGCTTCATAAAATACTTAATATTTTTTTCAAAATTGTGGAAAATATATTTTTTTTTCTTTGTTTCGTCTCCAGATACTGAGACAAAATTGGGTTAGCTTGACTCGGCTGCTGCAGTCGTATAGCATAATGCCCTGAGGATTGGGGCTCTTATTTGTAGGCATTGAAGAGGCTTTGAAAGGTCGAAGTAAGTCTGTCCCTCTTTGGTGAATGATTCCCTAGTTTACCATCTCAAAAATATCTTAAATGTTTCTAAATAAAATCAAGTATCCCCATGGTGCACACGATACACATTCTTGAACCATAGTTCAAAGCATCTGTGTGCTGGTGCAAAGTTATTTTTCTTAGTTGAAAGCCTCCATTCAAGGAAGCAAGACACCTTCATTTGAATATTTGAATAGTCTGATAATGCACTAGATAAGATCTTCCATGTGGTTAAGAAGATTTAAGTCTCGGGTGCTCATTGACTACCAGCTACTAGAGTCACAAGACATCCCCAAAATTCTTGACAGTTTCAGAAATGACTCCAGGAGGCTATGCCGCATTGGAATGAGACTGCAGGAGATAACAAAGCAAGGCATAACAATAAACATTACTTATAATGTGCTAGCACGTTCAATATTAACTGTATGGAAGAAATACCAAAGCTCCTTAGGAGATATCACGAGCTTGCAAAAACTGAAAATGAAAATGTTTGGCGAGTGAAAAATTGATCCAGAAGCCTCTCCACTGAAGCCATAGGAAAAATATTTTTGCAGGTAAGGATGAGACAAGGTAAACTAGCTCATGTTTCATTAACTCATAAAAAGTTCTGTTAAGTGGAAATGTCTCTAAGCACATTCTGTGTTAACTGACCACCAACTTCCAGGACCTATGGGAGCCACCTTTGTGGTTCACAGTAGGACTTCAATTCACGGTTTCCTATCGAAACAAAACTATGAATCAGAACTGAAAATATGAATAAACTAGATTTTGAAGGGACACAAACTGAAAGTATATTTCTTCCTCACAAATCTGATATGCTTTTCCTGCACTAACTTTTATGGCTCATAACAATCTTATTTTGAATATCCACTGTTAACCATGCAGTTATTTTTGTAGCATTTTCAGAAAACTGTGTAAAACACTGAACTTCCTAATGTTTTGAACTATACTACATGAAAGTGTTGAAAAATGAAAGTGAGGTACAATTCTGCAATTTTGGGCAACAGAAGATAATTCCGAATTGGTTCCACTGGCAGAAGAATCAAAAAAATATAAATGAAATGGGAAATTCTCTGAGACCACTTAAAGAAAAATATAATCCTTCAGAGAAAGACAGCTGTTTTAGGCAGAATAACCCAGTGACATGATTTAAAAGGGAGGTAAAAATATGTGTATAAAAATAATAGTACAAAAGAAAATTAAGAAATGAAAGAACAACAAAGAGTTTCATAAGTCATAAAGATTAGATGCTTGGAACTGTAGAAAACTATAAAGGAAGCAAAAGGAAAAGGAGAAATAACTTGGAAGCTGATTACAAAATAGTAGGTTTTTTTTTTTTGTATATGAAGAATTTAAATAATCCTAAAATTAGAACTAGCTTTTTCAGGATAAGGTGGTAGAACTAGGAAAAAAACCCAAGAAAATTGTTTTCTTCCAATAAGTATTGTCATTTTGGGAAGCAAGAAAATATTTTCATTAAAAAAATAAGTGCTCCCAAATATGGTACTTTCCATTTGAACAGGAAACAGTATAGTATTGAACAGAAATGCCTAAAGTACATCAGTCATCAGTGGATCTATACAATTTATTTCCTAGAATTTTAAAATTTATGTTTGATTCCTCTATCATTTGTGTTGAATTTCCCTACTTATTAGGACAATGCAGTAAATTCTGGGATCTGTTCTTTGGCTATTGGCTAGGAGTTCAGATAAGCAATTGGTATGAGTTAAGTGTTCAAAGGACTGTCAGAATGACCCAAGAGCAATAATACAATTGCTAGTACAGAATGGTATTAATAATAAAATCACCACTGTTCATCCTACTTCTCTAGGAAATAGACATTGACAAACCAATTTGCTTTTTTTTTTTTTTTATGAGTATACTGGTCTAATAACAGTGTTTTCAATAACAGTATTTATTTTTTAAGATATCCCAAAGTTTTATAGGAGGTTTTTGTGAACCTGAAAAACAGTCTAAGAATATAAGGTTAATAGAACTGTCCATTGCTAAAGTAATTTCTGAGCTTTCCTGGAGATATGGGTTATTAAAAATGAGGCTCAGCCAAAAGAAAATGAACATTGTAGACATTAACTAGATTAAAACTTGATTGACTGAGGGGTTTCAAAATGCAACTATAAATGGGAATCTTCTTGGAAATTGAATATACTACTGGGTTCTGTGTGGCTGAGTTCTTGGCTGTAGTCTGTGCAACATTTTTATCAGTACTTTGGAAGAAAACAAAAAATCATTATTAATGGTGTTTGTAGATGCCACAAAGATTGTAAAAATGGAAAAATCTTGAAAAGGATTAGGAGTGCATAATGGGTAATCGGCTAAACATGAGCTCCTATTTCAAAAAATAGCAATGCATTCCTTTGCTGCCTAAATATAATAAAATCTTATATTGGATCAGAAAGATCATATTAGTTTTGTTCTTGGTAGCAATGCAAATTAATTGCCTAGTGATGCTATTTGTTCTGATGCCCACAGTTCCCAAACAATGTTGATAAATTGAAGGATACAGAGATGATGTATGGAATGACTTAAATATTGTGAAATAACCTTAATAGTAATTCTCTCCAGGAGCTCAAAGCTGTTTAGGGATATATTAGTAGCCACATAAAAAACAGGAAATTGATAAGAGGGCTATTTAGTCAGATCAACAAATGCCTAGGATCCAACTAACATGGAAAAAAAATAATCTAGACAGATCAAAAAATGGGATGCATATTACTAACAGGAAGGGTAATCAGTCCAAGCATCACTCAACCAAGGATGTAGGAGGTAGCCCTTAACTAGATGTTTTTCAGTCCAAACTGGACATTTTAAAAAAATCCAGACATCTGTGTGTTAAAGGACACTGATTTATCCCAGTGTTTCCTTGGTAGCTTAACAGACATCTACAATGTAAAGTACAAGTACTATACAAGATAATTTACTGTGCTCTCAGCAGTTATGCACCACTTTAAAATACTGATGCAAAAGGCGACAAAAGAGAAACCTCAATGGTTATTTTCCACGAAAGAAAAGCCTGATCTGAATTAGCTGAGTAGCATCACTAGGAAATTCATTTTTCAGGACTTATTCTTTGTTGTGTAGGGTTAAGAACATATCTTGCACTACTTCTACCATTCAGGTATGCCGAGTGCAGTTTAGCTGTTACAGTGCCCAAAGCCAACTTTTGTATTACTCATCAAAGAAAATTCCCTAGACCTATAGGAGAACAAAGTCACCAGATGTTTTCTGCTAATGGCGTTGACATCTTTTCATTGTCTACTGAAGCAGTGAAATTATTTTCACCCTCAGTGGAATGAAATGAAGAATGTGAGAGGAAAAGCCTACGCTGAAAATGGATCTCTGCAGTGAGTTTATTTTCCTGCATATAGGACTCACTGTCTGACTGCTTGGGCTCATGTCCTTTGCAATTGCCCCAGTATTCCTAGTCCCTGGATACTCATCATACATAGGACTCATTGGAGACATTAAAAAGCTGTGACTGACTTTCTGTAATTTTCTCTAATGTGTCAAAACAAAAGGAAGCTTTAGATGCTTATGTTTATCAGGTAGTAATATTCTTGAAATCAGCCTGAAACTATTCATTGATTGCAAAGAAATGAATACTGGCACATAGCTTATGGTTCAGTTAACAGGATGACTTCCGTGCAAAGAAATGCCGTCTCTCCTGCTTGCCCTTTGCTCTGAAAAGACAATTGTTATTTTCTTTCTTATGAAGGTTGCAGATAAAGTAGCCAAAAATATTTCTGAATAATTGAAGATGGTCAACACCATCCTTTCTTTAAACCAACTCCATCAACATGAAGAGAGTGTGCACATACAAATCGTGCACACCTATTCTTTTTGTAAGTACAGAAGTAGCTACATTGCTGATCTGCAGTACCTTCAAATCCAATCTCTTTCCTCATGATTCCTTTCCATAGAAAACTATTCTTTTTCACTACCCTCAGAATCTTATTGCAAAATCTTTCCTAAGTAAACTTTTATAACATTAAAATTTTGAACAGGAAAAAAAAATAGTTTAAAAGAAAGAAAGGCTTATGTTTTCGCTAGGGCTCTAAACTCTGCATCACTGAAGAAAAGGGTGCCAGCTCAAGAGTAATAGTCACAACATTTCTTTTTATTCTTAAAATAAAATATATTGTGCTGGAGAAAACAAAAGGCAGGGGGATGGTATTCATTTACTACAACACCACAAATAGCTAATACCCCAGTAATTCAACTTCCTGTTCAATTCCAGAGCATTGTCTAGTCCTTCAGCTGATAGTGAAGGTCAGTGTATAATTGTACAGTGGTAGTGCTTACAGAGCTGAAAATACCAACATTTTTCTATTTTATTATTTTTTGTTTAATCTATGAGACCAAAAGACAACTTAAGATTCAATACACATTTAAATACACATTTACACATTCAATAACTCCTATTAAAACTGTAGTGTCCAGGCTAAACAACTTTTTTGAAACGTCTACTGAGAAAGGTCAAGAAAATGTGTTCCTTTGTGTGGAAAAGAAGTCTGATCATGCTCTCAGAGACCATTCTATTCCTTTAAAACCTTGTCTTTAGTATAGTTATGGCCCTGAACTAGCAAAATGGAAGTTTTCCCAACTGGACCTTCACAGAAGGAGTATTATTGTTGATGACAAATTATTGAATCAAAGGCTTTTTTGGGGGGGATTTTCAGTATTGTATATTTTGAGTAAATAAAACACCTAAATATGAAGAATAAATGTGTGTATCTCTGTACAAACAAATTATAATAACTCCCGCCCAATTCAGCAAAACACTTAATAATGTGTTTAACTTCAGGAATGACACTATCAGGATGCTTAAATACTTTTACAGATTTTGGCGAGTCAGGACTATAGAGATTTTCAACATTTCTTCTGACAATTCTCTTTCCATCTATTAATTTTAAGTATTCTCAATGCATGTTCTACTCAACAGAGTATGCTGTTGTTTGGCTGGTTTTTTACACCCAGTTTCTGACTATTTTAGTAGAAATTATAGTATCAATTGTAATTTCTTTTTTAGGAAGGTTAAGTATAGAGACATCAAGCTTCATAAGTTGTTGCTGGTAAAACTGTTGTGTGCAAACATTAAGACATCACAGGAAGAAAATTACTGTTCTGACATGTAATAGGCTAGAACTTGCATGAGCTTCATATGTCAGCTCAGAGCTTCAGATCAGTATTACTGTAGTGGCACCACCCCTCTCCTGAGGATGGAGTGAATCCAGTGCACCTAAACCAAATTAGGCAATTACAGAATGACGCTGAATCAAGTAACAAACAGTTACAAGCACTGTAATTAGCTAGATATTTCATTAGCAATTCGCTGGCTGGAAATCAGGGATGTTGAAGGACTGACAGAGTGACTCCAAGCAGCACTTGGAGAAATCATAAAACTCAGCTGCCTTAATACCATTGCCTTTATAGGATTGGTAGCTGCCATTTTTGGCTAATTTAAAAGAAAAATCAAATTTTAACTTTAAAGCAAAACTAGGTAATGTAAGGAAGAGTTTTTCTGCTCATGAATTTCCATAACAGATAAATATGCTGAGTATCATTTGATATTTAGCTTTGCTCACAATTGAAACACATTTACTGTTACTAAACCAAGTGCTGAACTGTGTATTTACTGAGAAATCCACACAGCAAAATCTTCGTCTCTCTTCTCTGTTTTTCCAAGTAGAGCCTAAGTCAAACTATGAGATTGGGTAGGAGCAAGTCAAGCTTGAAGAGGAGAGTCTTTAGAACCTTTTCAAACTGCTTAAATTTCTATTAGGGATTATATGAGATTGTTCCTGATAGGAAAGAGTGGACTTGGTGACCCAGAACCCTTCCTCTCTATTTTTTCTATCTTGTGATTGTAGTCTCTCAGTCTTGTGAGGCTTTACTATTCAGTAAAAAATCCATGCCCCTTCTCACTTAACAGGGACAGATTTACTAGAGATGACAAAGCGAGCTGTAAATTCTTACCTTTATCTTTTTCTCTTCTCGTTCCACCCTTTTCTCCTTAACCTCTGTCTTTTCAGAAGGAATAAAACCAGATGTCTCACCCTCTGCTTTATGTCATGTGCTCCAGCTGCCCAACCATTTTGTTACCTTTC
This sequence comes from Calidris pugnax, assembly GCF_001431845.1. Taxonomy (NCBI): domain Eukaryota; kingdom Metazoa; phylum Chordata; class Aves; order Charadriiformes; family Scolopacidae; genus Calidris; species Calidris pugnax. Next base: position 807,820 of record NW_015090786.1, on the reverse strand, counting down.
CTCTGGACTTGCTCCAGCTTCTCAGTCTTTTTCTTGTACTGAGGACACTAAACTAGACACAGTGCTCCAGACGCACTCTCAAGTACCAATTAAAGGGGAAGAATGACTTCCCTCACTCCACAGGCTCCCGTCTTGCTAATACATCCCAGGACGTTACTGGGGTTTTTTGATGCAAGAGTGCACTGGTAATGGTGTTTAATTTGGTGTCAATCAGAAGTGCCTGGTCTTTTGCTGTGAAGTTGCTTTCTAGCTGGGCTGTTTTGCTGCATGGGATCCTAGGTGAAAAACTTCACCTTCGCTAAATTTCCTGAGGTTCAAGTCACTCCATTTTTTCCAACTTGTCCAAATCCCTCTGGGTAGGAGCCCTGTCCTGTAATCTAGTAATTGCCAAACTTGCTGAGCCTCCATCCCATTACACGTCATTAGTAAAAGGCATGAAGCAGGACCAGCCCTGTTATTGATCCCTGAGGAGCACTGCTAGTCACTGGCCACCAGCTTTGTACCACTGGTCATTACCCCTCGAGTGTGACAGTCCACTCAGTTTCATACCCATCAGATTGTCCACTTTCCTGGTCCCCATGTCTCCAGTTTGGCTGTAACTTGAAGCAGGGACAAGTTTGCCTCCATGGTGCTGTCCAAGGGATGCTCCTGCTGGATGAGCTGCCTTCCCTGCCCTGGCTGATCTTCAATCAGGCATCTGAGTTGTCTCTGATCATGTCCCACCATGGGCCAATCACTTTATGCCCTAGGACACTTCTCAGTTCTGCCATTCAAACCAAGGTCAGGCCAGGTTAGATTTTAACAAATTTATAATTCACAAAGAACTTAGTCAGTTAGTAACATCTGAGGTAACCAGATGTATATATAACCAGGGCTCCCCGAAACTTAACTGTATTTCAGACATGGAGAAAAGAGGACACCTTACCATGAGAGTTGTTGGAGCTCAGCAAGGTCTGTTGGCTCCCTGAGGTCAGGCTGCTGGGGTCAGTGTCGGGGGCCCCTCAACCCTGGGGTTGTCAGGGCAGGGCCTCACTAGCAGTGCCCATCCCACCCCGCCAAGAGCAGGGCAGCTGGGGAGCACCCGGGCAACCCCTGTCCCAGGCAGTGGGCACCTAGGCTGAGGCTGGGCTGGGACACGACCTGCGGGGTGGGCCCAGCACGGTGATGTCCATAGCTGGGCCGAGCAAAACTGTGGGGAGCTGGAGCCCAGCCCTGCTGCACCATCACCAGGGCAGGGGCTGAAAGCCCTGAGGGGCTGACATGGGCTCCTGGGCTGTGGGCAGGTGGGGGAGATCCAAGGAACCAGGCAGAGGCCACCAAGCCTTTGGGAGCCCTCAGGGCCCTGACAAGAATTGGGTATTTTACTTCAAAAATATAAATTAAATGTAATATCCAAGAATGCCTCAGTACGGAAGACTAAAATATGGAACTAAATATGTCTGGAAAGTGGAACAATTGAAATCCCAAGTGTCCTGTCTCCCTTTAATATTTATGTTGCTGTTAAATACATTTTATCACTCCTTTATCTGGGTGATGTCCATAGCTGGGCCGAGCAAAACTGTGGGGAGCTGGAGCCCAGCCCTGCTGCACCATCACCAGGGCAGGGGCTGAAAGCCCTGAGGGGCTGACATGGGCTCCTGGGCTGTGGGCAGGTGGGGGAGATCCAAGGAACCAGGCAGAGGCCACCAAGCCTTTGGGAGCCCTCAGGGCCCTGACAAGAATTGGGTATTTTACTTCAAAAATATAAATTAAATGTAATATCCAAGAATGCCTCAGTACGGAAGACTAAAATATGGAACTAAATATGTCTGGAAAGTGGAACAATTGAAATCCCAAGTGTCCTGTCTCCCTTTAATATTTATGTTGCTGTTAAATACATTTTATCACTCCTTTATCTGTGGATCACCCCGTCTCTTCCTGCGCCCCCACCTTCCTTGGGCCCGGCAGCAGTGTGACTATCAGGCAAAGGAGAATCACCAAAGCATCGAAGGGCAATTTGCAGCACTAAATTAGTCTGTAAAACCTTTGGGAATGTGTTAAGAAAATGAATTGTTTTCATTGTTGCTGCTCCAGGGCCTTTTTTATTGTCTGCCTAAATAAATGGTTTTCTGAAAGACAGAATTTATCTGTAGTTGTTATTTTGTCCCATTGCAATTACCTGTACTTGGGGGTTCTTTACTTACATCACTTTCTATTATGGTATAAGTTCACTTTCCGTGATAGTATTTGAAATGTTACTTTTTTGTACTTTATAATAAAGAAAAACTTGGTTTAATGGCAGTTTGACAGCTTTTCCTCCAAGTGACAAACTAAAATTGATCAAATGCACATTAGAGCTTTTAACTCTGAATCATGTGGTATCCTGTAGGGAATGCAGCTGGAATAAGCTATGATGTATGAAAAACACTGTATTCATAACCAGATCATTCACACTAGACTTCCAGTTATAGCCTTTTATCTGCTTGACTGGTTTCACTAGATTTAAAAGTAGTGTCCAGCTCATCTATAATAGCTTAAGATCAAAATCCTTTGAGTTCTTTGGCACAGTACTACTGCTTATTTAAAACTCAGGCACTGTGGATTGAGTATTCAGATAGTACTGCTCAGTCAGTACTACAAAAGTCCTGACTTTCCTGCATACAAGGAGCATTTTTTTAAGCCAATAATGTTATGGCACCCCCTAAAAAAAAAAAAAAAAAAAAAAAAAAGAGCAAGCAGCAGAGTGGGATTTATCATTTGTTTGTTTAAAAAAGTTGAATGTTACACTACTATAGTGTCAGTCATGACATTTAAAATTGAAAAAAAAATTTTTTTCTCTTCAAAATTTTAACACCTGATTGATCTCTTGCTTAGATTGACTTTGATTGGGAGTAACTCGACTTACATCACACCGTGTTCAGCTATGTAAAACTGGTATGAATGAGTATTTAGTTTTAATGCTTTTCTGATGGCTTGTTGCAAGGATCCTTTTATATTTACAACTTTTTGGATGCTATGATATATAGCAAATGTTTGCAAGCACCTTGAGCATGAAGCACTTTCTAACCATAGTGAAGTATTAACAGCCACATATAAATATTTTTTCTATGTAGAGTCTTTCCCTGTAGTCTATCCAGTGAAATTATAAGGTGAAGTATAGATATTCACTCTAGATTGATACTTATGTTCAGCAAGTAGCCTTGTTCTAGAAATTCACAGTGATTTCTTCTCCTAAAATATGAAGTATCCTTTGAAACCTATGAAATATCATATGACAACAATTTGACTTCTCTTAGTAGTATCAGGTTTATTCTTTACTTCTTTTCACTGGACTCGAAATCTTCCTGATTTTTGGAGACTTCATCTTCTTTTCACAGTAGGAATTAAGTTTTTGTATATCAGCCAGCTGTGAATAAATAAGAAAAGCTTATTTCTTGACAAATTTCTTGAATAAATAAGTAAAGCTTATTTCTTGACAAATCAGGCTCCTTTTATGCATTTTGTCAAAGGTTCTCTGATATAGAATATGGTATTGCCATCTACAGAATTGACAGATGCACTTTACTGGTATTTAAATGAATTATTATTTCTCTTTCATTGTAGTAATACTAACATCTATTTGGCGGTTATAACGTCATAGAGAACTTGATTTGAGACAGCTTTGAAGATGAAACTGTATCAGCTGTCAGGGTTTTCCAGAGCAAAGTATTGTTTTCCTGCTACCTCACTTCTATTTTCTGCTCTCTCTGAAACAGCAGTACTGGGGGAATATTATACTAAGATAATTCTTATGCCTAATACACTGTCCTCTTCAAGAAAATTTCCTGCAGATGCAAACCCCATGTAAAGTGGATGCTGTGTAAATGTTCCAGTCTGCAAGTAAATGAAGCTTGCCTTCCTATGTATTCAAGCATTAAGAATATGCCACTTGATAATATCAAAAAGAACAAGAATAGTCAGAACAATTATTCAGAAAATAAAAGTTAGGTGCGCATATTAACATTTCAAAGAACTGGGTCTTTTTTCAGAAGATTGGTATATGTGACCTCCTGAAGCAAGGACTGAGTGCAGGGTTGCACTGGAAAGCTAGAAAGCTCGTGTAAATTTCTCTCACAGATTTTAAACACATTGTTGATTTTTCTTCAAAGGCCTTACTACTTTTGCATATGCCTTTGCAAATCACATTCTGCAGTATATTAAATCTGAATTTTGTTTGACAATGTTAAATATGTGTACATCCATCGATTTCCTGAGATGCATATTTAACTGAAATCTACCTCAGCAAAGTTTTTTGAGATGCATATTTAACTGAAATCTACCTCAAAGATTTCTTAAAATCCTTAAATCATAGCCAAATCACAGTTGATCTCAACTAGCCCAATAAAATGTACATCTTGTAGACCTTAGTCCTGACTCAGTTAAGCAATTAAATGCATCCTTTACTTAAAAAATGTATATTCTGTCAAGTCTCCTCATCTGAGAGATTTAAAATGCTTTACTTTAAGAAGCTTATTTTTTTAACAAGGCATCTTCTCTCCTACATTTTCTACTTCTGATTTTGCAGTCCTGTCAAATGAAATTCCTCTATGCTATCTGTCAAATTAAGTTTTATTTTGAATGGACTTTTTCTTAGTTGTTTCATATATGGAATGTCAAGATAATGATGTTCAAGACAAACGTTCAAATCCAAATTGTTTCAAATGATTTTAGATTAGGCACATTAATTCACCTGTCCCTACCAATTATCATTGGTTTAACAGTAATTTATGTCATATCTCACCTGAAAGCTGGTATATCTACAGTAAATTACCTTCAGTCTTTGAATAGTTAAAATTAGTGTAATGACTATGGAAGATAGAGCAGTCTGTTTACAACTACAGTCTAACTCCAGACAGTGGATTTTCTATAACTTACCTAAAACTAGTGGAAGAGATGTCAAAGATTTAAAAGGAAGTTGAATCAGACCTCCAACGACAAAAATGAGTACCATCTTCATTTAAATCTAGGGAGGGAGTTGGATTTAAAATTCTGGGTGGCATATAAAGATTGCATAAGGAAAGACTAACTGAAAATACTGTTTTTAACATAATTGTTGTCTAAAGCACTGGGAAGATTTGCTGAAATGGAAGGTGCATCAGGCCATCTGAGCCCTCAGTGGTTTACAGATTGGTTTGAGTTTCTAAATGATCAGAAACCAAGAAAAAATAATTTATAATGAAAAGTTTACTGAAAGTCATGAATGGAAAATTATATTTTTTTCCAACAAAGACAAACAAAAATATACAGCAAAAAAATTTAAAAGTTCAACCATTGTCACATATTTGAGAATCTGACCATATTTACATGGTGTGGCTAAACATAAAATGGTTACTGAAGAGCTCAACGTTACAGCCCCTGTTTCCTTGGTGAAGGAATTATTGGGGAAATTATTTACCTTAAAAAATCTCTCTCAAAAGCTAGAAAGCAGAACAAGAAGCTGTTTGAAAAAGGCCAATAAGGAGACACTGAAGGAAAAAAATTATGTTAAATCCAGTCTCTCTTGGTAATGTGTGCCTTACTTACATTTGCCATCATTTTGTGCCTAAATCCTTCTATCCTTTGCAAATTACTTAGTTCTTAGGATAATATAGGTCCTTTTCTTCAAGGCAAGACTCAATTGTAGAGGAAATGCGTATGGAAAACGTTTGGGTTTTGTCGTATTTTCCAGAAATTGACATACATTTAAGCTTTCATGACTGAGAGCTTAGTGTTTACACCACTACTCTGAGATGCAATAGACTTGAGTTTAAGTGCAACTGTGCTACTGCCAAATTGTGTACTCAAGGAAAACCAGTGATGTATTGATCCTACAGTAGATCCTGTGTGTTTAAACAACATCTGAGTCTGAAGTCAGTAGAAGTTTACACAGGAGCAAGACTTGTTTTCCTGTTGCATTTGTAGTCTAAGTGTCCTCTTCTAAGGTCTGTCACATATCAAAGGGGATTCCTTCTCCTATGTATTTTACCTTCTTTGATTGCCCAGGATTTTCTCTCCTAATTTTCTTGTGAGGTTCCTGTTGTAAATGGGACCTCATTTTAAGCTAATGTCTCCCGAGATTGTTGAAATATAAGGAAAAGGATATCATAATGAAAGCAAAAGATAAAAAGACTACTTACAACCCTAATGGTCTTATTCATATTTTTTTATTTTTGTTAATACTTGGAAATGTAAAAATTGCTATTAACTGAGCCTAATGTGAAGTCAGCTGGGGCTGGAAGAGACTGTCTTTATAACTTATTCAAACTGTTATAATATAAAATGTTTAAAAGTTCCCACAATATCTCATTTTATCTTCCGGTAGACTTCTCATATGAGTTTGTTTTCAAGATAAATGCAAATTACAATAAATCTTGCTTTTGTGGTCCCTACCTAATATGAAGATAATGCAGTTAATTTTAAATATGCTGTAACTTCTCAAGTAAAAACTTAATCCAATTAAATATATGCTTCATTAGATCTTTAAAGTATCCCAACTCAAATAATCAAAAAATCTTCTTAAAAGGCTTCTTATGTTAAAATTATAGTAAGCATATTCTCAGATATAAAAGAACTTAATTCTATTCTTAAAACTTATAGTGGAATCTACAGTAATTCATTACTTTTTTCATCTCTCGCTACACATTTCTACATCTGCAGTTGAGTAAGAATCCTGAAAGCTGGTGCTTATGGTATGTGGCACAAGTTTGCTTATTAAAATGCTCCATTAAAAACTGACATAACCTCCACTTGGAATTGGTAGAATTTCTGGGGTTTTATGGCAGGACATAAATTCTCCTGTATTAACATGTGCTGACCTGCATTAGCTCAGCATCAGACACAGCAAGGACATCATGCAGCCTACCTGATTTAGCAATCACAAATCTAAATAAATAAAAAACAACATGAACACAAGGAGAAATGCATGTTCCAGCATTCCCAACAACACTATGATTAATGATGTTAGTGCTTGAAAATGTTTTAAGTGCATTACTGTTGCTTTCTTGACAGATATTGCTTCATAAAATAATCTCATCAATGTATATCATAAACAATATAATTATAGCATATAGATGAAAGAATAAATGACAAGTGTGCTGTAAATTTTACCTCGTACATTCCAAGATGCATGTACACTCATTCAATTTATGATTTTATCTCCTCAGTTACCTATGGATTTACAAAACCTTGACATTAGGATCAAACTGGTATTATACCTATTAACGTTTACGTATTTACTAGGTTAATTTTTCCCTCCTACTTTCTCCTTTCATACGCCTTTTCATTAAGAAAAGGTTTCTTTATGTGTGCCTGGTTATCGTTTTTCCTTTTTCTACCTCATTCTACTGATTATAACAGAACACAGGTCTAAAGAATTTGAGTATATCACAGATATACCAACTAAGCAGGGGAAGCAGGACATAAAAAAACTCTTCTCACACAGACTAGCTTTCTTCAGTAAGTCTAGCTTCACTCTTGCCTTATGTGAAAGAGTTGAACTTGCCTCAACGAAATATCAAAAGGAGCTTAAGGAAAAAAAAAAGAAAAGAATAATGTATCAGCAAGTAGAGTCAACTTGGCAAGGGAGATATATATAAAAATTAAAATATGGTTATCTTTTTCAAATGCGCTCTCTCTCAAAACAGTGGGATATAGGAATCCAGAGAAGTATTCATGAGAGGGTGTTTGAAAGATATATAGAAGCCTAATATAAGAGAAACTAAAATTAATTTGAATCTAAGGGTTTTGTCACAATTAAAAAAAAATATATATTTGCCTTTATCAGATGAAGAAAAAGATATGGTAGAGCCAGAGTTTTATATTTAAAAAAAAAAAAAGAGCTGAGGTGTCAGTTAAAATAGCTATCATAGCCTTTCACTGCCTAGTGAAATATTAGAGACAGTTGGTGCTCTGTAATGGAAAAGGTCCAACACCAGCTTCAGCATGCTCATGTAAGCACTACCCTATCAAGTTGAGATTTTACGCTGACTTTAAAACAAAAGGGCTGAAGAGTTGAACTCTGCCTGTAAAAGGGGTTATGGGAAAAGAATTATGAGACCAAAATAGGATTAATTAAATTTAATCACTGGAAAACAACAAAAAGCTAAACCCCAAAACGAAAATTCTGCTTTATTCTTGCTGCACAAAAGTAAGGTAGGTATGTTTGAGGTGTAGAAAACTTTCTCTGCTTAGAGGATAAGAACACAAAGTCCTTGGTTATAATAGAAGAAAAGGAATAGGAAGGGGAAAGGGAAATTAAAATGTAAGAGGAAGGAGAAAGCAAGGCAAGCCAAGAGAATGAGCAGTTATGCTCATATATGTGATGGGTAAATCTGTTTTCCTCTTCAGCTTGGAGCAGGTCTGGGTTTAATTTTTTTTCTGCTATAAGGTAAGATAATGCTCTTGAAACATTTTTACTAGCTGGTAAAGTTCTTCTTGTTTTGCTGGCACACCTGTCTTGCTGTAGAGAACTTTTTTTCAAAGCCGCTGCTGCGTGATAAACTGTAAAAAAAATATTTTGGAATAGGAACATCTATACAAGACATTCTTTTAGTACAATTTGTTTTGAGTCTCCATGTGCAAATGACCTTAGGATCATTACAGCAACATTTTTAAAAAAAAACAAAGAGCAAGATACAGATAAGTACTTCAACACCAAGCGTGATCCATGGGTCTGACATGCCCCATGAAGGCCTGGCAGGTCTGTGTTGACTGCTCTTGAAGTAGATCCTAGGGTGGTTTTGGCTCTCAAGAGAAAATGTTTTCATTTCCCTTAATTCATCCAGTAGCCCTTTGCCAAATTAGTGGAGACTGTAATAATGGTATCTCTCAGGCCCAGGTTGAACCTTGTTCTCTTTGTTCTCAAAATTTGAGGAACAGATTTTTAAAATATTCATTGACTTTTTAAAAACAAAAAGGATGCAAATTTTTTCAGTGACATGCATAAAAAAATGAAGCTTTTCTTCACCACGTATCTTTGCTGGATATAAATAGAAATTAAAATAAAGGGTCTAGAGATCACTAAGGTCACTTAATAAGAGGTCACTAGAGGTCTCCATCTTCCAATGGTCTCTAATCCTTGGTGTTTTATAAGCAATTCTGCCTTTCTTTTCTCCCTTCAACACCTTCTGTCTCTTTTAAGGCTTCTCAACAGCAACATTCTGCAAAAATTTCCCAGGCATTTATTCAGGCAAAATTCTCAGTAACTTAAACGGATATTTGCCCAAATATGATCTGAGCCAGGGAATGATTAGTAAACCAGCTCCCTATTATATTATTTTCATATTTTTCCTTTTATGATTGTATTCTAGGAAATGGCAATTTCTTCATAAGGATTAGTGAAAATTACTCACTAAGGTACTTCTGTGTATTATTCATGATACTATATTTTGAAGCTGGTACAAGCTTATTGCAAGGCATTGTTTAATTTTCCTAAATGCTAAGCATAAATTCTGAAAATCAGGTTTTCAATGTGAATATTTGTATTTATGAATTAAAATCAATTGCCACATATAATGTGCAATATTGGCTTAATGTTAATTTTTATGAGAACATTTCATAGAATCAGAATCATAGAATCATGGAATGGTTAGAGTTGGAAGATCATCTAGCTCCACCCCCCCTGCCCTGGGCAGGGACACCTCCCACTAGACCAGGTTGCTCAAAGTCCCATCCAGCCTGGCCTTAAACAATTCCACAACTTCCCTGGGCAACTTGTTCCTGCATCTCACCACCCTGACAGTAAAGAATTTCTTCCTATATCTAATCTAATTTTGCATCTAAGTTTGCAGAAAATAAAAGCAAAAATGGTGTGTAAATATTTTAGGCAAAGAAATGTATAGTTATAACAAGCATTACTTTTTATTATAATGCCATAGAAATATCTAGTTATACTCCTAAAGACTGGAGCTTAATTGAGTATGAAGTTATTGCTTCAAGGCAGAAATGTAATTATGGATCATTATGAGCCACAGAAACCTTTCCTATCCATGTCACAAATGGATGTTTCCAAGAATCACAAAGAACAAATTAAAATACACATTCCTCTATGTTTTGAGAAGTAACTGGCAAGGGCTGGTTACTCGGAGTTAATAGAAGCCAAAAATTAACCTGACAGTTCATTGAAAGATGCTGTATACATGCTATGCAATAAACTTCTTCAAGTGTTCAGATTAAAATCTTGAAAGTAGATCCAGTGGAATTTTAATTGGAAAGGAAAAGCCAGCAAAAATTAGAAGTATTCTATAGGTACAAGGAATGTGCTTTTATGACTGGATTGCTTTGAATAAAATCTGATGTATTTGGAACAGCTGAGCTGGATGCTGAATTCCTTGTTTGAAAACCGTCTGAACAGAACAATTTTCAGCTGGGTCTGCAAATTGACTAATACAATATGAAGAAACACTAAAACATGTTCCCATATCACAAGGTGGTAAAAAAATTAGAGTGCCATAGAATAGTTCTGACTGGAGGGTCCCTCAAAAGATCATCTTTTCCAAGGACCAGTTCAGGAAAGGACTAAATTCAATGCTAGACAAGGGACATTATCTAAGTAAGTTTTGAGTATCTCCACTCATGGAAACTGCACAGCCTCTTTGGATGACCTATTCTAACGTGACTATCTTCATAGTAGAATTTTTTTTCCCAATATCTAATAGTACTCCTACACTCATAATCATACTACAGTATTCATAAAGATATAGTGTCATATAGTGTCATAAAGATATTTTGTCATGTTTGATTTCTGCAACATTCATTTTGAAAGACAAAATGCATCTAGAAATTCAACACAAATGAGCCCTACACACCTCTTCAATCCCATAGAACAATTTGTAAACTGAATTTAGGTTAGGATTTTGCAAGTCAGTATGGTTGAATTTTACTCTCAAATATAATTATTACAAGATAACTTGACAAGATGCAGGCTAGCAAGGGTTTAACCTGTCTTTGGATCTATCATATCTACTGAAATTCAGTACGTCACATTTAAAACAATACTGTTCAGCTGCCTGGAAAATTTTTTAAGGAAAGTCAAAAGATTAATAAAAAAAATAATGGCTAATATTTTAAAAAAACTGATCATTCTTCTATGATAATATATGCTAAGAACTACAGGATAATAAATTCTGACTGTATATCAGGATTAAAAAAAAAAAAAGTGATATATAGCTCCTTCATTGAAAAGGAATAGACTGGCACAGTTTTCCCAGCAGACAAAATAAAATGATGATGGGTGGTCTGTCAAGAAATGGCATTACATTAGCAGAATGAGAAGTGATTACAAACACAGAAATCCAATAACCAGAAAAAGAAATTATCAGCCATTGGAACAAGCTTGGCTCCCTGCCAAGTCTTACATAACTTCAAACAAATTATCTTACAAAGGAGGTTGAATTTACAGATATATTTGAACACCGGGAGTCCAGATTTGTTTAACCTTATTTTACCATTACCCTTTCTTTTCTCCAGAAGTGGCTTCAGTAACATCTGGAGATAACCTGGTGGAATAAATCACTCTTCTAGCTTAAGAAATTATGTTAGAAACTGACTATTAGTGTACTAATAGTAATAACAAGATTTTTGTTGTGTACTAGTAATACTGGCAAGGAATTCATCAAGTTTCACCTGTGAATAGTCTGTAGTGACTCCAGCACGACTTTGAACAGAAACTATAGAACATCCATGATGCAAATACCTCTGACCTCATTCAGTTCAGGTAAGAAACGAAAGATCATTGTGTGAGTCACTTTAACTAGAATACGCAGGATAACCTTTTTTTTTTTTTTTCATTAAACTTTAAGAAAAGGTGCAAGGTGTCCCATCCAGAGCCCAAGAGACCAAATCCCTTTCTGATTTGCAGGGCAACCTTCCAGAGGGAAACAAATTATGCCCCCACAATTTGGAAAACTCTGATAAGAAACCTAACAAGGCTACAACTGCAACATCAATTGATACCCAAAGAGTAAATGCCTGCAGGACGGCCCGCGCAGCCCCTACACGTCGAGGCGGCAGGTGAGCTCGGCACGCTTTACTCCCTTTGTGCTGCGGGGGCAGGCCGAGCGGACACCATCCTGCATGGCTGCGTTCGCCTCAGCCCGGCCCGCCTCAGCCCGGCCCCCTCGCGCGCAACCCACTCGCGCTCACCCCCCTCGCGCGGCCACCCCGCGAGCCCGTCCGCGCGGCCACCCAGGGCCCCCTCTGGCTGCGTTTAAATCCCCGCGCGGCTCCTGGCCACGCCCCCTCCCCTCCCGATTGGTTGTCGCGGACTTCCGTGTTCCGGCTGGGGCTGTGAGCGGCGCCATCAGCCCTCTCTCATCTGCCTCTAAATCAAGATTTTAGTGCAATGGTCAGACAAGGTTAATTCCCGCAGTTGATTTGCCCTTCGCTGCATTGCACCTATCTTCTGAAGTTTTCATTCTTTGTCACGGTTCACAAAATTGTATGCTTGCACAGAAAAGAAACACAATTTTCACCTTAATTACTGGGAATATGAGAATAAATTCTGGCCAGAAAGAGCAACACCATGGCTGCATACAGATATAGTGCGGATTGATCAGCATGGCTAGAAAACAACATGGAGCAATCATTAATTGGATTTCAAGCTTGATTAACTTCCTAAGAAATCTCTCTCTCGCTACCCATCACTGCTTTTGATGATTAACAAGACTTGCCTCCCTTTTCTAAAGCCCCTATAGCTCACTGCATGGCAATAGCAGAGCATAAATGCATACATAAAAGATAATATTACTTACTCTACTTGCTTTGGGTCTGGAACTGAGCTATTTATTTTCAGCCTAGGTTTAACGATCCAAACAGCTTGGCTTTCAATCCATTCTGAGCTACTTACAGCAACATTTTCCATAGGCCAATAAGCTTTCAATCCAAACCAAGACCATTCTCTTTCCTCATTATATTGTATTTTTTTGATTTTTCTGATTTCTACTTTTAGCTTCAATGGCAGTTTGTTGGAGAATAAGAGAACCCAGGCCTTTTAAGCAACTCAGTGCCAAATATGCCATGAAATAAATTTTTTTCACTGGAAATAATAAGACCGGATAATATGATAAATGGCCAGCTGTTTTTTCTGGGAAATACATGACGCAGTATAATTGCACACTACCCTCTACTTCCATTCAGATCTCATTTCAAAGATTTGGTAACACTTCATATTTTGAAACATTTCAAGGTACACGCTCTGAAATTCTCATTATTACAGGAAAATACAGGTTTTGCTTAAAAGAACCAAACTTCTGCAATTATATGGACACTGAGGAATGAATTAGTCAACTGTTCACAGTATACTTCTGATTTAGTCTCACTTATTCAACAAAGATTCAGGAGTAAATAAATACTGTTAATATAAGTTTAGAAAAGTAAAATATATTTTCCAACTCCTATTCAGTAGTGTTTCGATATGTTCTACAAATATCTTCAAAAGTTTCTTTAACCCAGTTCTAGTGCAGACTCTACAAAAGATTCACCTCAGCAGAATGTTGATAAGGTTTTTATTGACCCCTTCAAAGACCATCGTTTTCACATCGTTTGACACGCACATATGATATGGCAGCAGCTGGGAGATCTGCATCTCTTCCCTTTTCTGTAACCCTTATTGCTTTTGTGTTCAGCCCTTGTGCATTTTTTGGTGGCATTTCTGTAGTACATGATCATGCAACATGCAAACTACAGTAAGCACAGCTCATTTGCCAAACTAGTGTCAGAGGATCTCTCGAATGGGATCAGAAACTATTTGTAACATGGCTCTGAATTGTTGAGCCTTTTATTTATTTCTTTAGCCAGGCAAAAGAGACAGATTTGGCATTGTGACAATAATCACAGCTCTGCTGTGGGCCGGTTGCCATGTATTAGTTGATGAAGACCTCCAGTCTCTGCTCTTTATTATGGCTAAACAGACTAGTTTAATGAATATTAGTGTCAATTCACTGAAATGTAAGTTATAATCAACTGAACTAGAACAACGGAAAAAAGTTAGTTTCCAAGAAAAAGTGGGGAAAAAATCTTCCATGGGGAGATATTACAATCTCAAGTTGGTCTAGGATGAGGAAACAAGCATATATGCTATCTGAAGGCTCCTGATTACTGAACTAGTCTAAAAGTCCAAGCTATTATCTTTCCTTAATTAGCATTTAACAACACACTTTAGCATAATGAGGATCTTGCAAAGTAACCTCCAGTCAAAAGGAGGATTAGACAAGAGCAGAGAAAATAAATGAGTCCCACAAGAAAAACTTTCCATCACCCTTTTCACCACTTCTGTGTGCTTCGTGCTCATTACACTCTGGCTAAGAATTAAGCTGAATGTCCAAGATGAACGTGAGAAATTACGAACTCATAATGCTCATATCACATCGCCCGCATGGAACTATGTCTTCCAAGCTACAGGCATGAGTAGCACTGATCATTTCTCACACAGCATCATAAGCCATTATAATGTGTACTATTACAATGATTTAAAGCCTGTAGGCTTTTAAGGGACATCATATTTAATGTTATCTACCTAAGCTAAACCATACTTCATTTTATTTTTGTGCTGCTTTACAAAACGAGGATGAGGTTTTGTTGTTTGCTTTTAAATAATCACCCTGCAGTGTGATGGAATATCCCAGGCAGAATTAGACCTTGAGTGTCTGACTAGCTCAATATAGCAAAGCAGCACTAAGCAAATTCAGAAATGTCCCTAGTCTCATTCTGAAAGGCCAGGAATGAGCCATGTCACCACAAATGATCAAATAATTCAAAGCGAGAAAATATCCAAGTGTCATTCGACTGTCATTTAATTTTTTCAAGATTTTCATATTATTGCTGTTTGTTAAGTAGATTATTTCAACACTAGCACTCTCAACGACAGCCTCACCTCCCTTTTCTGGAAGACGTTATTTTTCCTTCTTCTTTATGAATTCTTTAAGACTAAACACTCCAAACGTTCTGTGCAGGTGTGCTTCATTCTGCCTACATGTTCTCCTTAATACCTTTTTAACCTGTCATCTGACGTTATTTTTACTTAATGAAGGAACATATTTTCAAAGATAATTAAATTTTTAAAGTTGCATGGAAACTTTTGTCCAAGAGGCCTATAAAAACATCAATGCTGAGGAAATGAATTCAAACCTTTTTAGACTCCATGGAATCTGTCTGGGCAATGAAGACCTTACAATTCTCCAGACAGGAAAAAAAATCATGGAACATGATGGAAGTGAGGTGCTGAAAATGCAGTACAGACACCTGACTGACTATATTAAGCAGAAGCTAAGGAAGAAATGCTGGGAAAGAAAATTCAGAGCAAGGCAAAATAATTAGTTCATATGGAAACAGGGTGCCTATAGAGAATTCACCTGGCTTTTCAAGAAAGCTAAAGACATAGCACGACTTTAAATAAATCCTCTTTGCCTTCTCACTCTGTGGGGAGGAAGGGGAGGAATGGAGAACTGTGGAGTTCCCCAAACCTTTTATTGAAGCAGCTTTTCCTTAATAGCTTGGGGTAAGAGAATTCACCCATCTTGCCACAAAAGTGCTGCTGAGGCATTCAGGCAGCTTATGGTTTCTAAGAAAAGAAAGCTGCTGCAGATTTCTTACCCCTAAAGCATTTGGGTTATCCATGCTGGTTTGAAGAGCCCTGTGACACTCTCAGACCCGACATGAGTCACTATGTCAATCCATTCTCCATCTTCAGAAAAATACTTCTCCTCAAATGCCCACTGCTGGTTTTGACAGTAGAATCTTTGGGAGTAAAATTCAAAGCATAATGTATTGCACTGTAGGCAAAAAAAGTACAAAGGATGGGTGGACCAATAGGCTTTTAATGTTTGTAATTTTCTGTTCATGCTGGGAGGAAACCAGTAGAGACAGCACTTTTAAAATACGTGAGGTAGCTGTTGTTGGGCTGTGCTAGCTCAAGGCATTGCAAATAATATTTTTTGCAATGTCTTTTAAGATACTCAGGCAGAGACAGATTACAAAGCACCATGGTATCAACTACAGGCAGTCTCTTATCCAGACTCTTAGAAAAGCAATAACAAGGGAAGCTGATTGCCGATCCGCATTCAGGTAGTTTCACTCAACTATGCTGGAGAAGCCTGCCCACCCTGCATCTGTCTCAGCTTTTGTCAGCATCAAACCTCACTCTATGATTTTTAAAGACAAAACACATGGATAAATATGAATACCTTAAAAGCCTTAGCACAAATGTAACTAACTTGTTAAATACCTTTAGCTGGTATCAAGAATAATTTGCATTGGAAATGGATTTTTATTTATTTGTTCAGTTAAGTAGGGGATAAAGTTCTAAATTGTTTTAAGACAGCTGTTTCCATTTTAGCTGATGTAAATGGATAATCATGAGATCTTGTACACACAAACAGGTGGGGCCATTAAATGCCTTCTTTCTCCGTTCGAATGCCTCAACTGATCCCCATTAATATAGCCACTAAAAGCTGTACAAAGCTTTCCTAATGAAACCACAGGGAAACCGCTGGTCCATTTGGGATTTCAAAATCAATTACAATATCCTGTTTCAATTAAACAAGGAAGTTTTCATTCACACTTAGGTCCAGCTCCTTTCCACAAGTTGCCGTAGAGGCTGAGGATAAAAGCAAAGGCTCTGTCAGAGGGCAAAGAGGAAAGTCCTAAAAGGGGATGAGATTAGCGTATGGCTTTGCAAACATGTTATGAGATTATTTCTTATCTCTCCAGTGTTTCTACTTTCCCAACATGGTGGTGGTAAGAAGGATCTGGATCCTTTAAAGGCAGTCCTGGGAGAAGCAAAACCCTATATTCCATTTTGGTTTCAGGTTTAGTATTATGCTAAGTAGCAAAGCCAAATGAAATGAATTTGCCAGCACAGCCTGTTGAAGGCAGAAATCTCACATAGTACAGGTGCAGATCAGCTTCTGGAGGGTCCAGCTGTTTACTTATAAATTCATGCTTCTCATAAAGACAGCTGAATAAATCAGCTTCCATTGACTAAGAATATTACGCCTCAGTGCAGTTTTCCAACAGCTTTGGAAAACAAACTGCATGGCTAAGCTAGCTAGCTTTCTTTTCACTGGGAACAGTTTACTATCACAGCAGTGAGGTCTTACTAAAAATATATAATCAAAATGAAGTACCCTAAATACCCACACTGTGTTAAAACTCATCTGATCTACTCAGTTAATAGAGAACATAAGAGAGGGGTCTAGTGATTGTGAAGTGTCTTCACATTCACCATGATGCTCATTCATGTCATGGGACATGAACATGTCATATTGATGCTCATTCATGTCATGGGACATGAACATAACATATAACATATAACATATAACATAATATGCTCCATGGATTGCACACTTTGCACCAATAGGAAAAAAATGGGCAGCAGTTTGCCTATTTACTGACAAAAAAAAGCCCCTCCAAGGTCCAAGATAGATCAGAAAATAGAACCGTATTTAATCAGGTGCATCCCTAAACCTCATGTTTTCTTTTCAAGGGAATTAAATTAGAAAGATGAGAATGACTTGCATGCTAGCACAACACTGACTCAGTAGAAAGCTAATAGATTAATGACAAAGGCACCAAGTTTCATCTGCTGAGTTCTGGGGCAAGTTTTGCTACTTGTAATATATTTTCTAGGTAGTATTGAAGTGTATATGTATCCCAGTGTTTAATATAAATGATTATTTTTCTTGTGTTTTTACTACTTACTATTTGCTCTTTTAAAATGCTGACATGCAATGACAGATCAAAATCAAAATTTAGATAGCTGTCTGTATAACCAGAATGAATCATTCTGCTTATTAATTCATATTTAATCCTTCTCTGTGGCTGACATGATGTCAGCTTGACAAACTTTTTAATACAGTTTACTTACTGATCTCAAGGGCCTCAGCTGTTGGTATGTTGTTTATTTTGTGGCAGCATTTTAAAACCAAGTCAATAAAAATCAAAGGTCTGAAATTACATGTATTGAATTTTCCTTGTGATGTTGCATAGGAATAAAACGGTTATTTTAAAAGTAATCGTAGCATGGCTAACGCTACACACGTCACAAAAGTAAATGCAAATCACCCCAATAGAACATGAAAATCATAGAAATAGAAAAAATATATTGAAAATTATATTTCATGCACATTATACACAAAAATGCATGTTTTCTAACAATGGTTTTTAAAAATTGGTGACAGTGGCTAGTTCTAAGGAAGGATTTAACAGAAAGAAAAATAGCTATAAATTTGAAAGTTCATAAGACTTCAAGAGCTGAAACTGGCGACAACAAAATAATGAAGAATTAATATTTAAAGATAGGAAAGAAAAAAACACAAGGAAAGGATGACTTAAAACAGTGGAAATAGTGAGTGAGTACCAAAAACGTGTAATAGATGCAGAACTTAGAAGAATTTTTAATGAATAGTGTCAGAGAAGCATATATATCATTTGTCATCAAGCTGGTAAGTGGATGAGAATAATTACTATGGGTACATAGAACAGAACATAGTATGGCAACCACTGCCATAAAACAGAATAAAATATGCCAATCTTACGAACCCAAACCCATGCAGTTTCAGATCAGGGGTAGGAGTAAGTCGAGGAATATAGATATTCCTAGTTTAGAAACTATATATATATGTGTGTACACATATATATACACACACATACTTTCTGTGTGTTCTCCTAGACTCTGATGTTTTCCATGTTGGTGGATAGGCTTATTCATTCCTTGTGGAAATCACCAAGAAACTACAAAGAGGCATGGAGGTTAAAGTAGTTATTTAAAGAAAGAATCACTTATTCTGAATGATCATGCTATGAACTTATCTAACCTGTATAACCATGTACATTCATTATTGCTATTTCCTGTCTCTGTCTTGTTTGTATTCTTCCTAGTTCAAGAAAGTCTTTTTGCACCCCAACCTCCCACTGATGTCAGTGAGAGTTATAATTTAAATTAAAAGTATGTCAGCAGCTAAGTCTGCAAACAGTCAGAAAGTGAAGAAAAAGATGTAAATCATAAAAATGAAAGTGGAAAAAAGTAATGAAGGGTTGAGATAGGGTAGAATGTAACAATTCTTCAGTACACTTCAAATTCACATTTGACTAATGTTTACATTTGCCCTGAATCAGTTTTTTTCTTTCCTAAACCTGAAACATTTAAAATATAGAATCTAGATTAAAAGTAAACACTAATCTGTTTAATGTCAATGAGCTTGAACTCACCAACCCTAATTTTTAAAGAAATAATATTGGGAGGGAGGTAAGATGTTGAAATAGCATAACAGAAAAAAAAAGGTTGGAGTTAGTGAATCTCTACGATCTTCAGCAATCAAGCTTTTAGCACAGAGAGCCCAGCTGAGGAAGTTGGGTAGTAAAAAAGAAATAGTAATATCCTCAGATTACTGATGCAATGATACAATGATAAATTTTACATCATAATACAGTGATAAAGCTTACTGGCAATTCTGACTAGATCCCAGCTGGAAGACATTCCCTTCATCAAAGTATGCCACATAAAAACTCATTTAAATGTCTATGCATAATTTGCCATCTGAAAGTTTTAACCAGCTGCTCATAGATACACATATTCTCTTACTTCAGTGATGCAAATAAATTTTTTTCAGCTTTTTTGAAAAAGTTAGGGAAATTCTGTCTGTTTTCCCCTTCTGATGTTGTAACTATATTAGTGTGAAAACGGGCAGCCGTTGAAGCTTTCATTCAGACATTTAAAGCACAACTCTTTAAGGATGGTTTATCTCCAGCAGATGTTTTGCTCTAGACCTTTAGCCTTCCAATCCGCAAGCAATTAAGATGTCCTTTTAACCAAACTACAGAAGCAGTTATTCACTCTGCAGTCCAATTAATTGTTTGGTGGATCTGCATTGGTATGTTTTGGGGTTTTTTTCCTATACAGTTGAAAAAAGAGTCTTTTTGAAAGAACATTCATAAAATTGAAAGTGTAGTATCGATTGTAACTTCAATAAATTCATAATTGGCTGATTTTGGCAGTCTTAAGCTATACAGCAATGTACCTTAAGCCCTCACCTGAATTACTCTCCTTTCTGTGCCCTAGAATTTTTATTTAGAGATACTGATGGAAGCCCAAGAAATGCCAGTGCTGGGAAAAAAGTAGGTGCTGGGGCTATACACAGGTTTGGAGCAGGAGAGAGTACAAGGGAACGTTTTTTTCCTGGTCCAAAGCTGTCCAGGGTTTTAACATTTATATTACGCTTCAGCATGTAAATTAACATTTAAAAATGAGTTGCTTGTCTAAGGTGCTCCATAAAGATTAATTTCTCTTGAAATTTTGCCCCTGCAAAATATTCTGTGATCCGATTACTTTTAGGCCATAGATCATAACCTGCCACCATCTGACAGATACGCTTTATAATGTATATATCAATAGAACACAGCATTCAGATCAGACACTCTACCAGAGGGCCTGGAAGTGCCTTGCAGACAGAAACTCAGCAAGCCTCCTTCATCCTGTTAGCTGGGTGACTATTTTACCCTGGCTGGGAGAGAAATTTGGAGTAGTTGCATTGGTAGTGCATAGCAAACTACAATAGTGGCATGATCAAGATTTGTAAATATCAGTCCTTGGGTCCAACCAAATTACCGAATAGCTACTTTTCTGGCTCTTCTGTGTTTTCATTTTACCCAGTTTACATGATACGCTCAATATCTTATGATGCAGTGCTGGATTATCACTGGCATACAGAAATATTTGTTTGCAAAATACACTGTATAACTCAGGGCCTCAAAGTTTATGAACAGAAGACATGCTTTAGAATATGCAAAATACCATTTCAAGCACACTTTAATGCTTCACTGGGACTAGTGCTTAAATTTCAATTGGGATTTTTGTGCCTTCATTTATTTCTTTTCATTTTGCTTTCCTTCATTTTGCTCTACAGCCCCAGTTATTATATTCAAAGCCAAGAAAATCCAAATTCTATCCCAAGTTTGTAGGGGAAAGACATGTATCTTCAGTAGATTTCTGTTTTCCTTCCTTTTTTAGAAGGACTTCTTAAAATTTCCTGTAAATTTTTCTGTTGAAAAATGGAGAACTTGCTTGCAAAACACTGAGATCAAATATACTAGCACTGTGATTCAGTAAAATGTGAATCAATTTGTGAATCACCATCAGCTCTCAGATCACACCTCTGATCCTCATCCTTCATCTTTCACAGGAAATAACCTAATGCTCATGACAAATCTAGATTTTAAATTCAGATACATTAGATGAATCTAATCCTGCTACCCCTAAAGATGGTGAACAACCAACTGTTGATGGTCTGAAGAACTCTGCATTTGAACTGTTTTCATTGTCATAAATACTTCTTTAGAAATACACTAAACTAAGCACCCAGAATTGGATCTCTTCTAAAACTAGTCAATTGTTTCATAAAGCCTTCGTGAATAAATGAATGCAAGATTCTATTAAAGTAACTTATAAAACAGACATTTTTTTATACTGCCAACTTGCTTAAAACTTAAGACCACATTTTAAAAGAAATTTGGATGCCTGAAGGTACAAATACTACCTAAGAGAAGCCTTCAGGGAGAGTTCAGTAGTTAGTAATTTTGCAAAATCCCACCTAGCAATTGTTGGCTTCTTTATCTGTGCTTAATTGCTTCTAAATAAATGGCCCTATGCATTTCATTAGAACTCATGCTCCTGACATATTCTTATCAAGCTGAAAAAATAAGTGGAAAACCATAGTAGGTATTTAGGGAAACAGAAAGGATGGAGGCTGATATATACTGAAGAGTGTTACACAAAATTACATTATATATATTCCCTAATTATGTGAGGGTTACTTTAGTAAAAGACCGAAGTTATCTTTTCATGTCTTTCATGGAGCAATGGACAATCTTTATGCATTGGTATACCTTTTCCTCCTTCTACCATTTTACAGCTCTAGTGGATAGGCACTCTCACATTTTCAAGCTGTCTGGGGGTTCAGACTCACACGATAGCTCAAAGTATGCTGAATGCATATGCTATATAAATCTTGGAGCCAGCCAGCTAGATCATCAACCTGTGAAACTCAAACAAGAAGGAGAATAATGTGTGAAATAGCCTGGGCTCCCATGATTTCAAAGTCAAGACAGTGTTATCAGCTCCAGCCCTCTCTTGGATGCAACTACAAAGATGTAAGATAAAGTCTTATGTCAGTGCTTTGTCAACGCATCAAATTTCTTTCCAGCAGGATTCACTTCTCAGTCCATCAGGGGACTCAGGGAAAGATTGCTCTTGTCATACGTTTAATATAGTTTCCTGAATGATTTCTCATATTCCTCAGGACAATCAGAAATGTGATACTACTTAGTATAGGAGAACTTCTCAGGTGACTTCGCTGATGTGTCTTGCTCACAAAGCTATGCTGATTGCTGGATTTGGTGTAGAGAGAAATTTTCTCCCTGATGAGACTGGCAAGGCTGCCAAACAGATTGGTATTATCTCTGCTTTCCTCTATATATAGCATTTCCTCATATAGCATAAGTTACCTAATCAATTCTCTGCAAAATACTGCAGGGTCCTCTGACTCTGCAAACTCTTTGGTCTGTCTGGTCTTTCCTATTCTTTATCATACAGGGTGGAATTGTTCTGACCTAAAGAAGGCCCTTTTTACCTTACTTCCTGGATTGTATGATCCCTTTAAAATATCAGTGGCATCTTCTCTATAACATGCCTTTCAAAGGAACCAGAGACTGAATAAATTCTCTTAACACACAGGGAAATGGAGCATTCTTCACAGGGACACATACAAGGTAAAGGAATTCAACTGTAGATGTCTGAACAGTCTTTCTGGAAGAAGAGTACAGAGTCATGGGATTGTTCTGCTTTTCTTCATCCTACAAAACAGTGTTGTTGTTAGGGTCTTATTCTGCATAGTCTGAACCTCTCCAACTGGATCTCTGTGGGCAAGAACATCATGAGTGCTCTCAGTTAGCACTTTCGTCTTTGGACATTAGTCATGATCTCACCAAGAAGACTTGCCCTAATTCAATTTCTTTAATATCAGCATTGTTAATTCCATCTGAACACAAGAAAAAACCTCTTTTACTGTGATGGTGGTCAAACACTGGAACAGGTTGCCCGGAGAGGTCATGGAATCTTCAGCTGTGGACATATTAAAAAGCTGTCTGGACACAGTCCTGGGCAACCTGCAGTAGCTGACTGTGCTTGAGCAGGGGTTGGACTGGGGGTTCTTAAGATGTCAATAATTTCCTGTTCCAAGCTAGAAAGGTCTAATTTCATTCATCAATCTCTTGTTATTGTAGTACACAAGGAAATTGTGAGAAGATACCTTCAACTGAATATATGACATTCTTTTACATTTTCGCAGTTTACTATCTAATAAGTGATAGAAAATATTTTTCTGGTTTGATTTCTTCTTTGTCATTTTCCTCCATCATTTAAACAGTATCTTGTCATCTTTTAAATTTGTAAATGCTCATCTTTAATTTTTTTTTGCAACAACGCATATTCAATACTACGCTGAATGTTTCCATTTCTGTTCAACTAAATAGTTTTTTGTTCCTCCTCATGTATCTAGCCTGCTCATCTGCCCACTATTTTCTGCTTTCAAGACTGATCTTAAATTCATAACTTTTTTTTTTGTTGGTAACTTCTTTTAATTTTTAAAATTCGTATATGACAAATTAAATCACTTTTGTAATTTCATCATGTGTGCCAACTATATTTTCCTTCTTTTTCTTCCATGCTTGTTAAAGCATCTGTCTAAGTGTCTGACAGACTGATTCAAAGAGTAATAATTTACCAAATTTATTATTTCTGTACCTGCTTGGAAGCATACCTTGAGCAATTTCAATTTAATATTTAAAAGGTTCAGCTCTTAGTCACATGTTTATATTCTTTCTTGTTCTCACAGTATAAAACTCCATTTTGTGGATAGGACACCCCCTCCCACAAAAAAAAAAAAAAGGGTAATTTTTTTTTTTTACAAAAATATTTTTTTTAAAAAAAAAAGCTATTGGAACTATTTTATTCAGTACTAATAAGCAAGTAAGATTTTCTAGAAAGGAGTTGGAACAGATTGGTGAGGGAGGTTGCAGAGTCTCCATCCTTAGAGATATTCAAAAACCATCTGGACATGATCCTGAGCTTTGTGTGGTCTTGCTTGAGCAGGAGGGTTGGATTAGATGACCACTGGAGGTCCCTGCCAACCTCAAACATTCTGTGATTCTGTGTGATTCTAAGTTTAAAAACACACTGACAAAATAAAGGATACGGTTTTAAGCTTATATTTTCTTAATTTTCCTCTTTTTACTTGTGATTTTATAGAACACTTTACATAAAAAATTGTAAGAATTTATTACCTTTACTGAGCCAAAACAAATCCAGTAATTCATTAAATATTTGGCCGGTTTCAGTGATTTTGATTCCTTAGACTCTGGATTGCACATATTTTGTTTACGTCAGATCACCAAGTTACTTTAAAAAAAAAACCTATTCAACATGTTATTTTGGGATTTCTTTTTCCCAGAAGGTAACTGAATATTGAGGCACACTGGGTTTGCTGGTTTTTTTCTTCTTGATATGGTCTAAAGTCATAGCCACCCTGTATTTCCTTGACAGACTATAGGGCTTTAGGTTACTGGGCCTTTTTACTTAAATTCAGTTAGAAACCTATCTTATTGGGGTTTTTTAGAGTTATTATATTATATAATAGTATATTATCTTTTAAATTATTTAACATCTCATCCAATTTCTGAACTACTCTTTCTCTCACTGCTGCCTGTCAGTGTCCAACTTCTCAATGATGTTAAAATTTCGGAAAATGTCAGGAGGTAATCTTTCTCTGCCTCCTTCTGTAGGCCACCTCAACCCGCAGCATTAATGCAGTCTGTCTCCAATTACATCCCCAATTTTAGCCCGAAACAATTCTGTAGACGATCTAAAAGTACTGATAAAATGGAAATATTGCTAAAGGCATCATCACTGAATCTGAGTAAAACATATAAACACACCTTTCAACACAGTGTGTCTTTTTGGCTGTGGACAATGCCACTGCTGTCCTTCATTCTTATTCTGCTTTTGAAGAAACGGAAAAAGGACTGATTCCCTTTTGCTCTAGGCTAGTAACATGCCTACAATATCTATACATTATCATTTTTTTCTGTCACATCAGCTTCTTACTTAACCATTTGTTTCTAACAATTTTTTAAAATTCTGACAGAATGCATCTTAAATTTGAAATTAACATAAAATGGAATAGTGAAGTGGATGAAAGAATCAAACTAATAAATACAAGTCATAAATCCACTGCACAGAGAAACTGAATAGCTTATTAAAATGTCAAGAAAGGCCCTTACGCTCACATGTTAAACTCTCTGCTATGTCTACATGCAGTTTTACACATGCAAAAGTATTTCAGGTATGATGTTAGAAAAGTGTGGTCTAACATCATAGATTCAATCATTTTTGGATATAAATATTTATAACTAGAGTATAAAAATGTATCTACAATTTACATGGGTAGCTCTTCTACATCTCAGGTATGAAAAGATATACTAGTATTAGCATACTAATGCTATATTATACTTTAACTGTGTCAGGCTACTTAAAACACCACTTTTCTGTGACTAGAAGATGGATCTTCTAGTTGAGTATAATTTGGTCCAAGCCTGTGTTATTTGTTAAAATAATAACAATTAATTTTAAAATTACTTTGTTTAAAAAATGTTTGCATCATAATAAATGGTAGTCATTTAAGAGTGTTGTAATTTCTTCTTCCCACCCTCTTGATTTTATCCCCTCATCATGCTTGAACAAGAATTTGGCTAAATATTAGGACATTTTCTTTTAATTTCCTGAGAAGAGTAATTATTTGGTGACAAACCCTTATAAATTTTGAATATAGCCGAGAACCTTAATTTCATAGGCTAAATCTGAGTGTGGATACTTTATGAATAATTCATAATGAGTTTAACCAGGCAGAACTTGCACTGTTAAATAGTTTTAACTGGATTGCCAGTTGGCTGCATTTGACATTGTAAGGGACCTCTACTGCACTTAATATGTTGTCTGAAACATAATTCAGTCTTCATGAATTGAAAAGAAACAGTAGTTGTCTCAGTATACAATGTTGAGATTAAAGCCATTATATTTATCAGATCATGACTGAAGTTTCTTTGCGAAAAAGGCCATTACGTCACCATAACAGGAAAAGAGGCGTGAGGGACAGAAAAAGAGAGAAAGAAGTGAGGAAACTCATGGTCTTACTGTCAGGAATTTGTGATACCTGCTGCTGCCGCCATTGAGTTCAGCAGGGCCTGCACATGCTTTACACTTCCAAAACATCAGGCCCTTCAGCCATTAAAAGCCAAAGACACCAGGCACTGAAAATGCATTTACTTTCCAATTTTGCTTATACTAATCAAAATGACCTTTCAAAGCAGAGCTGGAGGGTCAGGCTTATCGCTTTTGCAGGCTTGAGTAAAATTTTCCTATTTAACAGGAATTTGCTGAAAAATGCTGCTCTAAGAATTGTGTCAATTCATCTTCCTATGCAGAGTATACAGGGATTGATTGGAGGCAATATCTGAGGACCACAGCTCATCACCCACTACATTTATTGAGGCAAACCTCCTAGAACCTGTTCATTCATTGCTTTCTTCTAAAATGTATTTTGGGTAAAAATAATAACTCACATTTCATACATTAAATAAATGCTTTAAGAAATTAAAGAAGCTTTAGCAGTTAAATGCCTGAGGGTAAAGACAAGTCTGGTAACATTTCCACTGCTTTGCCTTACTAGGGGTCATTTTCTCTTTAAGGCCTTCTGCCTCTTCGAATTTTAATGAAGAAAGTGAGTTGAAATTAATGGTATATGAAATCCAAGAATCTGTACCACATTAAGGCAACACCACTATGAAGAAATCGTGTAGGCAGGGGTAATTCCAATACATCCTCTTTTGCATTAGAAATCTCATTATTTGTACGTATCTCCAGAAACTCACGGTGCTGAACAGTAGGTTACAATTCAAACAGTTAAAAAAGGATTCTGACGTGCAAAAGATAGATATGGGAAATGAGAAACCACAGAAGAAACCGTAAATGGATTATTTCTGATATCTGAAACATACATACACCACCATCTAAATGTAAATATTAATCTCTTATCTTCCTTAGTATAAACCTGCCTCCCTAAAACACTCCTATGTACTTCTAGAAATTCAAGTGGGCCATTCACTTTCCAAGGAGTAACTATTAAAAAAAAAAAAAAAAGGGCTAGCTACAGAACCGAGTAGCTCATCCTTTCTGATTCCTGACATGAATATTATGATAAGTTGAAATCAAAGGAAACTAGGAAACGTGAATAAAATTAATGTGCTTCCTGGTCCTAGATATCCTTTAAATTTGTATAACAACATTCACAAATTCAGATCTTGTAGGTGAAGACGGGCAACAAATCATAGATTTTTTTTATGCACAAAAGGAGAGTTACAATTTTGTGCAAGCTAGACTTTGTACATCTGTCTTGGAGTGGACCATCATATCTGATTTAGAGAAACTTTCAGTAGAGTAATAAATAATGCAAGATTAAATGCAAGATTTGGTACAACTTACCATCTAGAAGGGCTGTTGGAGCTACGCCACGGCCACACACCAGTGCTACATGGCTGAAGTACTATTCTGTCCATTAACTTCTTCCTTGGTGGGCCTGACTGAGGGCAGAGCAACGGCTCACAAGATGTCACACTTCTGTGCTCTGGCAGCGAGAAGCAAAGTGGGAAAGCTTGGCATTTGCTCCTACACGTCACACAACTGGTTTGTCTACAGGCCTGGACTCCATTCTCACAAAACAGGCTACAGTTCATGGGCTTACACTGAAATCTTCTTTTCAGCTGACATGTTTACCTGAAGCCCCGTTAGTGCAGGCTATTGGCAGCCTGGCCTGGTGGATAACATTGGAAACACAGCCATGATGGTCTTAATAGTCTTCTACTTTAGAGCACTTTAAAGATGGAAACCAGAACACATGTGCTAAAATGGTACTAATAATTACCACTTTTTAATACTACAGCAACAGGTAGATGCCCCGCTCAGTGTCTCACGCTGTGTGCTGAGAGAATATCAAATGATACATCTTTTTCCACAGGTTTTGTAAAACAGCTTCCATGAGCTGAATGATTTGTTTGGTTTTGTTAGCCATAATGATTCCACACCACTGGTTTATATGTATGAAAACTGACATGTATATATGTATGAAATACAAATGTATATATGAAGTATAATGCATATATAAATGTGATATGTTTATATGTATGAAAACTGATAGTGGTCTTTCTGCATGGAAAAAGAAGTCTTGGAGAGAATTATTATCCCTTGCTTTCTGTGTGAAAGTGAAAGGGGCAAAAAAAAAAATCTCAATCTGTCACTAAGAAGATGTAGATTAGATATTAGGGAAAGATTTGTACGTATAAAGTTGCTGAAACGTTACAAAGGTCTTCTGGAGAGGCTATGGGATATATTCGATGTTGGATCTCCAGAGCAGGTTAGCTAAACATCTGCCATAGATAGCTTAATTATAGTAATTTCTGCTCTGCGTAAGGACACAGGAAGGTAAATCAGCTAGATGACCTCTTATGCTCTATGTCTCTGCGATTCTTTGCTCCTATTTTCTAAAAAAAAAAAAAAAAGGAAAAAAAAGAAAAAAGAAGTAGTGCAATGCAAGAAAGAAGCCAATACTCAGAGGATATCTGCAAGGCAATGATTAATGTAGCCATATAATTAAACTACATCTCTACTGTAGCAACCCTTTCAGTCATGCTGAATCACGGGTTAAAAGAGCCCCAGAGGAAGAGGGTAGATAGTATTTTCATAATTTCCACGCTCTTTTCATTATTGTTCAGGAACAATGTATTTCCAGTGCAGAAATCCCAAGTTGATGGACTTTTCTCTTTCAGGCATAAATTGCAGCAAAGTATTAGAAGAATATTAAAAGTGACGAAAGGAGAAAGATCAACTAAAGACAAATAATCTATTTAAATATGATCTTAGATGTTTGGGGGATTCTGAGAAGTTTTTTTCTTTCCATGTGTTCTTGAGAAATAAATACTGTGGCTAAGGTAGTAAAATTAAAGCTAAATGCAATAATATCCTTAAAAATTAGCTGGAGGATTTTAATTTTTTATTTTTATGTTTTTTTTAACGTATCTCCCTTGGAACCAAACTTGTAATTCCTGGATGTTGGAAAAAATCAGATATAATAGATTTACTACCATTTCTTCTTAGGACAGCTACTTGAACACTGTCCAACAAAAATCACTCAGCTCTGGTGACAAAGTATTGGCATAAAGCTATTTACACAACAGTATGAAACTTTATACGAAAGAAAAGCATACACTAAATATTTTATATGCTGTGATGCCTATGATTCCCAAGTGGTATGAAAACTCATTCTAAGAAAAAAAGATATCTGTCTTTACATTCTTGGGTTTTTACCTCTTCACTATTCTTGTTGCTTTTGGAAATTCAGTTTGCAACACTTTAAAAATTTTTCATATTTTCTTTGAGGATCATAGTTTCCTGCAGCAATTCTAAACAGAATGCAGAGTTATTTTTTTGTCAGACTGGATGAATGAAGGTAGAATTTTCTAGCAAGTATTTTCATAAGATCAGCTTCATGAACAATATCCTAGCAGTGTAGATGACATCCCAAAGTGATAACCTGACAATCTGAGTTGAGGAGAATCCCCCACCATTTAAAACATTAGATTTTAGTATTTTCTAAATCAGTTTGCCGTAGAATTTCCAGGGAAAAAAAGTGAAGATTGTACCTCCATGGTTGTGAGGCACATTTTAAAAGGTCCAATAAGGAGGACATGGGTCTTGTGAGAAAAATAGTGTTATTCTCTCATGTAATTTTAGCTATTCATTATAACTACCCAGTTCCCTGAAAGGAGTATTCTGCCTCTTATGGGCACTTCACCCCATACAAGGGTCCCTCAGACAGGCAAGATGATTCCAGGAGAGACAAGAGACAGTAAGCTCTCTCATCTCGGAATACCAGGAGTCACGGTGACCAGGAGTCACTTGAACTAGAAGCCCAATTTTAAGGCAGCTAAAGGAAAATGATATGAATTCACTCCTCAGTGACCTCAGCACTAACTAACTTGTTATCACAGTTCCACGAAGCTTTTATTCTGACAAAAAGTGTTTCATAAACAGTAGAATGATAACTGAAAGGAAGCACATGTCTCTAGTGTCTTGAAGATGTATAACCTGCTGTAACCCAGTACTGCAAATTTCTTGAACAAAGGTACAGAAGCATGACAGCTTTTTTTTTTTTTGCCTTTTTTTTTTTTTTTTTCTTTTTAAGCAATGAAGAAAACCTTTGTCTGTCAAAGCTCACGGCAAACTAACTTTAGGAGAGATGAACTTTGATATTACCCATACTTCATGAAGGTTCAAGAAAAAATAGAACTACATTAAATAACATATGCTAAATGACATTGGAATCTATTTAGGCTGATGCTTCTGGTCAGAAATTATGACTTTTGGAAAGTAATTTTGGCCTCACTTTTTTTTTGAAAAAAAGTGTAATCTAAATAAAGGAGGAGAACAATGAAGAAAACCTTTGTCTATCAAAGCTCACGGCAAACTAACTTTAGGAGAGATGAACTTTGATATTACCCATACTTCATGAAGGTTCAAGAAAAAATAGAACTACATTAAATAACATATGCTAAATGACATTGGAATCTATTTAGGCTGATGCTTCTGCTCAGAAATTATGACTTTTGGAAAGTAATTTTGGCTTCAGTTTTTTTTTGAAAAAAGTGTAATGGAAATTATGACTTTTGGAAAGTAATTTTGGCCTCACTTTTTTTTTGAAAAAAAGTGTAATCTAAATAAAGGAGGAGAAGGGAATTAAGGTCTTAGTGTGAGGTGAAGCATTGTCACAGGTAGGAAATCGTGCATGAGAAGTGAATGGAGTTGGAGTGAATGAAGGAAGGAGACTGAAATGCACAGGGAGTCTGAGGAGTTAATTAAGAAGGAGCAGGGAGAGAGTATGGCAAAGGTCAGAGATAGGAGAACTAAGAAGAGCTGCAGGTGAAGGAAGAGAAAAATTAGGGACATGATAAGACATGTAAGGAAGGGGAGAGAAGGTGAGAAAAATAAACAGAAACTTTATTAGACATGTAAAGTACTTGAGGAAGGCAGGTGCCAGAAAATTAGAGACTTGGAGTAGCCAAAACATAAAAGGCAGGCGTAGTGCCTTTTGTGTTTTTTCTGCAACAGCAGTGGACTGGATTTTGTGGTCTGTCTCATCTCTTCGGCTGTGACTATTCAAGTAGAAATAAGAAACAGGAAAATGCCTTTTTCCCTGGATGACAGGGGCCAAAATAGCAAAGCTCAGCTCCCTTAGCTCCTCTGGAGCAAAAATCAAACTCCTGCCATCAGAAAAATGAGAATTGCATCCTTTTCCTTCAGTTTTACCTCTCTAAATATTTTTTCTTTTTTTTAATGCAGTGTCTTTTCATTACTGTGCCTGGAACAACCTGGTGGTTTATAACCAGTGACTGGCTAGGTTAGAGCTCGGGAGGCCGGGTATCCAGGACTGCTTCTTGTTTAGGGGGCCATAATTTTCCATCACCTGAGTCCTAATTTTCAAAACTGCTTTGTAAATAAATTATAGCATCAAATAAATAAGCCTGAGACCTTAAGTTATTGCTAGCATTTATTGTTTTGGGAAAAGCAGACCTAATAATTAGCATGACAGAAGGTAGAATCAGAAAGGCAGCTTTTGTTTACAAGTACAGGAGAAATACATCTCTAAAGAGAAATTGGACTCAGAACATAAGCGAAGTAATTAATTTTAAATTAGAAGAAATAACTGTTTTACCTAAGAAAAGGGAATATAAAGCATAAACATTTCTGTTTTTTCTGTTAGCAAACCTTTCTTGAGGGATTCCCAGTAGACTTTGTGTACAATCAAGAATGTTTTCTATTGTGTAATGAGAGCTCAGAAGGCAACCGATGAGGATGTTTTTTGGTTATTGTTTTGACTCAGATATGTTATAATAATTTTTTAATAGAAGTAATTATGCAGTAAGTAATTATGCACAATTGCTTTGCTTCTGTTCTATGCAAAAACTTTTTAAAAATTTTC
Source organism: Calidris pugnax (assembly GCF_001431845.1). Taxonomy (NCBI): domain Eukaryota; kingdom Metazoa; phylum Chordata; class Aves; order Charadriiformes; family Scolopacidae; genus Calidris; species Calidris pugnax. Next base: position 775,691 of record NW_015090786.1, on the reverse strand, counting down.
CCTTAAGTCCGAAAAAAGGGTTAAACTCACTATAACTGAAGTATGTTCTTCCTAACTTTTTTTTAATTCCCCATAAAGGATCTAATACAGAATTTTTACAAACATATTTTCCTCTTTCCTTCATTTCTTAATTTCCTGCTCTTGTCATTGAAAAAACAGAAGTAGGTAAGAATAAGAACTATGCATTCTTCAGTTTGCACATATAGCATTGGATTTATTTCTCATGGCTTGGGGTGTGTAAAACTGAAATACCCAGCCTCATCTAGTTCTCTGCCTGCTCTTTTTTAATCAATGGGATCTGAGACACCACCAATTCTGGAGGGCAGTTTATAACTGGTAAGATATGTGTCTTAGACAAATAAGTTGAATGAAATGGAATGGAATAGTTCAGTTGGAAGAAACTTACAATAATCATGCGGTCCAACTGGCTATTTCAGGGCTGACCAAATTAAAATTCCAGAGTTTTTTTCTTACCTATGGGTATAAAGGCAATCTAGTTAACAAGCTAGATCAAACTTGAACTTAATGTCTTTCCCACTCCTTAGTGATGAAATTCTAGTTGTTTGCGCATTCTTTCCAGGAGTGGGAATCACTAAACCATTTACAACTAGCTCTGATAAATCAAGTGAATGTGTTTTGTTCTTCCTTTTTGTTTGCTTGTTTGTTTCATTGAGTTTTTTAATATCTACATTCTTTCTAAGAAATATCACTCTCAAGCGTAATTTCAAGCGTAATTTCTCATTTCCTAGCAACCTATGGGAAATTATGCAAATAACAAGCTTAACCATAGAAAAGCATCATTGTCAGTAATAATGAGGGCTGTGACAAACTCAGCAATGAATGATTACTGTAAAGATGGAGAGCACGCTTGATTAACACTCCCCACCCTGTCCCAGCAAGCTCATCTGTGTGACAGTCACTTACATCAAAGCAATGTCAGAACCTGGACTTTCCCACTGTTGAGAGATTGTTTTCCTATTAGGATCCAGATATGCTTAGTAGAACAGTTTCTTCATTGTGTCAAAACAGTTTCCATCAACATTAAAAGGGCAAATTTTTAAAGTCCTAAGGCTTTGCAAAGTGTTTTATAGTCAGGGCAAGTATCACAGTAGCTCACAACAGTGCAGCAAAGAATCTCATTTCAAAGCCACCTCTTAAGGGCTCCCTTTTTTAGGATTACAGTGCAAAAGAGTAACTATTGACATTAGGCAGCCTGTCTGTCTTTCAAGTATAAAAGCAGATTTTTTTGCGTCAGGTAGTGATGAGCCTGCACCAGAATTTTCTTTATGCCTATCGCTCATTAGCTTGTACAGTGCTACTCTCAGCAGGAAAAGATCAGTATTTTTACTATTTCAAACAAGTATTGCTAAGATTAAGTAGTGCTTGCTCATGATAGTCACTGGTTCCCACCTCGCCTGCTGTATATTTTCAAAGTGCTAGTTTTGAATACAAAACATACAGTCCAAGGTTAGGTTTTGATACTATGCATGCTTATGTATATATAACAATGAATAAGCACACTTCAAGTCCTGATTCTTCACAGTTTGATGAACGTATGACTAGCACAGATAGGAAGAATATTTTAAATTATTGCTGAGACATTTTCTGGTCACTCATGCTCAGGAGAATTGAACTCAAGACTGAAGAGATTCAGGAAAATTATATAAGTTGTCCAAGGGAACAGAGAGATTATTTTAGCTGAGGACACTGAGAGAGATTGGCTTACTCAGCCTAGCAAAAGGAAAACCAAGTGTGGAAACAGACATGAAATACATATGTTTATGTAGAAATACTAGGAGGGAAAAGAATCCTTTAAATTCTGACATTAATATGAAAACAAATGGTAATAACCTGACATCAAATATGTATAAACTACAAACTAGAAAAATCATTCTCCAGATAGAAATAAATTTGGAAAAGAGGAGGGGAAGTGAATGAGGAAGTAGCAAAGGAGGATACGGATTGAGGATAAAGCAAACAATTGCAAATAATTTTTTTTCCTTGCCTTAAAACATCATGTCAATTTTGAAATAGCTTTGACCTGGAAAAAAGTCTAACAGATTCAGAGATAAAGTTTAGATTACATTGAGCTGAGGAAGAAATTATTGCTTGGTGACCTAAAAAGAACTAAGTAAAGTTATTTTAATTTCTGGCCTCAAGAAGTATGTATTCAAAGAATAAGAGCTGTTCACATTAATAAGGAGAAAGATTTTTTTTTTTTTTGTATCAGCCAAAGAACTTCAGTGCATTGTTTTATTGTATTGTTGTATATGGAATCCTACTGATACTCTGCCCATCTAGGAGACATGCAATTATGAGGAAAATGGAGAGGCATCTCATCCATCAGCCAGGAATCCACAGATCAAAGCTCAGTGTCAGAAGAAACATATATTCATTCTTCTAAAATAATAACTGTGTTTTCCTTGAGATGCTTTAAAAAAGAAACCTGGCAAATTGTAGCTAAGAAGATACTATCAAGTGAGTAGGACTTCCACTGCTCACTCTTCCATGAGAACTAAACTGTATCAAACATTGAAACTATTTCTTGTGATAAGATCAAGTCTGCAGAAAACGCCTCCCCACCCCTGTTTTCCACCTTTCCACCTCTGCTCTTTTCCCTTGCTCATCAGTCTGTTGAGGAAATTGCATGGTAGGAGTAATGCCATAGTGCCTGAGCCGCTCAGTATTTTCCTCCAAATTAAACAATCTAAAAGCTAAGCCCCACACACTTCTTTTTGTTTTCAATTCCAAGTTAGTTAAGTGTATTATACAATGTAAGGCAAGGTGACTCTATCGGGATTTCCCACATGGCTCTTTGTTTTTATAGCAGAATCATTTAAAAAACAAAACACATAATCCATTAGGGCTGACTGCTTAATGGGGAATGAGGTGTTTGTTGCTTTTCTTTAAAAAAAAAACCAACCTCAAAAATCCAGTGAAAAGGATCTGTGTTTGTCAGATCAGATGGGTAGTGTTACATTAATGAAGTTCCATTATGACCTTATTAATTATGAGAATACTCAAGCATATTATTAAAAGAGATATGAGAATTTGGAGAGCAGTCAACAAATCACATTTAATAACTGTTTAAATGTTTCTCTCCTACACATCCCAGCTAATTAAAACCTACAAATATAAGAGCAGAATAGTGATAATCTTGGTTTAGGACTCTGCTGGTGAGATTAAAGGGTCTGTCATGTGTTGTATAACCTTCAGATATTAAACTACAGACAGCCTTTCAAAGAAATGCTGGTGATAAGCCTTCAAGTGAGTGAAACAATGCTGGAATAAAGATCAATGTACCCCAAAGGACCATGACAGTATATGATGGCTGGAGGCCTAAAAGCTAATGAAAGATAAACTCACAACAGGACTGTCAAAGAAAGTAAAAGGTATAAAGAAAAAGCCAAGGCAGGAACAGAGCATATTCTGCAATAACAGTGAGGGAAATAAAGATTGGAACAATGAGACTGTGAAGTCCTGCCTGATCTTCTGACTCTAAAAATGTGTCTCTTAGAATCAGCCTTCAAAATCAAAGAGCTTTGCTTCTACTTTCCTGGATTATGGAAAGTCACTAAAAGTAACTTTAACCCTCCATAATGCATTTAATAGGTAGTTCTGGGGTTGTTATTTAACTACCATACGTTTCACAGTATATTCCCTTCTGAATTGAGAAGGTCGTGGCTCAGTCTCAGGACTTTTGGGTTATTGGGTGCTACATTTAGGTGGGTGTTAGCTCTGATCCACCTCATTCCTCATTTCACCCACTGAACGACTAAACTCCCGACAGCCGAACACACTAACAAACAAGACCAAAACAGTATTATTTCTAGTATATATTTCCATAGGGAAAAGAGCAAGCTCAAAAGCCCTGAGGAGACATATAAATGTTCCCTTTTTTCTGTCTAAAATTCTCATAGTCATCATTTTTGCCACTACATACTTTACATTATAAGCACATACAAAAAAATGGGAAAAGAAGATGGAATAACTACATCTCAATCACATATTCCAACAGTTCAAAAGACAAAGGAGCCTAATCTGGGCTTTGTAGCACTAATGAATGCTCTTAGAGCATCTCCCAAGGTGGGTGACATATCTAGCTCATATATTCAGAATTGCTGGCATATCTAAAACGTGTTCATGACAAGATTTTCAGAAGCATGCAAATACCACCACAGAAACCACTGTCTGCCCAACAGGATTTTATAAAAACAGCCTAAACAGCTAGTTTTTTGCATTACCTTTTACTTCTGAATTTGATGTGAAATATAAACTAAATAGTCTATTAAACATAAACAAGAATTACAGACTTAGCTGGTATAAATGACCTCTTAAAACATGCATAAAAACAGTCAGTCTGCACTACTTTTCCATTCTCTGCTTTCTCTACCAAATTGGACTAAATAATTGTCTTTAAGGAAGAAGACTCTCACCTTTTAGAATCTCAAATAAGCATCTAGCAATAAGCAACGAGTAAAGTAGAAAGCCATTGTATAGCAGCAAAGTTAATTCAGAGGTCTCTGTTGGGAAAAATATCCCTTTCATCACTTCTATCTCCTGTAATTGATTTTAATTATCAGTTTGGTCAAAAATACATTGATAGGAGGGTCAGAGCTTGCAAAGAGATACTCTACTGCTTGCAAGCTAATAGGGCACAGCTGCAAAGGAAATAAAGCAGTGTAATTAAACTTTTGTCTCCTTTATTCCTTTCTTTTGAGTATCATAGATGCTACTTACGTATCAATGGAAAACAAAATAATTAAATAATGATTTTTAGCCCTATGAAGTACAGATTTAGAGATCCTTCTCATCCACAGGGCTAATACAAGTACCATTCCAATCCCACTTCACAGGGCTCTCATGGTCTGATAGATCAGCCCCATTTGGGTCAGCTACAAAAATTTGGAGCTGGAGGCAAGAGAAATAAAGCAGCTCTAGGCTTAGTACTTACAGCACATGCAGACCAAGAGAAGGAGAATTGATCTTAGTTTTTCCTTCAGCTCTAATTTCATAGCAGTTTTCTTTGTGAAGGTATTTACTCTGAGCCATATTTTCATAATTCAGAGGACTATGGTCAAATAACTGAACGTTTTTAGACTCTTAGCTGGTAGATTATGTCCAATAGTTGATAAATTTCATGTCAAAATTAAAGCACCGTGTTGATCTCTGAGTATTTCAAAATATTTCCTCATTTAAATAATTTTCATAGTGCACTGTGGCAAGCACTCTAACTTACTGATATCAATTTTCTACTGATTTAAAGATTAAATTTAATTATTGGTTATATTTAAAAGCTAATTTAAATATTTTTATTTAAACTAGTGTAAATTAAACTATTTAAATCTTAGTTATTTCAGTGAGTTGTATTCTATAAATGACACTTTTCTGAGTGAAGATAAAATGTCTAAAAATTATTTGAATTGTGATCACTAAGTGTGGTTTTAAAAGCTAATGTCTTCTTTCAAATGAGGTGAACCCTTCTAATGACATCATGGAGTAGTAGTAATCAACATTTATCTGCAATATTGTGGAAAAATGCAATGAATATTTAGTTAGTAGCAGGAGGTCAAAAAGGTTTTGATTTTGGTTTTAGGGGTCTTTTGTGTGGTCTTTTTTTAAAAAAACTCCTTCTTGATGAGACTGGACAACAGTTAGTACTTCTCTTGCATAAGAACTCAGATGATAGTAATTGAAATAATATGTCCAGATCTTGAAGTAGTGAATGTAATTTTTGCCTTTTCCTCTTCTGTAGCTGCTAGTCCCTTTTTATAGATAATTAACAGTGTAAGCACTGAATAACTAGTCTCAGAAAATGGTACCACAGGTTTTACATTCCTGCGGGTCTTTTCTTCCAAGTACTCAAAGAGGCAATTTCCATGTTCTCAAAGAGGAAAAAATTAAAAGACAGAAAAGGAAACATTATTTATATCCTGGCAATGAAACCATCCAACTTTATTTTCCAGATCTATGGAAATGGATATTTTGAATATTGAGAAATAAGGTATTTTGGGAGGCAGGAAGGGGAAGTATATAGATTTAAAGTAGCTCTAACTCCTCTCAACAGAGATCTGTATTATGTCCAAATAGAATTAGATAAGGAAAAAAAAAAATCCATATGAAAATAGCCCTGTTAGAAATATACATGTTGAAATGGATTTATCCACTAAAATACATTAATAGTTACAGGACATTATAGCCACAGAATCTCTCTCAAATAACATCAGATATTCTGGCAAATATTATAAAAGAGAGATCATATTCTTGTTTCTCCAAGGAAAGGTAAAAAAATTCCTCTCATCAAGATCTTAGACAAGCACTACTTATAAGGGAAAACAAAAAAACCCCATGGGACCGCAAACCTTCATTCTGTCCTTCGGGGAAGGGAGGGGAAGAGTTGGAAGGGACCTACAACGATCATCTAATCCAACTGCTTGAACAATTCAGGGCTGACCAAAAGCTAAAGCATTGTCCAAACGCCTCTTAAACAATGGCAGCCTGGGGCATTGACCGCTTCTCTAGGAAGCCCATTCCAGTGTTTGACCACCCTCTTGGTAAGGAAATGTTTCATGATATCTAGAGTTGGAAGGGACCTACAACGATCATCTAATCCAACTGCTTGAACAATTCAGGGCTGACCAAAAGCTAAAGCATTGTCCAAACGCCTCTTAAACAATGGCAGCCTGGGGCGTTGACCGCTTCTCTAGGAAGCCCATTCCAGTGTTTGACCACCCTCTTGGTAAGGAAATGTTTCATGGTATCTAGTCTAAACCTCTCCTGGCACAGCTTTGAAGCATTCCCATGCAGAGGGACCTACAACGATCATCTAATCCAACTGCTTGAACAATTCAGGGCTGACCAAAAGCTAAAGCATTGTCCAAACGCCTCTTAAACAATGGCAGCCTGGGGCATTGACCGCTTCTCTAGGAAGCCCATTCCAGTGTTTGACCACCCTCTTGGTAAGGAAATGTTTCATGATATCTAGTCTAAACCTCTCCTGGCACAGCTTTGAAGCATTCCCATGCAGCCTGTCACTGGATACCAGGGAGAAGAGATCAGCGCCTCCTTCTCCACTTCCTTTCCTCAGGAAGCTGTAGGCAGCAATGAAGTCACCCCTCAGACTCCTTCTCTCCAAACTAGACAAGCCTAAAGTGCTTAGCTGCTCCTCACAGGACATGCCTTCCAGCCCTTTCACCAGCTTTGTTGCCCCACTCTGGGCGCATTCAAGAACCTTCACACCTCTTAAATTGTGGGGTCCAGAACTGCACACAGTACTCAAGGTGAGGCCACATTGACACTGAATCCCATGGGATAATCCCACCTTTTGACCAGCTGGTTATACTGTGTTTGATGCACCCCAGGATGCAGTTTGTCCTCTTGGCTGCCAGGGCACACTGCTGACCCCAATTGAGCCTGCTGTCATCAAGTAATTTTCTAATACTGTAGTTAGTGAAGCAACTTTGCAGGAAGAGGTAACCAGGGTCTTGCTATATTGCACAGCAAGAACATGTTCATAAAGTGCACCTAAAAAGAAGGCCATGATAGGAGTAGAAGTACTGACCATCCACATTGTTTAATTTTTATCCAGTTCTGACAGAGGTTTGGCCTGTGACAGTTTTCACTCTCCCAACCAAAGTCTAGGGACACCATAGCGGACAGAACATGACAAAGGAAGTTTGCTTAAAGGCAGAGCAAATGTGTCCTCACTGACGTAGTGGCAGCAAAAGTCCCTGACTTGTTTTATTTACTGGTAGGTTTCCTGATTTGTAGCCTGAGCCATTCCTATATTCACTCCTTTCAGACATACAGGCAACAGTGACTATCCTGAGCCACCATGGTAGTTCAACTTCTCCTAGGTAGCCTGGATCAGGATGTAAAGGCTCACTCTGTAGAGCAGGTGAATATTGGGTTTTTTGTCTTCCTTAGAAGGTATTCAAATGACTAGTTTTTCAGATTCAGTGATGTTGAACCTAGAGGCTTTCTCAACTCTAAGTTGACACTATCATTTCTTTCAGCATCATAATTGGTTTTTGAATCTTAATTCACATCGTAACCTACAAATACAACTTTTATACTTTCTTTTGTCATAAGTATTCAACAACTGAAGATGGAAAATACAATTAAGGACTTACAGTGATGAGCAGTGACAGCTCTGGGATGGGCTGGCAAGGTTATTTCTTCCTCCTGTGCACACCAAGTCATCTGGAAAGACATCTGAGTTCCTGGCAAATCACGTCCTGAGCCATCACCATTTCCACAAGGCATTTTAACTGAGGAGAAGAAAAGGAAAGGGACTGTAATACATTTTTCTATACTCTTCACTTTTTGATGATGCCTGGAACCTAGAAATCAAGAAAATTTATATGTTTCTATTTTAAATGAAAACAATGGACAAAATTGGCTGGAGAATTGTTAAATGCCATCTTGCTAGTGCTGGTGCATTGACAGCTGCTGTTGTATTTTGTTAAAACTTTTGTTGTTGTTGTTAAAGACACAATACCTTTTAATTTTTAACATAGAAATTAAAATGTTTACATAAGACTTGGTTTATTTCAGCTTAGTCTATGCTAATGGATGCTTGGAGTATGTTTGATTTTTGTTTCATGTGGTATATCCAAATGGTAAACACTTACAAGGTCTTTTACTCCAAGAATCTATGCATTGCATATTAATTGGCTATCCAGTATAAATAAGGGGTAGGAAAGAAGACCAAACTTTCTCACACTGAAAACATACCTGGAGAGCATCTTTTAACAAAAACTAAGATAATTTAAAAAAAAAAAAAAAAAGTTTTTTCTTTTATGGTGGGTTACTTAGTTTGTAAAGAAATAGCCATATTCTTTGTTGCCATAACTCAGAAGCATAACTTTTGAGTATGTACTGAAATGATACTCTAAGGCAATATGCAATTGATGGGAAGGGTGAGAAGAATATATAAAACATTTGTACAAATAAACAGAGAGAATCAACTCTTCCTGCATAGTTGCCTCTGAAAGACAAATGTACAAATCCACCATGCAGTAGGAGGTATAGTTTTTGTTTTCTTTTATTCCTACGCTTTGGCATGTGAAAAAGAACCACACTTTAAGAACCATAAAGGTTAACATAAAATGTGACCCAGAAGTTTTCAAGAATGACAGTAGTTGAGACCTTTGACTCAATAGAATTAAAACAGAGGAAAGAAAGAAGAATATTTGGAAGAGGATCAAGCAGTTAACTCTGTCTCTGTGTGGAAGGCATGAGAGAGAATGTGTTTGTGAAACAGGAGAAGGAGAAGCAATAATCTCCAATTCCTACTGACATCCTACAAATTTCACCTTTGAGTGTGTCACTGTAAGAGGCGTATCAAATACACGGCTATTTTGTTTGCAAAATATCTGTTTGTGAAAAGACAAATGAACAAATATTTGTTTTACGTGGCTACCTGAATTCTTAAAAGTGACTTATCGTTTCCAAGAATATATTGGATGATTATTCAAATGTTGTTCATTTTACCTCTGCAAACTAGAGGTTAAATTTTCTCTCCTTTGCACAGAGTCGCAGCTCTGTTCCATGAATAATCCTGAATGCAATGCAATGATGATTGGCAGCACTCAACATGAATGAGCAAGGCAGGTTCTAGATCAAAAGTTCAAGACATTTCCCAAAACAAAGCAAGTAATTCCTGCCATTCTCCTCCTGTCTACTAAGTAGAACTTGCTGTTGTATTCTAATGACAAATGCGAAAAATGCAAACCTCCTTTCAAATACAAGAACAGTTCCTGTCTCTGCTCTGCCATTGATATGGTGAAATTCAGGACACAACTGACTAGCTGAGAAACTAATTTTGAGGAAAGTGAATGAAAATAAAGAAATTATTATTTCTTTACATCACAGGTTTTTTTAAAAAATTAAAGATTAATTACAGTTAGTCTGAGTAGAGATAGTTTGATCTCTGTTCATACTAAAGCAGTTCTAAAATTTTTAGACAGAACTCGGTCAAAAGTATATCCATAATAATGACTTTAATTTTACATCCTGATAACAGCCTTTGCAGAGAATACAGATTCACCTTAGCAATCCTAAGTGCAATCAACATCATGCTAAGTGCTTATTTTTCAAAATGCCTAAACAAGAAATTATGGGACAATGAGAACATAAAGCTGTGTTTGGTAATAAGAAAAACTTAAATCAGCCCAAGTGGAGATCATAACATTCCTACATCATGCAAGCTGTTTTCATGGTATCTGTACTATAGCTGTGACACGAAAAAATGCTATAGAGAGCCCTGCAAATACAAAAAGTAGAGATAGCTACCAAAATTCATCCTGTATATTTCTACTGACTTGAGATTCACAAATTGATTTGGATAGCTGGAGTAGGGAGGGACTTCAATTAGCTTCAATGAACAACTTAAAAAGAGGAAGAAGCTTTTCTTTTTAGTATCTCTTGGTTTTTTCAGCAAATTATCTTTTTTCCAGCCTGGTCTGCAAGGTCAGTTTTGGCCACAAAATGCTTTTAAGTGGGCAGGAATAGAAAGTTCTCACTAGAACATACTGAGCACTCATTAGAAAAACCCACATTTTCCTCCAGAAGGGAAACCACTACAGTGTAACCTTTATTTAACCCCCTACCTACCCCCCACCCCTCCCAAAGATATGTAAGATTCAATTACATTTTTTGCCTCCAGTTATGTCAAGTTTAAAAAGGATAATGAGATCTTAACAAGGCCAGTTTTAAAATAGCTGCAAGTCATAACTTTTAAATGTTGGAACTTACTGTGCAATGTTCCAGACATCTTAAGTGAATAGTCCAAATGACTCAATACTAGGAACATTTCCAATATAAACCTTCAATGCATTCTAGGTGAGATTATTTGCAATTAAACCCCAGAGGATGCTATTTAAATTTTAAAGGGGTCCCTTACTTTGTCTTGGAATAAGATTGGCATACTTGCTTAATAGTTTCCCAAGCTTCAGTAATTGGATTGCCTTCTCTGCATTTTTCAAGTCACAATCCGTTATTTTAACATTTTAATTTGTGAAAATCCTTTGTGTTTTCTTGTTTAGAAAATTTAGTGAAATAGGAGTTCTGCTGTGCCTTAATTTACCATAACCCCCTAGCCTTTTTTTTCCCCCACCCCCCATTTGTTTAGAAACAGCAGATTTAGGTACTTAAAATGCAAGCAAAATCCAAAGCTAAGAGTCATTCTACAATGTCTTTGTACCATAACATATTGTACAAAACACACAGCAGATTTTATAGGCTCTCCATTGCCATGAAGAATGTAGCTTCTGCACTGAATCTTAATTTCCTTTTTTTTCACCAGAATTTAAGGCAAATACTCTCTGCGGGAAGAGAGTTAAATAATTTTAGACAAGCTCTCATAGCATAAAAAAATATCTCTGACCTAGTTCAAGACTTCAAATATTTATTTTATTAACACTTACTTATATGATATTACTTGTACGTCACAGTTGTGGAACCTTGGGTACCTATACAGTCCACCTGCAGCAGTTCATATTACATGAGGCAAAACCAGGGAGGATGAGGAACATTCTCAAAGGCAGCCTTTTGTTTTGGAGTAGGAAAAGAGAGTATCCTTAAACTCTTGAAAACAGAAAAGGTAGATGTAAGGAACATGATAATCTTGCAACGTGAATTTGCTTTGACTTCTTGCGAGTAGCGATAGTACTTGCACGATGAGGCAGCGTGAGAATCATACCTACTGCTCTCAGTAGCACGTACGCTAGAGACCCTGTACATCTACTGACTCGATCTGATACACTCACAGGCCCCAGAACAATGCTGTATAGAAATAATAGTCTCTGAATGGCAACAGCAAAATCTTGTTTTCAGGTTAATAACTCTTGCCTCGTATGTTTAGGATTGCACAGTACCAACATATTATTTCTGGTTTTAGGACCGAATCCATAAATGAATGAAACGAACATATAGTTTTCAATTAATGCTAGCTTCAGTGTCTGTATATATAGCACTGCTGATCAGCATAAATTTGCATAAAATAATCTGGTTAATCTGGTAATGTGATCCACAGACCTTAACTCAGGACCTCTGAAATGCAGCACTGTTGCTTAACTACATCTCCTTCTTCAGCAAAGTAATTTGAAATCTACTTTGAATTAAGCAGGCGGGTGTGAAAATGCCAAAGAAAACTGTGAAACAAGACAATGCCACTGCCCAGTCCATTTCTGTTACTAGAACAGCAATTAAAATGAGGGTTGAGAGGGTCCATCAACACCTAAATAAGAAGAGAGGAGAACTGATGTTTAAGCACATTCCACCAAACACAGCAGCCAGTCATCAACAAGCAAAAATGACTGATTAGACCTACAGTCATCATCTTTGTGTCCAAGCCGACAGTGGTTTTATACTGATACAACAGAAAAGAGAACCAGCAAATGGAAACTAGAGATGCAGTCATTTATTCTGAATACTGCAACAAAGAGTGAAAACAGGATAAAAAGTCCTTCTGCTGTCCTCTTCCCTATCATAGACACAGCAAAGGCATAACAAAACTAAAGCCAAATTCAGCCTTCATATCCAATTCCCATTCATTAGATTTACTGTCAAGAATGGCTGTCAAGACTAACTTTCTTGTACATTGGGCATTAACTTTTTTTCTAAAGTCCACTGAAACATTCACATTTCATCACCGTGAACTTGCTATGTTTTCTAATTACTGTAAGATTCAACTTGTTCTGCTCTGTTGATGCTTCACCAAAAATATAGCGGCTGTGCAAATTAATATTTACTGTGCCGTCACTGAATAATGCAATGGCTCATGTACTCAACAGTGGCTCAAAGCATAAACTAGGCCCCTTATCTAGAAGTGAGCATTTTATTTTACAGACACAAGTTGAAGCAAACCATAGACAATATCCAGCTCCCTGTTTGATTAAAATTCTTTCTTTTAGCTTCTGCTTGCCTTTCCCCAGAATGGAAATGTCTTTCTCACTGTTAATTCTGATCAACATATACTTGGATTCCTTGCATCATTTTTACTGCTTGTATCTGCACTATACTGAAAAATTGCTGTATTTTTATACTGATTATTGGAATACTGTGCAGAAGCTCCTCTGTGAGGCTCATAAATAGGAAACATTATCAGACAATGGGGCTTGAAAGCTCAAAAATCATCTTCATAGCATTAATGTCTAAGTTATGCAGAGTCATTAAGAAATAATACTTTATTTTATGAATAACCATTGTGTAATATACATCAAAGAACTATTGTTAATGTTTGTCTAATAAAGACAACAGTTTAAGGATTAGCCCCATACCACTGGTTTGGGAAGAAGTATGATCATTGTGGTCTGTCAGCAGATAATATATTATACTAAAATAGGCCATATACTAACGTAAGTATTTGTGCAGCTGCTTAAAAAAGACACCCAAAACACATGAATAAATTCATTAATTTCAAGAAACACTTTTTTTATTACCACCATCATTAGGGTGGAAAACAGAAGTGGACAAAAAGCCATCCTTAACCTGTGACAGCTAATAAATACAATGGTGCAGTCTGTCGAACTGACTATGAAACCCCATGAATAGATGAGCAAGCAGCAAGCTCAAGGGGTAAGAAAGGAGCTGATTGTTAACAGAAAGTGTTATCACTTTATTATTGCTTCTGGAAAGAACAGAAGTCATTTGTCTTTCCACACATAATGTCTATAAATAATGAACGATGTTCTGTTATGGGGATAATAAACTGTCAGTTGTATTTTTACAGCAGCAAGACGTATATCAGGATTGGCCTTGTGGAAATATAACTATGTAGAACAGCAATAAATATTGTTCCACATGTTTTGTGATCTATTATTCTTAGTTTTAATTGCTACAAACAACTATAACAACACAGAACAGAAGGAGAGCTTTGGCATTCAACAGGGGCTTGGGAGCCCTCTGTGCTTTCCAAGCACTTGGTTGCAGGATTTTTACAAGCCTGGACCTTCTGCAGAAGTATAACAGTTCATCCTCAGGGAGTGGTCCTTTCCCTTTCCTATTCCTTGTCCTGGAAAGTGGATTTTTGTCTCTCTGTCTATACAAGTACTACCCTGTAGCATTTGTCAAGTATTATTGCTTTTTTCACAGTGGTGCCACATGAAGGCACTCATTCCCTGACATATAGTTTTACAATGAGAGAATATGCTTTTTCTACACAGGGACAAAACTGTCCAAAAAGATTTCTAATTAGACTCTGAGACATGATGTAGACTTCCTGAACCAGCTGGTCCTCCCTTATCTTGTTATAGTTCAAATCTCCATAAACCAAATAAAGTAATTGTCAATTCTATTGACATAAGAAAGATAAGTCCCTAAAATAGCATTAATGAGTGGGATTTAGGCATTTTCCGTGTTGCTTTATGTAAAAAATATTAATATAATTTTTCATCTCTGTCTTCAAATACAGCTTCAGTAGGATCATCAGGCAAACATGGACCAGAGACTGAAAACAGGCATCTGAATCACACCCAAAGCCCTATCAGCCTTATCATTGGTTATGTTTATGTGATGGGAGGAATCAGTAGCAAGTAGGCTGAGAATGTCTGAGAAGGTCCAGTTTGGTGGGAATACCACTCCAGTGAACCCTGTGCTAATGCTGCCAAGTCTTCACTTACATATTTGCTTTGCTGGTATACCTTCACTAAAAATTGTGGTGGTTCATACAAAAAGAAACAAATGTCACATACAGGTATAAGGGATAAGCAATAGGAAACTCAACTGGGAATGGAATATATCCTCTCAGACAGACTGGGCCAGGTAATCACTGCAGGGGAAAAGACATAACTGGAATAACTGACCAGTTTTTGAGAACTTGACTTTTGAGAACTTTCTCCAAAGCAAATATAGCAAAATGGACATTGTCATCTCTTATGGCTAAGAGCTGTTAGAAAGCGAGTTTGCATTCATTGTGCAATAGAAAGAATAGAATGGCAGAATATAATAACAGAATAATGATAGTTTAGTGGCATATGGGAGAGAAGTTTGTTGTGAAGGTGCTTGTTCCACCAAATATTTCCATTTGACTTAAGGTAGATATTTTACATATTTTTCAGATATTTTGGTCTGTAAAATAGCAAGAATATTATTCCCCTCAAGTTAAAAAATGCTACACTCTTTATTCTATCTGCAACATAAAAGATTTTGAGGCCCTTAAATATTACAGTAATGGAATATAGCTACTTTTGATAGCCCAAACTCTACTTGATATTTCAGGTTCCTTGTTGTTCCCTTTATTTCTTAAGCCAGAAAATGACACATCATACTGATATCTTATTTTGTCTGATGATGCTCAGAACAGTATATAAGAATAAAAGACAGGAACAGCCACAGCCCGAGGAAGAAAAATTGCCTCTGGCAAGATGTAAAAATTAAGAATTTTGAAGAATTTATAACTATGAGTGCACACAGGCATACATGGACATACATGCCTCCATAGAAAAAAAACACTTTAAGGATTTGCTAAAGTGATACCCATAGTATTATCAAAAATACTGTTTAGTTTTCTGAATAATTAAATATTTTGATGCAATCAAAACTCATAAGTATGACCTTAAGATATTTTTGTAAATTTGCATTCTGAAAAGTAGTCATCTATAAACAATTCTGGAATATAGGGAATTTCACCTCTACTCTATGAATTATGTGAACAATATCAAAAGGGCATTTGCGAGAGTTCACAAATGGATAAAAGTCATGTTAGGTCAACTTTTTCTCCGTAGAGAAGGAAATTTATGAATCAAAAATTTAATTTAAGCAACGTGCTTTCAAATATTTTTAGCAATTTCACTAATTCTGTTGTTTGACATGGCCCTTTTCTGAATGATTTAAGAGAATCACAGGATGGCAGATAGGATAGGAAAAATACCAAACTAAGCTCTTCTTTAAGATTAGCAATCTGCTAGTTCAATATCAGCTGCTGATCACGACTGGATATTACAGGTCTCACTTAATTCCATGAAAAAAATATTCTCAAATATCAGGTCAACATCTTTGCCTGGTCTAGGGGATCCAGAATACCCCAGAAAATGGAGCAGTATGTAAAAACCAGAATGTCAGCCTTCATTGCAAATTCAGGAGTAACAGAAAGATCTTTCATAGTTCACTAGATCTAGGGAGAATAGTGCTTCTTCCAAGTATTTGGGTCACTACATTTATTAACCTTTCATTCACACCCTGCAAATATGATCAAAGAGCAGGTCATAACCAAACTTCTATTTCTACAGCTAGGAAGACTCTGCCATCCTAGTTTCCACATGGAGTTTTGAGTATCCTTCTTTCCCCCTTCACCTTGTGTTTTAAACTGTGACTAATAACTATTTTACAAACCATTTATACCACAATTCATTGTGGCCCTGAGGAGCCCAGTGCTCCATCAAGACAATTTTGAACACATTAGTGATACGTGCATTAAGGAACGGGATTAAAGTTTAAACTTGACAAAGCATCCAGCGACTAGGAGGTGACACACAGTGGATGCACCTTGGATCTCACCACAGGGTATGCATGGTGGATGGTTTTCTGAAATCCTACTCTGGTAACTTGCTAAAGGCTTCATGTTTCTCTGTCTGTACTGGTAATCAAAGAAACTGAGGATGTTTCTAATTACAGACTGTTATAAAACTGAAAAATGAAGTGTTATTACGATTAATGGAAGCTTTTACCTGTCATCATTGTGGGATAATTTAAAGCAGACTGTTATGCATGTCTATTTCAGACAATAATCAGCAAAAGCACTGATTTTAAATATTTATATCAGCATGCATATTTAATACACATGGAAAATATTGTATCTCCTATAATAACTGTAGCAAACAATTCCTGAAGAATCAGTTATTGTATCTTTCCTTCTGTATCTATTTCCTCTCTCCCAGGTCAGACCTCACTAGTTTGCTCTAAAACAATCACTGATGCTGCACCCTAATTCTAAGAAGTCCACTTCTCTTTGTCCAAAGAACTTCAATTCTATCCTACATATTTATATTTTCCAGTAGGCATTGTGAAGAACTGATAATCAGAGCACATCCCTGGCATAAAGTTATGTTAAGCACAGTGAAAAGAAAGAAACAGTAGGGAAGCACAACCTTTCTGATCCATCTGTTAAATTTGAACCTTAGTGTGGTGCCAGAACATGATCCTGAGCTCATGATCCAGGTTTTTCTGTAGGAGTGACTCGAACCAAAACACCAGGGGTTCCCATTAATGTATGAAAATCTTTCAGCAGTACTCAGTCTTTTTGTCCTATTTTGCATCAACAGACTTGCCTTGCTGGAGGCTGGGATTAAAATGAAGAGGAGCTTGCATACAGCAGAGAAACACACTCTTATTTTAATTTGAGCTGAGATACATTGTTCTCAAGTAAAGGGAGAGAAGGGTGCCTCTTAACAGAGCAAACATCTTTAATGATGCCTAGCCTGTCTCTCCACGCATCCAGGTTTTCCTACCAGATGCCTTAGTCTAATTTCACATGCTAGTCTGTGCTTCATTCAGACCCTTAACATTAAGGGGAATATATGCTGTTTGCCTCTGGATGTTTCATCATTGCTGTATTAATTGCTGGGTTACAGTGGCATCTCATTATGCTGATGGACTAGCAGGTGGATCATGCTGCACTCGAGGGGCTACTGCAGTTTGGCAGATGAAATTCCCAGCTTTGTGAAGAAAAGGAGACCAGGTTTCTAAGAGCTATTAAGAACTAAATTTAGCAAAAATGAGGTCACGAGAAAGCAGACTCTGGGGGTGGCTTTTTATTATTTTATTTTTTTTAACAGTGAGCTTTATCAAGCCAGCAGTGCCACAAGGAATAGTGGTGCATAAGTAGTGGCTGGAGTCTGCTGAAAGACCAAACTAAAAGTCACTTACTTATCTGCTGCTAAAAGTGAGAAGGCAATACAGGGGAAGGCTGGGGAGGACACTGTATGTTTAGTTATTAAGGACACCTATTATTTGCCTCTAGAGATAGATCTTCTTATCTGACCAACAGTATTTACGCTATTTGGTAAAATTCTGACCTGCTTTATATAACTACTTTTCTAGGTTATCTTTTATTTCTGATGCTAACCAACTTTTATTTCTAATAATATTTTAAACTACATCACAACTACATCTCTAATTTTGAATGACGACACGAGTCTGTATGATGTAAATCGTATATCCATACAAATTACATGAAAAAAAGACATAGCAGTGGAATAAATTTTAAGGTTGCAAAATCAGGCACTCAGTCATTAGGAAGTGCCAGAATTTAGGCTTCCTGAGCAGTATTCCTTCCACTCCTTTATATTTATGAATAATTAAACTGTTTGCAATTATTTGATCTTTTGATACATGGGATGCACCATTCACTTTGTAGGCAGGGACTCAGTATTTCTGTTTATCAACATTATTCAATGAGAGGCTTTGTACATCTTTGTATACACTATTCAAATCCCGAACCAAGGACAACATAATTAACTTCTTCAAGGTTTTTCCTCAGGTAATGTCTTTCTAACATTTTAATACTTTCTACATATTGAAAAAATCAATCTTCAGAACACTTCTGCAGGGTGAGATAAGGTGTGCTTCCCTACTTATTAGATGCCTGTTGGACTAGCCAGAACTGTCCCTGAATTTTATTTGTCCTATGTAGATATGGCTTGATTCCTATGGAGGAAAAAAAAAAAAAAAAAAAAAAAAACGTGTGCCTAAAACACACTTTACTCAAAGCAACAAGAGACAGAAGCTGTAATGTCTGCCTGGTGGGGATGCTTGATAGTCTGCTCTTTCAGATTTCCTCCCGATCCTAGGAGAAAAAAAAAAAAAAAAAAAAAATAATCACATGACTCTATAATGTCAGGGGAATGAATTAGATTTGCATGGGCTATAGTCATAATGCTGTCATATCATAAATTTTAAGAATGTGATTTAATGAGACTAACACTTGCTTTTGGAAGTAATTTCCTCCTTTTACTTTAAATTAAAAATCTCAGAACTATATCCTGTAAGGTTATATTTACTCTCTGCATGAGTCATCTTCAGGGATGGGATCTTTAGATCTATAACACAACCCTCTAATCATTTGAAAGCTAACTGATTAAGAGATGGAGAAGGATTCAGTTACTGACAGCACTTTTCTTTCAAACTATTTGTAAGCAATCTGAACCTGTCACTACAGAGGGTAGAGATATTTGCTTTATCGGAATTGTAACCATTTGCAAGTAAAAACATTGAGACTCAAGATTCAGTTTTCTTTGCAAAGTCTATACAGAGACATAGTCTGCCGTATGATTTTGCTACTTTCCTCCCCTCAAAATAGTTCTCTCTGTGCGTGAAAAAAAAAAATTGTGGTTCTCCATAGAAGAGATCTTATAAAAAGAGTCTGCGGGCTGGGATCCTGAGCGAGTGGCTCTGTGGCAGTGGAGGAAGTGCACTACTGATATGAGCTGAAATAAAAGTGCTGATAGGGTCTTGAGGAACTGGGAAAAAAATAATCAGTTGAATGTCTGAATACCTTTAACATGCTTCTTTTTCTCCATTCCCTCCCCTCCCCCTATCTTCTTAAGCTTTCTTTTTGCCTTTCTCTTGATCCTGCCCCCACTTCTTCTCTTAGATAAACAGCATGACTTCCATTTGGTGAATTCCGGCTATTGTTTCAAAAAAGGCTGAAGAATTTTACGCAAATTTAAAGAAAACAACCAACCATACCAACAAACAGCCAAAGGCACATATTCAGCTTCTGAAACAGACATTCACATTGGGTTGTTTTTGAAAGCAGTGAGCTAGATTATCTTTAGTTTCATGATGTGGATGATTTTTGGTCATCCTTATGTTCTAATGAAATTAGAGCTTACTTATTTTAAGCATGGCAACACAGATGAAAATCAGGATCTAATAATGCATTGCAAAACCTAGACTCCTGATAATTATTGAAATACTGAGCTTTTGTAACAGAGTCAAATAATCCCTTCATTTCAGCATATGTCTGTCTGGTAGAGCCCACCCCCTCTGACATTATAAATTAATACCTTTCTACTTCTAAAAACCTTTAATATTTTTACAAAGCTATCACTATCATAGTGGCAGAAGACAAGGGGTCTGAAGTCTCTCTGTTCGAGCTCAACAGCATATTTCATCAGAGAAAGCCAAGGAGCAAACATCAATAGGAAAAGTCTGTGTGGAATGCTTAGAAAAGTGTGCAAATCCCACTGGTGTTCTGCAGGGTGGATAGCACTGAAGCTTGAAGGTTATGTCAGGAGTTCTCTCAGGGCTTGCATCCCAAAAAGACTAGTGTATGTACTTAACTTGTTGCACTATGAGTAGTCCCAGCTGCTTAAAACATGTGCACAAGCCTCAACAGAACACAGAGCTCAGGCCTGTCAGTCTGCAAATAGTACAGAAAGTCTGTGGACGTTATATAGCCCTTACTAGAAAGCCAATTTAAACTTCAAATTTAAACAGTGTTGGTGATGGTGACAGTCTTTCTTCCATGTCTCCACTGGGAAAAGGATCACTCATGGAATGGCAGTTTGTGCAGAAAAAATTAAATGATGTTTTCATGGAAAGACCCAATTTCCTAGCTGCAGGAGGTGTTAGGATGTGCAAACAATCTAATCTGCTGGACATTAAATATTTTCAAAGCTTTATAGCTCCAGGAGTGTGAGGAAGGAACTTCCCAGAGAGGAAAATAAAAGTTTTCAAGTGAGAAAGAAAGGGCAAGATTGCTTTTCACACTTATTTCTTTGTTAAATAAGCAAACATGGCAAATCAGCAATTAAAGGCCCAGACTCAAAACCAATTTCAAAGTAGCCTGTGTCCACACATTAATCTCAGTAGACCTTGTATAAATCTATGAAATAAATAAACAGACCTGCTAATGGCAAATGCTGAAAAAAACCCCACCCTGTGTGAAACTGCGGAGTCCAGAAATATGACTCTGGGTTAAAAGCCTGTTAGCACTCCTTGTTAGTGATGTGTGTTTCAGACATAAAATTTAGGTTAGGCATGTCGATGATTAGGAGACGTAATTGCAGGAGTGTCCCATGGTCTGAAATGCGCTACACCAGGCAGAGCTGAAGACCAGGCACACCAGATCTGCGATGAGTCCACAGCCATCATAAAGTATGGAAGTGGTTATTCACATAATCCCAGATGTGATTCAGGCTGCAGAAGACTTTCATATCAGCTTCATGTGAAATCATATTTTCTGCTTTTTATTTCACTTATGTTCATAAATAAAACATGCCCCCTTTTACAACTCAAGCAGGACCTAAAGAAATGTAAACAACTGCTCTACATATGATCCACTGTATAATATAAACTGGATTGATGTTTCTGTAGCAGACTTCACCAAACCCTGAACCATACAGGGAATTACGAGCAAATGAGCTTTTTTTCATTTGTACTCTACCTCACAATTAAGTAAATGTCATCTCTTTCAGAGTAAAGGAGGAGGTGAAAATAAATTTCAGAGCAGAATATACCCTAAAAACATTTCTTTAATCAACATTCTTCTGTCTTTCTTGCAGTCCCTCAGAATGTAACCTCTATTAGTTTTATTTGGAAGAATAAATGGTTTTATAGGTATGACAAAGTCAATCTAGTACTTACTATAATCTGAGAGGTACGCTTGTTGACAAGGAATAAGAGCATACTTAGAAATCACAAAAGGAAAGACAAGCTTACTTCCCACCTAGAGCAGTGAGTCTTCCAAACTATTTTGGAAGGTAATATTGTCTTTAAGATTAATAAAACTTTGCAAATTTGAGGCTATATAAATCTACATCCTTCTTTAGAAAATGAGATAAATATCTATTGTAGTTATATTGCATAAGTAGAATTCACATTGAATATTATAAATATATACATGTGAAGATTCTACACAAAAACATCTGGGAGCTACAGAATTTTATTTGCAATGTCTTAAACTTATTCTTTTGGCTGGACCAGCACTGCAGAAGTGATACTACCATCTACTACACAAAAGAATAGCACAGAGTACAGTGAGTGTTCTTACAGACCAGAAAAAAATACTGAAATAAAAAAGAGCTACAGGGGAACTGTGTGTTGAGAAAGAAGAATGGAAATGTAGAGTATTGTAGGATGGGAAGAAAGTCTTTCCTTTCTTGACACAAAACCAGCAAGTACTGAGGAAAAATGATCTTGCACACCCAAATTACGTGTTATATAACCACAGTAGTGTATCGCAGAGGAAACCCAGTAATCTCCCACAGTGCTACACTTACAGACTAGTCCCTCAGTCACGGTTTGCATGATGGGCATTTGGGGTACACTCAAGAGGAGGAAAAGCAAAGTTTCCAATGATAATACTGAACTGGTTCTATCACCTGACAATTTGTGGCAGAATTTTCCAGAAATCCAGATTATACTGTCTAGAATCAAACTGGAGTGCTGGGAGGACTCAGATTACTCCATTCTAGGTGCAGAATCCAGCATTTTGACATGTTAAATTTCATCCCATCAATCATAGACCAGTGCTCCAATCTATCCAGATCCCTCTGCAGGACCTCTTGTCCCTCAAGAGAGTTAACAGCACCTCCTAGTTTGGTATCATCAGCAAACTTGCTAGTCATACATTCAACTCCTGCATCCATTGTTGATAAATATATTAAGCAAAACTCACCCTAGAATTGAACCCTTATGAACATCATTGGTGTCACCAGCCTGATGGAACCCCATTCAATACAACCCTTTGAGCCCTGGCGTTCAGCCAGTTCTTCACCCAGCACAATGTGAATCTTCGCATCCCACAGTTGGATAACTTGTCCAGAAGGATGCTGTGAGGGTCAGTATCAAAAGCCCTACTAAAATCCAGAAAAACTACATCTACTTCTTTCCCTTCATCCACTAGGCAGGTGACCGTATCATAGAAAGATCTCAAATTAGTTATACAGGACTTCCCCTTTGTTGACTCTGCCTAATGATTGCATTATTCTTTAAATGCCTTTCAGCAGTACGCAGTATAATCTTCTCCATAGTTTTTCCAGAAAATGAGGCTAACAGGTCTGCAGTTCTCTGGGTCTTCTCTCATGCCCTTTTTGTAGACTGGAATAACACTGGCTAGATTCCAGTTATCAGGGCCCTTTCCCAGACTCCCAAGACCTTTGGTAGGTGATCAAGAAGGGTCCTGCCATGACATCCCCTAGCTCCTTTAGTACTCTGAGATGAATCCCATCAGGCTCCACGGACTTGTGAACATTCAGCTGATATAGCTGGTCCCAGAAAGAATGCATAGGGACGGGCTGGCTCAGATGGAGCAAAGATGGATCCAGGGGGGCTGAAAGCAACTCTTGGTACTTGCAGGGAGGTGGTAAAGAGTGAGCCAGTGATTCAAGGGCATCAGCTGAACCAAGGAAAAGAGGTCCAGACAGGATGTGAGGAAAAGGCTTTTCCCCTGGGGCCAGCAGGGGAGCAGTGCAAGGTGTCCGGGGAGACTGTGCTGGCTCCATCCCTCCTGGGGCCTATTGGAGAGGTGTCAGCTGCAACTTTTAGAAAAGGGAGAACCCCACCAAAAACACTTTGTTAATTTGAATTGTGCTATACCAAACTGAGGTGCTGAAAGTTTGTCTATTCAAGTGGAAGTAAAAGATAAAGACGTGCTCATAACTTTATCTAATACACAAGTGCACTTCCAGCTATATTCTACTTCTGAAGGTGCAGGAGAATACACTATTTTATTCCAGTAAAGAAGCTGGATAACTCTCAAATTGGTATAATGAAACCCTTCAAACCAAGAAGTGCTCTTAGGCCTCAGTGGGAGTAAACAAAGATGGTCAAATTACTTCTCAGATTCCATTTCACAGTGCTAGACTTTGTATTAGGTACAGTTATATATATATATAACAGTTTTTGTTATAATGGAAGAATTTTACTCTGAAACTAAAGTTTTCATCTTTCCATAACATCATGAAGAAAATAAAATCTGAACTTTGCTGTAACTACAGGAATATGATCACACACATCCGTCGATATCTGTGCTTTTCTACACAGAAAATCAGAGCTCAGGAAAAAATAAACTGAAGGGAGAATGAAGAACTCCAGCTGTTCGGAAGAGAGCATATAAAGAACACTGATGACTTAGAGATATACTTAAGATAGAAGCGGCAGTGTATAAAAGAAAGTCTTGTAACATGCATATTTAATTAACAAAATTATATTGTACCTCAGTTGGGATAAACTAAGTGATTTATCTCCCTTGCCTAAGCACTATCGAGGACTTGTCTTTCCCACGGAAGAATCGTAGGTTCAGCTGTGAGACAATGGATACTTGGAAGGTCTCCAAATATGAGATTTCAAATCGTTAATACTGAAAAATGCATTAGTACCTCATAGTACATATTTTACATAGTCTTAAACAGCAACAGAAAAGTGTCACCGTAATTCCAGTTTCAGGTTCTGTTGGGGATCATTCCAGCATACATGGCCAGATACAACACATGAGTTTGAGATCAGTTTTTCTGAATTGTCATTTATGCTTCCTTTTTGAACTTAAACTGTAAAAACTTTCTTTCAAATATCAGATTTATGGATTTCTTTTGCAACAGTTTCTTACAGGTCAATTGAACTTCTAATTTTTACATAGATATAATAAAAGTTTTTCTATAAACATGTTGTCTCTTATCAGACAATCAATCAGTCAGATTGATGTGAGAGTATGACAAGTGTGGCTATTCCACTCCTTTAAAAAGTTGAAAAATAAACAAGGGCAAGCTCACAAACTCTTGGCAAGAATTCTCTCCAGCTTAAGTTAGAGCCGTTTTGGTACTGAACACACCATGGACTTTCCTAGGGCCATCAATCCCCTCAGGAAATGTGAGCCTATGCGTTTGTGGAAAAAATGGTGACATAAAAGCATATACAACTCAAAGACCAATTTTCATTTGCCATAGTACACTTAACATGCCTCACTGGGTCAGGACACTACACAAGCTAGGGCTATAAACTGGCAATTGGAGAGGCAAAAGCTGATAAAGGTACTTACAGCATGAACAGGAAATACTACAGCATAGAATGGATTTTATATTGAGACTATTTACAAATGTTTCGTCATTGTTCACTGTCAACATTACTGAAAGGATATAATTATGGGAAAGTTGCTTTTCAGCTTTTTAAAAAGAAGAGGAATCTGCATGAGTAGTTTTAAGGTTATTAACACTGTACACAAATGTTGATGCTTTTTGTTCTGTGGAAATTATGAGTCCTGCGATGAAAAACATAGCTAGGAGGCCTGTCTACTGTTTTAGGAGTGTTTGAGGAACACTGCTTTGCTGATTGATGAGTAGAACATCAAAAGTTAACTCAATTGTGGAGATGTGGTGGGATACTAGCAGGCAAAAAATGGCAGCTGAAATAATAAAGTCATACAGTTCAATATTGGTTATGACTATAAATAATTTATCCTGAACCTCTGGACCTCATAAATATTTTATTTTCACCAAGATAAGCACCAGTAACTGAGCTACTGAAGGGTGATAAAGAATTGGATGCCGTTGAGTAAAGCACAGTTTCTGATATACATCCAGTTTTGAATGGGAGAAAAGAGAAATGGGACTCCGGTGTCTCTTGACTTTTTTCTTTTTTTTTTTCCTACTTTTCCTATTGATGCAGTCCATCTAGCTGTTAAAAATGTTTTTTCCCCTCTTTTGAATTTGTCTGGCTCCAGTTTCTAGACATTGTTTCTATTTTTTTCTCCCTGAGATTAAAGAACACTTTCTTGATGAGAAAATGGCTAGAGAGAACAATCTAGCAGAGCCAAACACTGAAAAGCACTTTCTCTATTATATTCATAGCATAGAAAGAATACATTTTGGAGAGGCAATAAAAATTTTCACATGAGTGGGGCAATTGCTTGGTGGAGACACTGCTTACAGACAGCACCTTTTTATTGTATTCATATTTGTCTGTAATCAAACAATGGAGAGTTTTAACTATCTTACTGAAGTATTCTCCAATTCCTTTTACAATTTCAATAAATTCATTGTAGTTTTTACTTTCCCTTTAAAAACAGGACCCCGTGTTTTATGGAGTAATTTGCTAATAACTTCACAATGCCTCATACTGAATGAAATTAGCTTGTGCTCCCACCTCCATTTTTATATAATATCTTACTCAGTTATGTTTCCCCAATATCACATTCAGTGTTCATGCTTTTTCTTTACCTATTATCAATTATTTCTTCTTTTCAGTGTCACTGATACTAAGACGAAACTCCAATTTTTTAAGATGTGGACTGAATATCTTATTTCTAGTCCATACATTTGCTTTAAACTCTAGCAAGAAGTCTAATGTTTGAAAGAAGCTAGACCAGTAAGTGACCAGGAGAACCCTCACTGTTTGTTTGCCACTGCAGTAATCTTTGTGTCATCTTGCAAATTAGTTTTGGTTTGATATTTCTTTCCAGACCATTGATGAAAATTTTCAGTAGCATCAGACCTGATACTACTGATAGTGCATATAGAAACCAAATAGTTTCATTGCATGATAATGCTATATTAGTTTTTGTGATTTATCAACCCACTTCCGCAACAGAAGATAGAACCTTTGGAAAAAAAAAAAAAAAAAATTATCTAAAACATTGCTTTCTAGGTAACCATGCTTGAATAAAGTTTGATAAGTTATTATCAGAGCTTTAAAGGTGATTAATATATTGTCATAAGCATTTTTTATGCACAGCTGTAAAAGAATTAACAGAATATGTTATAGAAACATATTTAAATGTATAATTCAAATATCATTGAACTTCTAAAGTAAAAACAGGATTGCAAACTCTTGGTTTCATAATTTCTTGATGAAACAATACTCTCCATTTATTGCTGAAGGTACAAGTGAATTTCCTGAGTTAACCCTTTCCATGCTATTCTTCAGACCTTGCTAACTATCCAAGAGAAAACTATCTTAAAAAAACACGCTGTTTTGAAATTAGTTGTTTTTTCTATTCTTTCAGCTACACTAACTGTGGTTTACCACACCTTCCAGAATTCACTACAGCAATAGAATTTCCTTCCTTTAAGTATTTATGAAGTTGAAAAAGTTCATAAATATGCGATATATGAGAGCAATCCTATTGAACTCCGTCTGAACTAACTTCATCCCATTCTAACAGGCATCAGCATATCTGCAGGAATAAGCACTGGTACAATGAAGAAAAATAGCTTCAGTCCCTTTCTATTTTCAAAGTTCTTATCCAGCAAAACATACCAGTATGCATTGAACATTAAGCACATGTTCCAATCCCTTCAAAGTCATATAAGCATTTAGAATGTGCTTTGCTTAAGTGCTGCTTAAATCAGACTGACGGCAATTTGACTTAAGCATACGCTTAACTGCTTTGCTGGATTGGGATGGGATGGGATAACTAATGTCTTTAAGACTGGAAATGTGCTGCATACGGAGTGAAGGCAATGTGATACTAACAGAAAGTTTTTGTTTCTGCCTGGACTCCACCATCTGCTTCCATTTCTTCACCGCCATTGTCAGTCAGGTTCCAGTTCACCACAGCACCTCGGCAAGTGACTTGCCATAAAACAAGTGTAGGAGGGTCATAAGCTACATGCTGCTCTTTATTACTTCAGAGGTGGAGTGACAGTGAACGCAGGTCGTAAATGAGTCCCAAAATCTGGGTCCTGAAAGAAGGACTCCATAGAGACGTGTTCTTTAGGAAAGTTCAGAAAACAGCTATCTTGGTGGTACTCCTACAGTGGGTAGTTCCTTCTTCTCCTAGTTCCTGCCTTTGCCTTCTCCAACTTGGACGGTGCCACATGCATTTCATGGTCAGTGCAGCCAAGGCTGCCCTTGAGCTTCACATTCCCCACCAGCCCCTCCTTGTTGGTGAGAATAAGGTCCAGCATAGCACCTCTCCTTGTTGGCTCCTTTTTGTTAGGACTTATTTTCTTTCAGTATTTATAAAACTTAAACTAATTAATGGTCTACCCCAACTTTTGAAGATCTAAGAGTCTTTCATAGCAAAATAAAGGGCAGAAGAGGGCTTTTAGGACTTTCAAACTCTATGCCACGTTAATAGAAAATGGCTTCAAGAACAGCTCTTCCCATGTTTTTTCAGATCAGCAGGGAACCCTGAAGCACTGGAATTCCCATTTGTGCAGCAATGTGCCAGCAGGATCCCTCTGAAGTAAAGGGCCCACAAGCATTTACAATGCCTAACCCAAACACTGTGTACGTATTATGAGAGGTGTCCAGAGAACTGCACCATCCATGTTTTTGTGATGCCACAGCTTGGCAGATCCACTTGGTAGGTTTCATTGGAACCCTCCTCATGCTTTGGAGGAAACTACAAGTATAAAAAAGATTTCTACAGAACAGATTTCTGACAAATCTATGTATTTCAGAGGAAAATGTTGTAAGGCTTCCAGCAAGCTCTAATCTTTAGGAGAAAACCTTTGCTACTCAGCTTAACAGTGGCAGCTGTCCAAGAGAATAAGATGTATATGCTTGCAATGGCTTGAGATACTGTCACTTAAGTGTAGCAGTAATTCAAGGAATAAAATGCTGACAATATGCAGCTCTGAATTACATCATCTTTAACCTACAACAAAACTGATTGCAGTGAGTAAAGGAGATATTGGTGCTACTCCTCATTCCTGCAGGAGAAGTCACTGTGGCCCTATCTGTCACCCCAAATGCTTGAACTCCTCTGCCTTCTCTGGGGGGAATTATGGCTACAGCCCTGCTGCCTGTACCAGCACCATAAATTCTGACAAGGTCATGCACATCAGTAAATACTGATTCTCGTAGGGAGGGAAGACAGAGAGTGCCTGAACTCATTTACTCCAAGAGGCAGTCTGCACAATAAAGACTTCAAGATAAAACACTCTCATGCAATACAACAAAATAGTACAAACACTGTCTAACAAGGTAATTGTAATGGGTAATGGGCATTTGATAAGAAAAAAAAAAAAAAAAAAAATAATCACATGACTCTATAATGTCAGGGGAATGAATTAGATTTGCATGGGCTATAGTCATAATGCTGTCATATCATAAATTTTAAGAATGTGATTTAATGAGACTAACACTTGCTTTTGGAAGTAATTTCCTCCTTTTACTTTAAATTAAAAATCTCAGAACTATATCCTGTAAGGTTATATTTACTCTCTGCATGAGTCATCTTCAGGGATGGGATCTTTAGATCTATAACACAACCCTCTAATCATTTGAAAGCTAACTGATTAAGAGATGGAGAAGGATTCAGTTACTGACAGCACTTTTCTTTCAAACTATTTGTAAGCAATCTGAACCTGTCACTACAGAGGGTAGAGATATTTGCTTTATCGGAATTGTAACCATTTGCAAGTAAAAACATTGAGACTCAAGATTCAGTTTTCTTTGCAAAGTCTATACAGAGACATAGTCTGCCGTATGATTTTGCTACTTTCCTCCCCTCAAAATAGTTCTCTCTGTGCGTGAAAAAAAAAAATTGTGGTTCTCCATAGAAGAGATCTTATAAAAAGAGTCTGCGGGCTGGGATCCTGAGCGAGTGGCTCTGTGGCAGTGGAGGAAGTGCACTACTGATATGAGCTGAAATAAAAGTGCTGATAGGGTCTTGAGGAACTGGGAAAAAAATAATCAGTTGAATGTCTGAATACCTTTAACATGCTTCTTTTTCTCCATTCCCTCCCCTCCCCCTATCTTCTTAAGCTTTCTTTTTGCCTTTCTCTTGATCCTGCCCCCACTTCTTCTCTTAGATAAACAGCATGACTTCCATTTGGTGAATTCCGGCTATTGTTTCAAAAAAGGCTGAAGAATTTTACGCAAATTTAAAGAAAACAACCAACCATACCAACAAACAGCCAAAGGCACATATTCAGCTTCTGAAACAGACATTCACATTGGGTTGTTTTTGAAAGCAGTGAGCTAGATTATCTTTAGTTTCATGATGTGGATGATTTTTGGTCATCCTTATGTTCTAATGAAATTAGAGCTTACTTATTTTAAGCATGGCAACACAGATGAAAATCAGGATCTAATAATGCATTGCAAAACCTAGACTCCTGATAATTATTGAAATACTGAGCTTTTGTAACAGAGTCAAATAATCCCTTCATTTCAGCATATGTCTGTCTGGTAGAGCCCACCCCCTCTGACATTATAAATTAATACCTTTCTACTTCTAAAAACCTTTAATATTTTTACAAAGCTATCACTATCATAGTGGCAGAAGACAAGGGGTCTGAAGTCTCTCTGTTCGAGCTCAACAGCATATTTCATCAGAGAAAGCCAAGGAGCAAACATCAATAGGAAAAGTCTGTGTGGAATGCTTAGAAAAGTGTGCAGATCCCACTGGTGTTCTGCAGGGTGGATAGCACTGAAGCTTGAAGGTTATGTCAGGAGTTCTCTCAGGGCTTGCATCCCAAAAAGACTTGTGTATGTACTTAACTTGTTGCACTATGAGTAGTCCCAGCTGCTTAAAACATGTGCACAAGCCTCAACAGAACACAGAGCTCAGGCCTGTCAGTCTGCAAATAGTACAGAAAGTCTGTGGACGTTATATAGCCCTTACTAGAAAGCCAATTTAAACTTCAAATTTAAACAGTGTTGGTGATGGTGACAGTCTTTCTTCCATGTCTCCACTGGGAAAAGGATCACTCATGGAATGGCAGTTTGTGCAGAAAAAATTAAATGATGTTTTCATGGAAAGACCCAATTTCCTAGCTGCAGGAGGTGTTAGGATGTGCAAACAATCTAATCTGCTGGACATTAAATATTTTCAAAGCTTTATAGCTCCAGGAGTGTGAGGAAGGAACTTCCCAGAGAGGAAAATAAAAGTTTTCAAGTGAGAAAGAAAGGGCAAGATTGCTTTTCACACTTATTTCTTTGTTAAATAAGCAAACATGGCAAATCAGCAATTAAAGGCCCAGACTCAAAACCAATTTCAAAGTAGCCTGTGTCCACACATTAATCTCAGTAGACCTTGTATAAATCTATGAAATAAATAAACAGACCTGCTAATGGCAAATGCTGAAAAAAACCCCACCCTGTGTGAAACTGCGGAGTCCAGAAATATGACTCTGGGTTAAAAGCCTGTTAGCACTCCTTGTTAGTGATGTGTGTTTCAGACATAAAATTTAGGTTAGGCATGTCGATGATTAGGAGACGTAATTGCAGGAGTGTCCCATGGTCTGAAATGCGCTACACCAGGCAGAGCTGAAGACCAGGCACACCAGATCTGCGATGAGTCCACAGCCATCATAAAGTATGGAAGTGGTTATTCACATAATCCCAGATGTGATTCAGGCTGCAGAAGACTTTCATATCAGCTTCATGTGAAATCATATTTTCTGCTTTTTATTTCACTTATGTTCATAAATAAAACATGCCCCCTTTTACAACTCAAGCAGGACCTAAAGAAATGTAAACAACTGCTCTACATATGATCCACTGTATAATATAAACTGGATTGATGTTTCTGTAGCAGACTTCACCAAACCCTGAACCATACAGGGAATTACGAGCAAATGAGCTTTTTTTCATTTGTACTCTACCTCACAATTAAGTAAATGTCATCTCTTTCAGAGTAAAGGAGGAGGTGAAAATAAATTTCAGAGCAGAATATACCCTAAAAACATTTCTTTAATCAACATTCTTCTGTCTTTCTTGCAGTCCCTCAGAATGTAACCTCTATTAGTTTTATTTGGAAGAATAAATGGTTTTATAGGTATGACAAAGTCAATCTAGTACTTACTATAATCTGAGAGGTACGCTTGTTGACAAGGAATAAGAGCATACTTAGAAATCACAAAAGGAAAGACAAGCTTACTTCCCACCTAGAGCAGTGAGTCTTCCAAACTATTTTGGAAGGTAATATTGTCTTTAAGATTAATAAAACTTTGCAAATTTGAGGCTATATAAATCTACATCCTTCTTTAGAAAATGAGATAAATATCTATTGTAGTTATATTGCATAAGTAGAATTCACATTGAATATTATAAATATATACATGTGAAGATTCTACACAAAAACATCTGGGAGCTACAGAATTTTATTTGCAATGTCTTAAACTTATTCTTTTGGCTGGACCAGCACTGCAGAAGTGATACTACCATCTACTACACAAAAGAATAGCACAGAGTACAGTGAGTGTTCTTACAGACCAGAAAAAAATACTGAAATAAAAAAGAGCTACAGGGGAACTGTGTGTTGAGAAAGAAGAATGGAAATGTAGAGTATTGTAGGATGGGAAGAAAGTCTTTCCTTTCTTGACACAAAACCAGCAAGTACTGAGGAAAAATGATCTTGCACACCCAAATTACGTGTTATATAACCACAGTAGTGTATCGCAGAGGAAACCCAGTAATCTCCCACAGTGCTACACTTACAGACTAGTCCCTCAGTCACGGTTTGCATGATGGGCATTTGGGGTACACTCAAGAGGAGGAAAAGCAAAGTTTCCAATGATAATACTGAACTGGTTCTATCACCTGACAATTTGTGGCAGAATTTTCCAGAAATCCAGATTATACTGTCTAGAATCAAACTGGAGTGCTGGGAGGACTCAGATTACTCCATTCTAGGTGCAGAATCCAGCATTTTGACATGTTAAATTTCATCCCATCAATCATAGACCAGTGCTCCAATCTATCCAGATCCCTCTGCAGGACCTCTTGTCCCTCAAGAGAGTTAACAGCACCTCCTAGTTTGGTATCATCAGCAAACTTGCTAGTCATACATTCAACTCCTGCATCCATTGTTGATAAATATATTAAGCAAAACTCACCCTAGAATTGAACCCTTATGAACATCATTGGTGTCACCAGCCTGATGGAACCCCATTCAATACAACCCTTTGAGCCCTGGCGTTCAGCCAGTTCTTCACCCAGCACAATGTGAATCTTCGCATCCCACAGTTGGATAACTTGTCCAGAAGGATGCTGTGAGGGTCAGTATCAAAAGCCCTACTAAAATCCAGAAAAACTACATCTACTTCTTTCCCTTCATCCACTAGGCAGGTGACCGTATCATAGAAAGATCTCAAATTAGTTATACAGGACTTCCCCTTTGTTGACTCTGCCTAATGATTGCATTATTCTTTAAATGCCTTTCAGCAGTACGCAGTATAATCTTCTCCATAGTTTTTCCAGAAAATGAGGCTAACAGGTCTGCAGTTCTCTGGGTCTTCTCTCATGCCCTTTTTGTAGACTGGAATAACACTGGCTAGATTCCAGTTATCAGGGCCCTTTCCCAGACTCCCAAGACCTTTGGTAGGTGATCAAGAAGGGTCCTGCCATGACATCCCCTAGCTCCTTTAGTACTCTGAGATGAATCCCATCAGGCTCCACGGACTTGTGAACATTCAGCTGATATAGCTGGTCCCAGAAAGAATGCATAGGGACGGGCTGGCTCAGATGGAGCAAAGATGGATCCAGGGGGGCTGAAAGCAACTCTTGGTACTTGCAGGGAGGTGGTAAAGAGTGAGCCAGTGATTCAAGGGCATCAGCTGAACCAAGGAAAAGAGGTCCAGACAGGATGTGAGGAAAAGGCTTTTCCCCTGGGGCCAGCAGGGGAGCAGTGCAAGGTGTCCGGGGAGACTGTGCTGGCTCCATCCCTCCTGGGGCCTATTGGAGAGGTGTCAGCTGCAACTTTTAGAAAAGGGAGAACCCCACCAAAAACACTTTGTTAATTTGAATTGTGCTATACCAAACTGAGGTGCTGAAAGTTTGTCTATTCAAGTGGAAGTAAAAGATAAAGACGTGCTCATAACTTTATCTAATACACAAGTGCACTTCCAGCTATATTCTACTTCTGAAGGTGCAGGAGAATACACTATTTTATTCCAGTAAAGAAGCTGGATAACTCTCAAATTGGTATAATGAAACCCTTCAAACCAAGGAGTGCTCTTAGGCCTCAGTGGGAGTAAACAAAGATGGTCAAATTACTTCTCAGATTCCATTTCACAGTGCTAGACTTTGTATTAGGTACAGTTATATATATATATAACAGTTTTTGTTATAATGGAAGAATTTTACTCTGAAACTAAAGTTTTCATCTTTCCATAACATCATGAAGAAAATAAAATCTGAACTTTGCTGTAACTACAGGAATATGATCACACACATCCGTCGATATCTGTGCTTTTCTACACAGAAAATCAGAGCTCAGGAAAAAATAAACTGAAGGGAGAATGAAGAACTCCAGCTGTTCGGAAGAGAGCATATAAAGAACACTGATGACTTAGAGATATACTTAAGATAGAAGCGGCAGTGTATAAAAGAAAGTCTTGTAACATGCATATTTAATTAACAAAATTATATTGTACCTCAGTTGGGATAAACTAAGTGATTTATCTCCCTTGCCTAAGCACTATCGAGGACTTGTCTTTCCCACGGAAGAATCGTAGGTTCAGCTGTGAGACAATGGATACTTGGAAGGTCTCCAAATATGAGATTTCAAATCGTTAATACTGAAAAATGCATTAGTACCTCATAGTACATATTTTACATAGTCTTAAACAGCAACAGAAAAGTGTCACCATAATTCCAGTTTCAGGTTCTGTTGGGGATCATTCCAGCATACATGGCCAGATACAACACATGAGTTTGAGATCAGTTTTTCTGAATTGTCATTTATGCTTCCTTTTTGAACTTAAACTGTAAAAACTTTCTTTCAAATATCAGATTTATGGATTTCTTTTGCAACAGTTTCTTACAGGTCAATTGAACTTCTAATTTTTACATAGATATAATAAAAGTTTTTCTATAAACATGTTGTCTCTTATCAGACAATCAATCAGTCAGATTGATGTGAGAGTATGACAAGTGTGGCTATTCCACTCCTTTAAAAAGTTGAAAAATAAACAAGGGCAAGCTCACAAACTCTTGGCAAGAATTCTCTCCAGCTTAAGTTAGAGCCGTTTTGGTACTGAACACACCATGGACTTTCCTAGGGCCATCAATCCCCTCAGGAAATGTGAGCCTATGCGTTTGTGGAAAAAATGGTGACATAAAAGCATATACAACTCAAAGACCAATTTTCATTTGCCATAGTACACTTAACATGCCTCACTGGGTCAGGACACTACACAAGCTAGGGCTATAAACTGGCAATTGGAGAGGCAAAAGCTGATAAAGGTACTTACAGCATGAACAGGAAATACTACAGCATAGAATGGATTTTATATTGAGACTATTTACAAATGTTTCGTCATTGTTCACTGTCAACATTACTGAAAGGATATAATTATGGGAAAGTTGCTTTTCAGCTTTTTAAAAAGAAGAGGAATCTGCATGAGTAGTTTTAAGGTTATTAACACTGTACACAAATGTTGATGCTTTTTGTTCTGTGGAAATTATGAGTCCTGCGATGAAAAACATAGCTAGGAGGCCTGTCTACTGTTTTAGGAGTGTTTGAGGAACACTGCTTTGCTGATTGATGAGTAGAACATCAAAAGTTAACTCAATTGTGGAGATGTGGTGGGATACTAGCAGGCAAAAAATGGCAGCTGAAATAATAAAGTCATACAGTTCAATATTGGTTATGACTATAAATAATTTATCCTGAACCTCTGGACCTCATAAATATTTTATTTTCACCAAGATAAGCACCAGTAACTGAGCTACTGAAGGGTGATAAAGAATTGGATGCCGTTGAGTAAAGCACAGTTTCTGATATACATCCAGTTTTGAATGGGAGAAAAGAGAAATGGGACTCCGGTGTCTCTTGACTTTTTTCTTTTTTTTTTTCCTACTTTTCCTATTGATGCAGTCCATCTAGCTGTTAAAAATGTTTTTTCCCCTCTTTTGAATTTGTCTGGCTCCAGTTTCTAGACATTGTTTCTATTTTTTTCTCCCTGAGATTAAAGAACACTTTCTTGATGAGAAAATGGCTAGAGAGAACAATCTAGCAGAGCCAAACACTGAAAAGCACTTTCTCTATTATATTCATAGCATAGAAAGAATACATTTTGGAGAGGCAATAAAAATTTTCACATGAGTGGGGCAATTGCTTGGTGGAGACACTGCTTACAGACAGCACCTTTTTATTGTATTCATATTTGTCTGTAATCAAACAATGGAGAGTTTTAACTATCTTACTGAAGTATTCTCCAATTCCTTTTACAATTTCAATAAATTCATTGTAGTTTTTACTTTCCCTTTAAAAACAGGACCCCGTGTTTTATGGAGTAATTTGCTAATAACTTCACAATGCCTCATACTGAATGAAATTAGCTTGTGCTCCCACCTCCATTTTTATATAATATCTTACTCAGTTATGTTTCCCCAATATCACATTCAGTGTTCATGCTTTTTCTTTACCTATTATCAATTATTTCTTCTTTTCAGTGTCACTGATACTAAGACGAAACTCCAATTTTTTAAGATGTGGACTGAATATCTTATTTCTAGTCCATACATTTGCTTTAAACTCTAGCAAGAAGTCTAATGTTTGAAAGAAGCTAGACCAGTAAGTGACCAGGAGAACCCTCACTGTTTGTTTGCCACTGCAGTAATCTTTGTGTCATCTTGCAAATTAGTTTTGGTTTGATATTTCTTTCCAGACCATTGATGAAAATTTTCAGTAGCATCAGACCTGATACTACTGATAGTGCATATAGAAACCAAATAGTTTCATTGCATGATAATGCTATATTAGTTTTTGTGATTTATCAACCCACTTCCGCAACAGAAGATAGAACCTTTGGAAAAAAAAAAAAAAAAAATTATCTAAAACATTGCTTTCTAGGTAACCATGCTTGAATAAAGTTTGATAAGTTATTATCAGAGCTTTAAAGGTGATTAATATATTGTCATAAGCATTTTTTATGCACAGCTGTAAAAGAATTAACAGAATATGTTATAGAAACATATTTAAATGTATAATTCAAATATCATTGAACTTCTAAAGTAAAAACAGGATTGCAAACTCTTGGTTTCATAATTTCTTGATGAAACAATACTCTCCATTTATTGCTGAAGGTACAAGTGAATTTCCTGAGTTAACCCTTTCCATGCTATTCTTCAGACCTTGCTAACTATCCAAGAGAAAACTATCTTAAAAAAACACGCTGTTTTGAAATTAGTTGTTTTTTCTATTCTTTCAGCTACACTAACTGTGGTTTACCACACCTTCCAGAATTCACTACAGCAATAGAATTTCCTTCCTTTAAGTATTTATGAAGTTGAAAAAGTTCATAAATATGCGATATATGAGAGCAATCCTATTGAACTCCGTCTGAACTAACTTCATCCCATTCTAACAGGCATCAGCATATCTGCAGGAATAAGCACTGGTACAATGAAGAAAAATAGCTTCAGTCCCTTTCTATTTTCAAAGTTCTTATCCAGCAAAACATACCAGTATGCATTGAACATTAAGCACATGTTCCAATCCCTTCAAAGTCATATAAGCATTTAGAATGTGCTTTGCTTAAGTGCTGCTTAAATCAGACTGACGGCAATTTGACTTAAGCATACGCTTAACTGCTTTGCTGGATTGGGATGGGATGGGATAACTAATGTCTTTAAGACTGGAAATGTGCTGCATACGGAGTGAAGGCAATGTGATACTAACAGAAAGTTTTTGTTTCTGCCTGGACTCCACCATCTGCTTCCATTTCTTCACCGCCATTGTCAGTCAGGTTCCAGTTCACCACAGCACCTCGGCAAGTGACTTGCCATAAAACAAGTGTAGGAGGGTCATAAGCTACATGCTGCTCTTTATTACTTCAGAGGTGGAGTGACAGTGAACGCAGGTCGTAAATGAGTCCCAAAATCTGGGTCCTGAAAGAAGGACTCCATAGAGACGTGTTCTTTAGGAAAGTTCAGAAAACAGCTATCTTGGTGGTACTCCTACAGTGGGTAGTTCCTTCTTCTCCTAGTTCCTGCCTTTGCCTTCTCCAACTTGGACGGTGCCACATGCATTTCATGGTCAGTGCAGCCAAGGCTGCCCTTGAGCTTCACATTCCCCACCAGCCCCTCCTTGTTGGTGAGAATAAGGTCCAGCATAGCACCTCTCCTTGTTGGCTCCTTTTTGTTAGGACTTATTTTCTTTCAGTATTTATAAAACTTAAACTAATTAATGGTCTACCCCAACTTTTGAAGATCTAAGAGTCTTTCATAGCAAAATAAAGGGCAGAAGAGGGCTTTTAGGACTTTCAAACTCTATGCCACGTTAATAGAAAATGGCTTCAAGAACAGCTCTTCCCATGTTTTTTCAGATCAGCAGGGAACCCTGAAGCACTGGAATTCCCATTTGTGCAGCAATGTGCCAGCAGGATCCCTCTGAAGTAAAGGGCCCACAAGCATTTACAATGCCTAACCCAAACACTGTGTATGTATTATGAGAGGTGTCCAGAGAACTGCACCATCCATGTTTTTGTGATGCCACAGCTTGGCAGATCCACTTGGTAGGTTTCATTGGAACCCTCCTCATGCTTTGGAGGAAACTACAAGTATAAAAAAGATTTCTACAGAACAGATTTCTGACAAATCTATGTATTTCAGAGGAAAATGTTGTAAGGCTTCCAGCAAGCTCTAATCTTTAGGAGAAAACCTTTGCTACTCAGCTTAACAGTGGCAGCTGTCCAAGAGAATAAGATGTATATGCTTGCAATGGCTTGAGATACTGTCACTTAAGTGTAGCAGTAATTCAAGGAATAAAATGCTGACAATATGCAGCTCTGAATTACATCATCTTTAACCTACAACAAAACTGATTGCAGTGAGTAAAGGAGATATTGGTGCTACTCCTCATTCCTGCAGGAGAAGTCACTGTGGCCCTATCTGTCACCCCAAATGCTTGAACTCCTCTGCCTTCTCTGGGGGGAATTATGGCTACAGCCCTGCTGCCTGTACCAGCACCATAAATTCTGACAAGGTCATGCACATCAGTAAATACTGATTCTCGTAGGGAGGGAAGACAGAGAGTGCCTGAACTCATTTACTCCAAGAGGCAGTCTGCACAATAAAGACTTCAAGATAAAACACTCTCATGCAATACAACAAAATAGTACAAACACTGTCTAACAAGGTAATTGTAATGGGTAATGGGCATTTGATAGTTTAATTTTAGCCTTCTGCTTTTTGCTGCCCTGTACAGCAGGTTTCTGCTGTGTAAATCCCACCATTCACTCAGCACCATTGGCACTACTTCTGACCAGGAAATAGACTTTGAATGATATCGATGTTTTAAATCTAGCCTTCACCATGTCTCCTGCAGGGATTAATATGAGAATACCACAGAAAGATCACCAACAACCTTTGATCTCATGCTGGAAGCAGACACCTATATCAACTCGTGCTAGCGGGTAGACAAATACATTGCAAGGTCTACATGGTTTCAGGGTTGATAAAAGTTTATAGAGCCAGAGGTTGCCAGCAAATGCTTTAGTGCCATTGGATGGTAGTAAATCAGATGGAAACATTTGCTTTTTGTTAACTGCTGGAGAACTAGCCGAGAGCCTTGACTGCAGTGATAGCACAGCCATCTCCTACTCCTCCTCTGGATACTCCGTTGTCCCTTTCAGTAATTAAGTTGGCTGGGCAGCTGCTCACCATGGAGATAGCCCTGCCAAAGGAGTCAGCCACAGCTAGACAGCAAGGCAGGAGAGCCGGCAGGGTGCCATAGTCACCGCAGAAGCTCACACATGAGGGCTGACACATGGAGATCCACCAGCTCTGCAGGCAGAGCGCTGTAACACAGGGCTCAGGAGCAAAGCGGGAGACCAACAGCAACTTCAGTCAAATGAAAAAGGTGTGATAAAACCCCCGAGCTCAATGTGGTTTCTAACCTTGATTCTCATTTGAAATCAATGACCTGATTTCAGATCAGGTCAGCTAAAAACCATCTTTGTGTCACTGTCACAGGTGCCTCTGTGCTCCCAGTTGCCCCTGCACAGCCCCTCGCAAATACACAGCCGCCTCATGGCAAACACAGCTCCTGCTTGGGCACCCTCAGCAGCACCACCACCAGTCACGGGGAATGGCACCCCAAATGGCTGCACTCTTCAGCAGCTCGCCTTTTAATATCACTCAAAGTGGAGCGCCTTTCCTCCTCCGTTTACCACGGGTTATTCAGCACTAAAAAGCGCATACAGTTCCCTATTCAGCTCACAAACTGTGCACCACCTTTCAGGACTTTTTCTGTTGACTGCGACTGACAGCAGTGTGAAGATTAGGCAGCCTTTTAATCTTTTACTAGCCATGATTACCATCAGTGGAGTAAAAGAGCAATTGCCTGGCAGTGCAACTCACAGACCAATAAAAGGTTCTCAGAGCAGAAAGCAGTCATACACTCAGTTAAGCTTCCAGCCTGTTCAAGTCCATGCTGCCTCTCTTTGAAAACTGCATAACTTAATGATAGTTTCCTGGAGGATTTTTCATGAGCCTTTATGACAAAGGCCCATATTTCTTGTTAATAACACTCTTCTACCAAAAAAAAAAAAAAAAAAAGCCAGAGAGAAAAAGGTTCGGCCCTTAATTTTTACATTGCAAACCTGAACATAATTCTGTTTATCTTAAACATTTCAATACCTTTTCTTATCTGTAAGACTTTAATTTGTATTTAAACAGATTATGAGATAACCTGAATGAAGAACAACTGATTCCAGAAAACTGGAATATTGCACTAGTATTCAGCAGCTACTTTCAGCATTAGGAATGCTCCCACAGAGACACTGATACATCTTTGACAGTATATGAGCAGAGATTATTTTGATTTAAGAATAAAAAAAGAATTAATTTCCCCATTACATAGGCACGGGGAATACTAAGAGCGCTGGTGTTACAGCTCTCCTCAGACTGAAATTAGGCATGCAACTTCAGACCATGGAATTTTGGTTAGCACCAACCCTTAGACCAGCTGCAATGCCACAGATTTCTGTGTAGATAAAGTCCTTGCAGGCGTACCTCATAGCTCTGTATGGTCTTCATTACAAAAGTATCTGTCACCTGTGTCTTCGGTGCTCTTGATATGTACAGTTACTGAACTAAAACATCCTGAGTGTGCTTTCACATGTTCACTCCAAACTCTGATACAGCATGAACATTACTGTCAGGAGTGAAGAGGAAAAGTGTTTCGAGCAGATATGTATAGGTACAAAAATCTGATTTACAAAACTAACTTAACCTGTAAGCAAAAAGTAATCACTGAGTAGTAATGACATAGGTAATACTCAAGTAGGTGAAGTCTAAATTAAAGTTTTAGATATCTCATTGACATGCTCTGAGTCACCCACATCTTTCTTATCTTTGCGGGAGATCTTACATGAGTTAAACTCAAAATGCCTTTTGAAACAAACAGAGCTGATGGGATATGGTTCTGCAG
Organism: Calidris pugnax; assembly: GCF_001431845.1. Taxonomy (NCBI): domain Eukaryota; kingdom Metazoa; phylum Chordata; class Aves; order Charadriiformes; family Scolopacidae; genus Calidris; species Calidris pugnax. The sequence continues at coordinate 734,416 of NW_015090786.1, read as the reverse complement.
TTTCTTTTTTTATATATTGATTTTGTTTAAGTATTCATTAGAAGCACCTTGCCCATTTAGATAGTCACTTGTCTTACTATAAACTTAAACAAACACCACAAAACTGGCTTTCAAAAATCTCTAGTATTAAAAGAAAAATGGAGCTCGTAATCTCAAAAGTAAATGTGACTGGCTGCACTATTTTCACTTCAGCAGTCAAGAAACATAGGTAGTAAAGAATAAATATTTGAGCCACAGAGATCATCAGAGGTGAATGAACCACCTGATCTTATATGTGAAAATGTGACAGATCATTGTAGTAGAAAGGTCTTAAAATTAAATTCACTTATACACTGTCTCTTATTAAATCTGAATGATTGTTGTTCACACAGATCTAAGCGGAAAGATCACATCCTGCCATTGGTGACATTTTTTCTGGGGTATCTGACATGTGAAATAAAAGAACCTGAAAGGAAAAAGAAAATATATAAATTGCTAAATCATATATAATATAATTTATGGGCTCCACACTGGAACTCATCTGCTTTTTCAGACACTACTGACAAATCAAACTATTCTCATCAAATAAAAGCCTAATGGGAAGTGCAAGACATTTGTTTCTTTTTGAAATCTCATCTTGAAATTGAATTGCTTAATCTTATGACTTTGTAAAGTTCTCCAAAGAGGCTAAGAGACAAAAATGCATGAGTAAACGAACAGTGCATTTTTCAGTATGCAAATATTACAAAATGACTTGATACTTCTTCCTATCTCCTACAAAGAGCTCCATAGCTGAACCATCACTAACAGTGACACTCTTCTCATCTTTCACAACAAAGGAGAAAAAAAACCTCCATGCTGCTCCTGCATATGTGAGCACCAGCTTCCTTCTTTTCCACCTACAAATTACTTTTGAAGAGCATCTCACTGTGTTCCTCAGAGAATAAGATCAGTTAACTTTTTTTACACTGAGCACATCTGGATAAACTCAGTGATTAGTGTATTTGAAAGCTATAGCTTCGTTTGCATAATGTAAGCTCCATGCACCATACAAATAGAACTTGCAGTACTTTGTGAATTCTCCAGCATTTTGAATGATTTAGCATAGTGACAGCACACTTGGTAAAAGCAGCAGTCTGATTTTCTTCTATTTATACACAGGTCTGGGGGACAACAGTAACCACATCAGATACGATGTTAAAGTGGCATTAACTAAAAAAATAAATAAATATCTCTTTTAGGATGTATAATAATATCTACACACACTCAAAATCAGGGTAACCACATACAAGCACTCTTTGGTTGATGAAAATACACAGACACACTGTTACATGATCTCAGCACCCTGGAGCTAGAACAGAAGCTTTTGCTGTAACCAGAGTGTTTCCTTCTTTTATGCTACTTTGCATTTCCAAAATTTTTTTAATATTGTACACTCATGAAGGACATCTACACAATCTTGCAGCATTGTCAAACTGGTTGAATTAGGCAACTGAGGACAGACTGCCACATGCCATCCCAGGCCAATTTTACACTCCAATAAGCAGGTTACATCTTTTTCAGAGTTTTCCCACGGTGTGATTTTCAGCATAACCCTCTTGCTTCTAATTTCCATCTGCTCAGATCAGCTGCTGCTATTAACGCAGGTCCACAGAGGAAGTCTCCAGTGCAAATGCCTATATGATTACCATTCCTGGCAGTTACATAAAAGGTCTATCCATCTCTCTGATAAACCCACAACCATAAAGGTAAGAGTCAATCGAAAGGAAACATTAATGCAAGTTAAAAAAAAATAAATTAAAAACCTAAAAGGATAACTAAAAAAATTATCACCATATTCATAGTATGTTCCATTTGATCAATTTCTATTTTTCATTTTTGAAGTTAGAACCATAGTAATAAATATCTAATTTCCATCTGCTCAGATCAGCTGCTGCTATTAACGCAGGTCCACAGAGGAAGTCTCCAGTGCAAATGCCTATATGATTACCATTCCTGGCAGTTACATAAAAGGTCTATCCATCTCTCTGATAAACCCACAACCATAAAGGTAAGAGTCAATCGAAAGGAAACATTAATGCAAGTTAAAAAAAAATAAATTAAAAACCTAAAAGGATAACTAAAAAAATTATCACCATATTCATAGTATGTTCCATTTGATCAATTTCTATTTTTCATTTTTGAAGTTAGAACCGTAGTAAATAAATAGCAAAAATTTCTTCCCTCACCAGCAACGACGATGTGAGAAAGTACACTGCCAATAAGCTCAAACTGAAACGATGGTTAGTTGACCAACTGCCAATCAACAATGCAAGTAACCGTTTTCCGATGTCCAGCTATCAGTGTAGAACATATTGTTCCAAAATAATTTCTAGGAAGTCTAACTAGGGGCAAATATAAATATTATGCATCAGAATACTTTTCCTGTAAAAACAAATAATTGTCAGTGCAAACATACATTAACATAAGTACGAGATACTGCAAGTATGAAACAAAATCTGCAAAACATACCACAGAACACAACATTTGCAACTAGGAGATGAGAGAAAAGGCAACTAAAACCAGCAACTAGATGTTCTGGAGATTTCCCTAACACACAGATTCAGGTCAAACACTTTCAAACGTGTGCTCATTTGTTTATCTAGACCACTGGACTCTCAGTATTTAATTCAAGCTGCCTGCACAAACTTTGTAGACATGGAAGACCTGTGGGTGAAACAAGAAACGCATGCCCTTGGGACTTCTGGACAAAAATGCCCAGAAAGTTTATTCAAGCCTATTCTAGGACAGCCAATCTGATCCAAAGCAACACCATCGTCCATGCACTTTATATTTCTATTGGGTGCATCTACATTAGCAGTTTATTTTGACTCAGAAGCGTGCTTTACAAACCATCCCCAACCATCCTCACTTTACACACTTTGGCTCACAGCACAGACTTGCCTTCAAGTGCATGAACTTGGATGAAACTACACTGAAATATGGCTTTTAGGAGTGCACCTGCTAGCAAGGGACCAAACTAGAGTTAGTGGAGAGCCTGATGAAATGCCATGCACAGTGGATGTTGATTGGACTCCCTATATCCACTCCTAATAACCTTTACTTTTTACTGTGTGGACAGGGCAATTCTTGGCATCAGTTCAGTGACAGTCAGCACGTAGGTCAGGAGTGTAGCATCTGTCCAAAACCTAAGAAGGCAGAAGAGGTGTCCCCTTCTCCCTTGAAGCACTCCACTACTGCTGATATACTAGGATCACATTTCCAGGATCCAACCTGTGCACCACCTGCCTAGACTGCACTAATGAGTTCCTGAATGAGCTATGTTCTTCCTTATCATCCCCATTTACTTCCAAAGCTCAGATCATCGCTTACTCTGGGGTCTCTTAAGCAGACCGTGTAGCCTGTATGAGTAGCTGATTTAGCGCATAATGCACAGTGCTACTTTAACAGCTTTTTCTACAATCCTCAAAGCATACAATGAATGGCACCTTGCTAGAGTCTGATCACCTTTTTGATAATCTTTCTCCTGTCAAATAGGAGCAATATCACAAATTTTAATAAATCCGATTATAAATGGAAAGAGAATTCATTCTTCATACATTAAATGGGAGAGAAAGGGACTACTGCAGGCACCAAGAACAAGCAACCATCAACTAAAATAATTTCCTGCTAAGAAGGTTGTACCTTCAAAGGATTAAGAAAAAGCAGGTGTATACACTATCCAGCCAGTAAATAACATAACAAGAGGCTGGCAGAAACAAACTGTGATTATTTGTTTTTTTTATGGAGTGTTTGTTTTCAACTGCAATTAAACATCTATCATAAGTTTACTTATTTATCTGGGTTGGACTCACACATACTTTGCTATCCTTAAGTGGGCAGCTGCAGCCAGGTAGTATCACTTAGAACTTCAGTCCTGTAATAAGAGAATTTCTTGCAGGTTCCCTTGTAATCATACAGAGATATTATAAGACTTTAGTAATTTTAAGGTTAGTATTGGACAGGAGGGAAGCAAACATTTTTAGGGTGGGTTTTTTTTTAATGTCTTTCCTAGTGGGGCATGTGCCTACTCCATGTGCTTAGTCATGTGAAATAGTTACTGATCTGCTAACTGTAATCACTCCCTCAGACATTTAATCACAAAACTACAGAGCACTTCTAGTGCCTCTCTGGAAGATGAAACTATTCTTTGCTTCACATATGATTGCACCTCCTTTTATACATACAGTTCAGTCATCAGAAAATATCAATTTTCCCCATGACTGTCTGAAAGGGCACCCAGCTTATCAGATAAATAACTCCTTTCCCTGTTTACCATTAACCTCCCAAACTAATGTGCATACATACATCTCGTCTGTTACAGAGGGTACATCTCAGCATCACAGAACTCTTAACAGTATCTCCACAGTGTTCAAAGTGTCTGTTATAACTCTTCTCTAAAGATGAGAAACTGAGGCAAGTTTCCAAGCTTTTCTGCAACTGTCTCAGCTTTGCTGTAAAGAATTTCAGCCCTGAAGTCATCATTATTAATTTGCTCTCCTGGTTTGACTGGGAAATGGTAAACCCCGTATCTACCAGTGCCTATTAGCAGGAGGAGGTAGAAGAGGAGAATGAACCTAATAGCAAGTAGTATGGTCTGATAAAAGTCTGATGTCTTCTAATTCTCAACACAGAAACTCCAGTCCCAAGAGCCCAAAGTTAATGCATCTTTTGTAGCTTTAGATAGCTGTTATTTTACATATGACCTGCTGATTTCCTTGTTCCCTGGTGACACCAGAAAGACATTTTTATGTCCTACTCTGTAATCAGTTTGCCAGTAGCAAGTTGACCCACTGGCTCTGACCTTCCTCCCTGCCTTCCCCACGTGCATATTTTCAAACATCTTCTCTACTAATGAGATCTTTTTAAAAAGCTTTTTAGTATTTTTGTTTGTTTGTTTTATAACAGGACACATTTTTGTGGAAGGTCATTCCTTCCCTCACATGCAAGCAGCTTCTTAAAAGTATAGTTTTCACTATAGTTTTCTGTTGAGAAGTCTCTGCACACTTCTTCCTTTGTAAATCAACTAGGTGAAAAATGTCCCTGGGTCTCTGAAGGTGAGGTAAAAAAATTAATTCCTACCCACTCTGATTAACTTGTTTTGCAAAGCAGTTTTAACAGATATCCCCTCTGGAAAAATTTCTTAATTGCTTCCTGAAGGCAGAATGCCCATGAATAGTTCTTGACATTATTAGGGAAATATTTCACTGTGATTTTTGGTGTTGTGCACATACTGTATTACTTAGAGGGAAACAAATCTCAATGCTCTTATTCATAATTTCCTGAAGTTTAATAATTAAGATGGAAAGAAGCAGTCAACTGTCAATTAGCTTCATTTTCACAAAGTTCTTAAGTAATAAAAATGTGTACTCTGGCACATGTGTCAAAAAATCCCCCAACTATGCAAGCCTTCTATCCCCAGAAGATGGGAGATGTTATACTTCAGCAAGTTCAAAGTTTTTGTACAAGCGTGAGGAGATATACATCTGTATGTAAATAGAAATATACATTTGCATTTATGTATATATAAAGGGGGTGGTTTAAAGACAATTTTAAAATTCTTAGGTGTAAGATATTAAAACAGTACCCAGAAAGACACATATTGTATGAAGAATATTTAGGCAAAAAAGACCCCACCAACTGATAGGAACTGTAAAATTCCACAAGATTTCTATATGCAAAGAGGGAAACATCAATAACAAGATTTGTCTTTCATAAGACTCCCACCTGGCCCACTTACTGTTCCTAACAAATGGCAAAGTCAACTCAAAGAAACAGACATCATCAGGTTACTGTGACCTATTAAGTATATTACTTCTGCGGGTAGGAGCTAAATGGCGAAACTCCACACTTCACTGATCAGCTTCACAAGAAAGAATGAACTGCACTGGACTTTGCAGTAATTTTTTTTCTCTTTCTGCTTTAGAAACAACCTATAATTTTTTTTCCATCCATAGAAAAAAAAAAAACACAAAGAAAAAATAATAGGAAAAACCCAGAAGTCCTATAACAGAAGGTAAAACAAAGTACAACAAAAAAAGATCTTGGGATATATACTGTCAACAGCAGCTCCAGTTATGAAGCATTATCCTTTTAGACAGTGCCTAGATAGAAGGACATGCTATGGTTTAGTGGTTCATTAAACTGTGATGAACTTAATCCACTGGGTATAACCACTGGGATGCAGTCTACTCTCCATGTATATGTCATGTGCAGTAAACGACTGCACTAATGATGAATTACCTTGTATTGCACCTATATGGTTTAAAACAAGCATTTCAAGCAATGAAGATTAGTATTCTGGCCTCCCTCACACTTATAATGACAGACTATCTATGCAGATTACAAGATGCTGTCTCACTTCAGGAAAAAACACAGATCTGTGAAGATATATCATTGAATCTGGTGTAAAGAGGTAACTGGAATGTCAGGGGAAGATAGCTCATCATTTATTATTTATCAAAACACAGAGTGTACGTGTACTCAGTACCCCTCTTCTGCTCTGGTCCTTTACACTTGATAAAGCATTTTTATCCTCATTCTGCCTACTTTCATGTTTCACCTCCTGCTGTCAGATGAAAACCACAGCAGAAAAGAAGTGGATAGACTATGTTGGACACAAAGCAGAAAGAGTCACCACACAAGAGGAAAAATCACGTCTTTATGAGAACTGTCAATAATGACAAAGACAGATTGGACAGAAAGCTGATTTAGTTGGGCTCAAGTGCCTTGTTCACTGAGAGGATTTCAACTCCCAGGATTTAGCTTTCTGCAGAACCTCTGTAGACAGTTTTTACAGAAAGATTTTATTTTTGGTTGGCCAACCGTACTGTACCCAGCAGCTTCATAGTCACAAGTGCTGATCTGCAGTCACAGTGTGGTTTCAGTTTTGGTTTTGTTTCTCAATATCTTACTCTATTTTTAATTGGCAATAAATTAAATCTTCCCCAAATCCAGTCTCTTTTGCCCGTGACAGTACTTGCTGAAGAATCTCCCTGTCCTTGTCTCACCCATGAGCTTTTAATCTTGTTTTCTATGCCTGTTCTGCTGAGGAGGGGGAGTGAGAGAGCGGCTGGGTGGGCACCTGGCAGGCAACCAAGGCTAAACTACCACACATTTTTACTGAGCTTCTGAGGGATCACAACAGTAACATTCATACTGACAGTGACTACTCTGTGTTGTGTCTGTTGCAGATGGGGCTCGGTACAATAATAATCCTTCTTGCATTAGCCAAGCTAATATGACTAATGGACCATAGCTGCAAAGTAGCAATTGTGTATGTATTTTTTTTCCAGGGGGCAAATTAAGAGATATCTCCTTTCAACCATTTTGCTAATAAATAAAACAGGGAGGTGGTATCAATTGCCACAGATCAAGGATACTTAATATTCTTACTTCTATAAATTAGCACTCATCAATGTTCCCTCCCCTTGCTTTTCATTTTATTCCAGAGGGGTTTCCATAGCAACTAGGTCATGTGCCCATTTTAATCTTCAAAGATGCAACATTACAGTGGATTCTTGCTGAAAGTGAAACAAACAAAAAAGGGCACTTTTTATCTGTAGCCTCTTAGACATGATATGTCTAAGATGATAATGGTGCTCTAGAATGATAATGTCTAAAATGATAATGGTGCTCTACAAAAGGAGCTTTGGCAGTGAGATGTGTGAAAGTGCACCATTTTTCTCAGGTGGGGAACAACTGGTTATGGACAACAACATGGAGGTCTGGAAGCAACTATCTTCTAGAATTTTTCCAACATAAAAAGTAGGACCGCTCCAGACAGTAGCCACATTTCTGGAGGTGAACAAGTGACCTGTCGTTGTTGATTGTCCATAATCCCTTCCAACTGGGCAATGCTCCCTTGTCACTGCTCCTCAATTTTTGAGAATTGGGCTGATACAATTGGAGAGAGAACCTTAGCAGCTTCCATCCAAAACATTTACAGATGTAGAGGATAAACAAAGTGAAAGGAGCCCAGCACTATTCACTTTTAAACACAAGTTTAGACTGCAAGAGACAGCTGGTTTTATGGGATTTCCGGTCATAAAAGTTAACATTTGAATACAAACCAAACAGTTTCTAACATGAGTTTTATATGCTAATGGAAACAATGAGCAACTTGATTCAATTCAGTGCACATTCTCCTATGCTACCCCTGTGCAAAGTAGTAGCAAACTGCCACAATTCAGAAAATTGTCACCTTATTGTCTTAAGCAGTCCTGCATACACCATATGAGTGCCCTGATCTCCCAGAGAGCTGCCTTCCAACACCAGCTAGGCAAGAGACAAAGCAAGAGCTCCTTTTTTGTGCAGAGTCCCCTCTCATTCTAGTCCTCATCCTATGAAGGACCCCATGTTTTGCTTGCCTGCTTTTTCACCAGTTATGACCCAACTAAAAATAGTATTTTCTTTAGGTAAAGTACAGAGTTTAACAATAAAGACAAGGTCCTGGAGTTGGTTCCAAGGAATGGTTGTCATGAAAGTAATAAAGCAGTCTAACATATTCATAGTTAAATGCATAATTGGACTGGATGGAGTTTTTGCCTTGTTTTACAGAGAAGTTTTATGCTTCTTAGTGGGACAAAGTGCAGTAACCAAAGCTCCTGGTTAAATCTTCCATTTCCAAAAAATATTCCAATCAAATGTGAATTCTTGTACCAGGACTTCCCTACAAAATTCTGCAGGACTGCATGTATCATAGAACATTAGTAGCAGTCTAAAACACTGTGTGTGCAACCATGACTCTGTGGGAGCCTGAACTAATTAAATATGACATCATTCCAGTGCCTAATTAAAATGAAATATTAAACTCATCTTTCATGTAAGAGAATGAGAAAGTGAATTGAGTTTAATGAAGAGGAAAAATTCTAAGAAATGAAAACATCTACAGAATTGGTATATCCTCTGTTAAGAGCATTTAGTGAAACAGCCCACTCCTGGTATATGTGCTCATTTTAATGTTTGATACCTAATACTGCACTGCATGTTGGCCTTTGGGAAATCCAGTTCCAATTTTCTTAACATCATGTTCAGCATCAAGTAAGAAAACCTTGTAAAACTATAAAATGTTATTTAACCCCATAAATGCTAACTATAAGTCCTTCATAATCTCTTTCAGCTACCCAAATCACATCATGGCCCAGATCTTGGGCTTCATTGGTTTAAGAAGTACTTTTTATCCATTCTGTTTGAAATGAATTCTGATGTGACCAGTAAACCAAATGCCAGCTTTTACTCTCTTTTCAAGCTTTTCTCGCCTTTTCTCTCTCATCATAGTATCTCATTGGCTTTTTAATGAAGAGCAAAAAACTAAAGTGAAACATCAATATAATCTCACTCCTTTCCTTTGTCTTCCCTCCACCTTCTTTTTGTTCCTTATCCTTTGTGGCCCATGAAGACCTGAACATCTCTTGTCTTTCAACTCTTCTCACCTGGCTCAATTTTCCCCTCATAGTGTGCTCCACTCACACTGCTTTTCTTTTCCATCTCCTGTTACCCTTTCTTTTACAGCATACAGATAAGCATACTCCATTCATCAATAAAAAACTGATTCCTGGTAGTACTTACTGGACTTCAGTCTTTATTGCAATGAATGTGCCACCATCAGTAGATGCCTTCAGTTCCTCCACACTATTTCACTGATTACACGTGTTTCCCCCCATCTTAAAATTTATGTGTCTTGAACAGTGCTACACATGAACAACCTGGCCTGCTAAAAAAACATATTCAGGCCACAGCATCATTCCTTGGCATCTCAGGCTGTGATTGATATGGGCCTACCCGGGACCCCCTGTCTGGAGAACAGGTAATTGCATCAGTCAGATGAGAGGACACACACAGTCAAGCCACTTCTTCCCAGCTGTATTTCTAGGATAATCCTTTACTTGAGTCACATGAGAAGGGCATATCTAGACTGAATGGAGGACATAAATATACATATATAATTTCTTATTAAGAGATCAGTAAAGTTCATATGGAATTAAAGGAGAAGTGAATGGAAACTAGAAGAAATGTCAAGTTAAATAAAAGAAGTGTGACAGATAACAATTCCCTTAAAAATAGATGGAGAATTCATGCGAATGTTTTGACAGCATAAAGCAAGGAAGATGCCAGAGATACTGTCTTCCTTAAACTGCTGAAGTTTCTCAATTGATTTTATAGATAGCAGTAGCTCTTTCTGCAGCTATTTACTATTGCCACTTAAAAGGAAATGGAGATAGCTAAAAAAGGTGGAAGAGGGTTGAGAGTGAGAAGATGTGGAAATTGGGTAAAAAAATAAGAGACACAATGAAAAAGCAGCATGATGAGAATAATATATAGCTTAATTTTAAAAAGGTTAAAAGTTCTATTAAAAGTTCATTTAAATGTATTTTCATCTTGTTTCTTCTGTAACTGTAAACAGATGTTAATGTGCAGCTATCAGTGATTTCAATTAATGTGTTCATTCAGACCTTCCCTTGGTGAAGGGGTGTTGTTGCTGTGAGACAGAAGCTCAAGAGTAAAGCAACAAGCACAAAGACATCACTGCTTAAGGCCATATCTTTTTAGTGCAATACTTCTGTATTTATTGACTTTCCTCAGTAAATTTTTGCTAATGTAAAACAAAAACTGATTAGTCCATGACATAAAAATGCCTAAGCAGGCTATAAAGTTGGAAAAAGAGGACAACCCTGAATTTGGCCATTTCTCCTGAGAAAATAGAGAAGTGTTCCAGGAGTTATTGAAGGCAAGACTTAGCTGGCATGCATGACAGAGAGGGGCATATATGAGTAACTCAGATGTACACATCTTTTGAAGCAAAAGCCAAACATCTAGTGTTTAACTAGGAACTTGAGACCATGTAATTGGCCACGCTGTAAAAAAGTCCTGCTCTGTCTCTCAAAAGTAGGATTGTTTAACTATTCCTCAACCAAAAAATTTCACAAACTTTATGTCCCCTTTTTGGAAACAAGACCGATAAATTATGTTCCTGTATGCTCTTATAAACAATTTGGTTTCAGGGTGTACACAGGGTGTACAGGCTGTAAACAGGGTGTACACAAATACTTTTTGTGTGAGTACTCTAAAGGTGTGATAGATAGATTCCCCCCCTTCTTCAACCTTCCAGTAAAAAAGTTACAAAAAATTAAAAATATGTTTAAAAGTATGTTCTTTGAATGTCTTTCGTTTTAAATTGGAAACACCAAAACAGTCAGTTTTCTGTATGCGGATATTAAAGATTGATAGCAGTGAAACAGGAATGAATTGTGGGACACAAAGGAATGTAAAATACCATAAAGGCCCTTCTTAATCACACCCAAGCCAGACTGGATACTGGAAACGTTAACATTAAATGGAAGAGGACCCGGAGGGAGTTAGAAGTTGCTACTGTGGTTAAGATGCTAGGGCACAAGTCCTGATTTCTTTGCACATGTTAGGCATAGTTCAGTAGTTCATAGTTCAGTAGCTGCTGAACTTCAACAGGTCTGATCTACTTCCAAAACTTTCAAAACCTTTAGTCTGTGTAGCAAAACAAATACGATTCCTGCTTCGGTCAGTAAAAACACATCAGTTTCGCCACACAGCAATCCTTCTGTACTCATAGGGAAAAAAAAAGCAGGCTTTATCCCTCAGAAGTGATTCAGTTCTGTACCAGATGAACTTTGTGGTAGCCTTCCATGGATGCCATTTCCTTCACAAATGAAAATGAGTACTGATTTGTTTTCTAGCAGGGATTGGTTTACATTTACCCTCCTGAGTATCAACTGGTGGTGTTTCCTTTTTCCTACCATTTGCCACTTCAGCCGATCTGTGACCACAGCAAGCTTTTGAGAGGGGAACGTACTTACAGGCTACAGAACAGCCCATAAGCTTTCCCATGAATGTCTGTTTCTTTCCTTTCTGACATTTGAATATGAAAGTCACTCCCATTGAAGTGTCGAAAGAAATCACATAGGTGTTCTAGGGCTGTATTCAGATCACCAGCGAAGCACTAATGGCATTAGAAATGTATGTCACCAGCTAGGAATAAGATACAAGAAAACTGATCTGCCCTATGAGTTTGGCCACCTCTAGATATGATTTGCTGTGTTGGCACATCAGATTAAGAACATTTCATTCAACCAAAGACCAAAATCATCTGTTTTGGTTACCAGTCAATTAAGTTTGTCCTTCAGTTCAAATAAAATAAACACCTGCTGATACACATATGAATTCTAATTATTCTCACAGAATATGGGATGTTTCATGAGTTTGTTGCACTTTGTGAAAAGCATTTTGTAAATGGCATACAGCAATTTAAAAATAATATTAATTAAGATGAAAAGTTACCTCAGCCTCAAGAAATGTTGTTGTGGTCACTTGTGCATTTGCATTAAGCCATAGTCTTTGATTATGCAATTACATCCTATTTTTCTTCATATAATCACTACCTAATTCTGTACATAGAATTAAATGCATAGGAAGCAAAAATAAGGGGTAGATGGATACTATTAACAAGGTATGTTTTGCAACTTTGGCATGTCTTAATTTTACACCTACATAAAATTCTTATAAAACTTTAAAAATTAGATAAACAACAGTATTGTTTGCTTTGACTGAAATACTTGCAGTGATGCTGCAGTTCTATGACAGAAGTCTGGCAATGATGTGTGGGAGGACCTTTATGGTTCCAACAGGTTTTGCACAGTGTTATGAACAATCACTGTTGAACTAATTAATGTGGACACAAATTTCTGCTAAATAAAATTTCTAGGGAGCCTTTCCTTTTGTTGGTCTACAAACAAAATGATGATTTTTCTCCTTAATCTATTATTTAAACATGTTTTTTTAATAAGTTCAGGGTTTCTTTTGAATCAGATTTCAGTGTAAACAGGTTTCCCCATCTTAAGACAACACACAGATCTGGTGTAGGTAATTATCAACACTGGGAGTCATGGAAAAAGCAGCTCTTATAAGAGTCTGTCAGAACCACAGAAGCTCAGTACAGAAACAGAAATCTCTCAAATCCTGAGATATGAAAAGTAACACCTAAAACAGGTGAAAAACATCACCTTGTCAATGGTAATCCCATAATTGCCAGATTTAGGGCAGTTACTTTGGATGCTGTTTAGAGAAAAGGTCTCTCCACCACCTTAGTCTCTGGGTTCTTTTTGGCAGTTGGTCCTTCATATATGGTTTCTGTACTTCTTTATACAGAAGACTTCCTTTCACAGAAGGTTTGCTTTCATTTCCTATCAGGGAAATTAGATAACCTCCATCCCAAATTCTAAGTGAACTGACACATGAAATTAATAGACCTGAATTTGTGTTGTATGATTGGAAAATACCAACCCTACTAATACAAGAAGGGAAGGACATTGGAAGTGCTCATTAATGTAACCTCATTAAGAGCATAACCAATTTAGAACTTAAAAAGTAAACACACAGAACAAGTAAGAAGCAAGATATAATACAATATATGTTCACCTAAGTTAGAGCATGCCAGATCGGCCTGATGTCTTTATTGGGGTAGATTAAGTTCAGAAGGAATGCATAAACTGGATTTTATTAAGCTATTTAGCTAAGGGCTTATTTGAGAAATTATTTAATTGAACAGCAGTGGAATTTGCACAAGGGCTGTAAAGTGGGTAATAGACTAATGGATGGGGAGATCGATCTTCTTAGAGGTTAAGGCCTTAAAAATGAAGGAGAAAGGTAACTCATGGAATTTCTCAGGTGTCACTGATGGAACCAATTTCACTTTCTATTTTTGTGGGTTGGGACAAAAAGTAGGAAGCGTTGCTGGTGGAGGAAAGCGAACAGATCCAATCAACGGAAAGGATTGTCTTGTTGGACAGGAAGAAATGAGCTACATTTGGGGCCAGGCTGAAGCACTGCAAACACCAAACTGCATTAACACAAAATACAGGTTAAGTACTTCAGGACAAGAATTTCTGCTATAAAGTACGAATTTATCCGCAGTAGATGACCAAGAAAGGCAAAGACTACTGTATTAGATAAGCTAATTGGAGGATAAATATAAGTGAAACTACAATACACTATTGATAACATTTTTCATGGAACAGAATTCTGTTTCCTGTAAACTCAAATAACAATGTGGAATTTACCTGGAGACCCAGGACTTTGGATCAAATATTGTGCTCTTGACAGACAGCCTATGCACGGTCTCAGAAATACTGTTTTGATGTATCCCATTATGACAAGGTTCTAGTGTGACCCTTGACAGGATTTGGAAGTTTTTTTATGTTTGTTTGGGGTTTTTTTTTTCCCCCTTTAGTATTTTATTTATTTATTTTTGCTTTTGCAAAGCTTCCTGACTTAAAAATTCAGAGTCAGATAATCATGAAGAAATCATGAGATACAAGACAATTATTTAAAAAAAATAAAATCTCTAGGGCTAGATGCAAAGTCTTCTGAAGTAAATGGAAAGATTCACATTAACTTCAGTGTGCTTTAGTTACAAAATACAAAATGTAAAGGTCATTTTAATACATATTTTGTGCCTATAATTAGGTGGTTTTGATGGAAATTTAAGAGAGAAAATGCAAGGAGGGATAAAGATAGTATTTAGGTAGCTGTAATGTACCCATCCTGATAATCTAACCGTGCAGTAAGTTAGTCAGACACACCATTCAATGCTAGTCCAAAAGATTACTCATTCTCTGGGTAAAATTCATTAACCTTTAAGTACCACTTAACTAAATCCTTCTTTACAAGTGTCTACCTCACTGTGACAGCTTTAAGCTGTTTACAGCCCTAAGAGAAAGAGAGCGAGCGCACGAGCTGAAAACCTAGTATGCCTCTCTACAGTGATAAAGCTTATGCTGTATATTTATTGACTTGCAAATTTTGACAATAAAATAAAAATGAAAGTGGAGGTCATTATAAGGTTTTGTTGTATTTTTGTTATGATTTACTACTCTGCTACAGTGCTTTTGCAAGCAAAACACTGGTTGCCATAGCTATCAATTAATATAGCAATATAGCTCTGTTTTATAGAGAAAATGCCTGTTTATTTCTAACAGTTAATTTGTTATAAGAATATGGATAACCCAAAAAATCCAGTTTGGTAAAATTATATTTGAGAATTCTGAAAATCCTGCTTAAAAAAAAAAAAAAAAAAGATTATGTTGGAGATCAGAAGTGAGATTTTACTTTCAGAGAGGAAAACCTGGCTTAGAGCAGATGCTCCTTTGAACGGAAGAAATAATGAAGATTTAGAGACAAAAAAAACCTGGCTTAGAGCAGATGCTCCTTTGACTCTGAACAGAAGAAATAATGAAGATTTAGAGACAAATGTAAAGTGGCTGAAGCTGAAAAGCTGAAGACAAAAGGAGGCTAGTCAAAATAAACTGCAAAATAAAGCAAACACAAAGTTTAAGACAACATCTACCATATTCCTAGGGTCTCCTTCTGGAGAGGACTGCAGTAGCCCCAGTTTGGAATGGCAAAACATACTGAAGAATTGAAGCCCTAAATAATTTCCAGAAGATTTCTCAGGAAACAAGGAAAATAAGGAAAGTCATGTTTCCTTGTAATTTGATAAAGGATAGCTACACTATTGGAACACTGCAGTAGAAGGACATTTCATTTCTGTGTCATTGAAATAACCTGAGAAAAGTATTTTAGGAAGCAGAGACAAGCAACATGCAAATTGTTTGCAGGAGATTACCTGTACTTTTGTAATTTGCCAAGTACATCTCAAACAGATTAGAATAAGGATTTTATTGAAAAGATGAACAAATATACAAATTAACATAAGCCAAGCTGCTACATACATTCTGGTAGCTAATTAAAGAAAGGACTTTTTTTTTTCATAGCAGAAACAAGGTCAGAAGTAGAGATGTGATGAGTATGTCCAAATCATTAAAGCACTGGACATTCAAAGCAGATAATCAAACTAATCATATTGAACTACAGATAGGAAAATTACTTTGCCAACTTAAATAATGAAAATTTAGAGTTGTCAGATTTTTTCTGTTTGAGATACTTCGCCAATATGTAAAAAAAAAAATAGTGTTTTTTCTTTCTACTGAAGGACAAAGAGATCTGTAGGATGTGCGTGTCTGTGGGGCAGTCTACTTTGATCTTAGATTCTTGTGAGAATAAATTGTCCAAACATACAATCATTGTGTCTTGGCTCTCCTTCAGAAAGCCTAGTAATGCTTATAAAAAATGCGATTTATCATGTTCTCCTCCAGTTTCCTAATAAAAAATGCGATTTATCATGTTCTCCTCCTGTTGTACAATTTATTTTGTTTCATCCCTTCTTATAATAGTACATAATCTTTCCTAAGACTTTGTGCAAAGGTGGAACAGTTAAAACTTACACACCAGCAGCTTCTGAACAGCATCACTTTTAACTGTGAAGAATCTACAGAATAATAGGAGGGTTACTGGGACTTACATTTAGGAAAAAAAAATAATTAGAAGTTCTTACACCAACAGCCACAGCTTATGCACATAAGCAAAATTAGAATTGTAGATGACCTTCATTAAAGCAAATACTGCTTCACCTTTGTGGGAAAGGCTGACAGTTCAGGCATTTTGAGAACCACGCAGTGGGGAAAAAACTTTATCTATCAAAGCTCTTATTGGTTTGGTGTAAAACCAAATTCTTGTTTGTTTATTGCATGTCAGATGGCAATTGACACAGTAAAAACAACCAAATTGCATATGGCCACTTGCTGTTGTTCTACGATGGCATGACTGGATGTGTAGATGAGGGGAGAGCGGTGGATGTTGTCTACCGTGACTTCAGCAAGGCTTTTGACACAGTCTCCCACAGCATCCTCATAGGTAAGCTTAGAAAGTGTGGGTTAGATGAATGGACAATGAGGTGGATTGAAAACTGGCTGAAAGAGCTCAGAGGGTCATTCATGGTTAGTGGCACAGAATCTACTTGGAGGTCCGTAACAAGTGGTGTTCCCCAGGGATCTGTACTGGGTCCAGTCCTCTTCAATATATTCATCGATGACCTGGATGAAGGGATGGAATGTACCCTCAGCAAGTTTGCTGTTGATTCAAAACTGGGAGCGGTGGCTGACACACCAGAAGGATGTGCTGACATACAGCAAGACCTGGACAGGCTGGAGAGTTGGGCAGAGAGGAACCTGATGAAATTCAACAAGGGCAAGTGCTGCACGTAGGGAGGAATAACCCCATGCACATGTACAGGTAGGGGGCTGACCTGCTGGAAAGCAGCTGTGTGGAAGAGGACCTGGGAGTTCCTAGTGTACAACAGCATGAACACGAGCCAGGAATGTGCCCTTGTGGCCAAGAAGGCCAATGGCATCCTGGGGTGCATCAAGAAGAGAGTGGTCAGCAGGTCAAGGGAGGTTATCCTCCCCATCTACTCTGCCCTGGTGACGCCCCATCTGGAATACTGGGTCCAGTTCTGGGCTCCCCAGTTCAAGAAGAACAGGAAAATGCTGAAGAGGGTACAGCAGAGGACTACAAAGATGATTAGGGGCCTTGAGTATCTCTCTTAGGAGGAAAGGCTGAGGGACTTGAGTCTTTTTAATCTGGAGAAGAGAAGACTGAGGGAGGATCTGATCAAAGCCTATAAAAACTTAAAGGGTGGGTGTCAAGAGGATGGGGACAGACTTTTTTCAGTGATGCCCGGTGACAGGACAAGAAGTAATGGGCACAAACTGAACATAAGAAGTTCTATCTAAACATGAGGAGGAACTTCTTTACTTTGAGGGTGGCAGAGCACTGGAACAGGCTGCCCAGAGAGGTGGTAAAGTCTCTGTCTCTTGAGACATTGAAAACCCACCTGGACACGTTCTTGTGCAGCCTGCTCTAGGTGGACCTGCTGCTTTGGTGCAGGGGTTCGACTAGATGATCCCCAGAGGTCCCTTCCAACCCCGTAGCATTCTGTGATTCTTCTGGCCATTACTGACTCCTCCAAGGTAAACACATTGCAGCTAGAAAATATGACAGAAAATCTTGGTAACACTGAGAGAAAGAAAATAGGGGAGGAAGCATAGTTGAGTTCCACAGCATCTGATCATCTCCTACCACCTACTATGGCAATCAAAAGAACAGGGTTAAATAGACCTACCTCAAAGATTTTCCTAATACCTATGAATTGATTTCCTCATCCCACAGAGATACAGGTCTGTTGGGGAACAACAGACCTATTGAACAGACATCTTTATGCTTTACCAGTGAGAACAGGAGCAGTATGGAGCAGTCATGTCAGGGAGGAATATTAGGTGTTCAACCAGTTCTTGTACCTTGCCCCTGCTTCTGGTAGGAAAAACTTTCAAAAGGCTGTTTGTTAGTAGCACTGCATTTTTGTGTGCATCACAGAAATTGAATGCTCACTGTGAAGGATTTTCACACTTCAAGTAGATTATATGTTACCTTGGGTGCTGTGGCAATTGCCATCTGATTTGCCAAACCCTCTGCCAGTGGCTCCTGAAGGCAAGTGAAACATCAACAATATCCAAGCTCAGTATTAATAGGAAGGAAGAAAGGAATAATTTAGCCTAATTACAGAAACTCTAGGATTACCTTATCCATAGAGGAGATTATCTTATCCAAGGATCCAACTTGGTAAAGTTGGAAAGAAAAGATGCCAGGGGACCACTGTCAGGAAGGGAAAATTCATCCACAAAGTAGATTTTTCATTATAGCACAGTGATAGAGTGGAAAAGGTTGACAGTTAGTTTGCTGTTATCTATGCCTGATGCACAAAAAAGAAAAAAGTGAGTTTTTATGCAACCACTTTACAGTACAAAAGGGTCGTAAAGGTAGGTTTCAGAGTCCTGTTTTTCTGTGACTAGAGAGAGCATGTCACCCAGGAACATGATCCACAGCAGTACACTGTAAAGTGGTACTCCCTTTCTATATGAGTCAGAACTTGCTTTACCTAAATTATTGTGGCTCTTCGTGAGCCAAAGCTCAGTCAGGTGAAAGGAACCAATAGCTGCACGTGCTTTACCTAAATGACTATAGCCCTTAGCAAGCAAAGACCCTGCCAGGTGAAAGGAACAGATAGAGGCAATACCAATAAAACTTTCCTAAAAGTCTTTTATTTTTACTCTATAAAATAGTTTTTCTAAAATATGCAAGATAAACAAAAATCCTGGATTGCTTGCTGTAGTAGATGGGTTTATTTCATATGTTTAGGACAAGCAGAATAATTCATTCATAGCTTTGCTTTTTGTGGATCAGCCAGCTCTTCTGTGCTTGAACCAATAAAAATGTTACTCACATCTGCAAGAAAAGCAGCAAATGCAATATGAAGAACCATCCAAGGCAAGTACCTACTAAAAGTAGGTTGCTTAGTCTCTTGGAAATTGTATTCAATGGTGATTTGAATGTCAAGTTAATAAAGATATACAAATTCATATCTGCATTTTAACTGACAGCCTCAGCATTTTTCCATGTTTAAACCACAATGGATTATACTTGTGTGTTACACCTGGTTACATCTGGTAGATGTAGGTGTGGTCACAAGGAAAATTTCTGGGACACATATTATGAAAAAGCCCTTACTGGTTAGTTTATGAATCAGATATATATTTCATATTTTATAATCACAAAGTATACCACAGCATTTGGAAATCATCTGCCAACACAAAACAATTACAAAATAAATTGAATGCCTTTTACTGTTATTTTTTCTTCCAGCTGCACCAACTCCAAATAGCCATGAAGGAAAGATCCCCATTAGCTGCTATGTCAGTGTGGCTTTAGAAAGCAATTCCCTAAACCTTCCGTGGTTGCTTTCCAGCTGCCTCACTTTGCAAGGGGTTGATGAAAGATGCATTATGCCATCTCAGCACTAGCCCTGGTTCCAACTCTTGCAGTTACAGAATTAGCAGACCGAAAAGCTTCTGGAGGGGACATCAGCACTCTGAGAAGCCCTAGAACAAATGTTAAAGGAACATACTGGCACGTTAAGGCTATATTCAAGATCTCCCCCAACTTTTTACGAATATTAACTGCAACCTAGGTTCTCTCACTAACATCTCTTATTGTTTCTTTAAGATATTGCATATGACTGCTTCAGCTACCATTTTAAAGGTCACCTCTTTCCCCTCTGACAACTGTCTGATTTGTGAAAAAGCTGTTAGAAACAGATAGAATTAGATCCAAATATCATAAATTCCACTTGGGATCTTCCAAAGTCCCTTAAAATATGACTATATTTTTTGCAGCTAATGGTTTCAGAAGTTTTGAAATATGGCTTCAGCTGTTGCCCAGAGCATCATCTCACTCCCCTTTTCCTGCATTAAAATATCTGAAATATAAGAACTATGTTACAGGAACATGAAGCACCTTAGCTTTCTCCTGCGAGAAACTGCACTCTTCTGCTGAGTAAGCATGAACCCTACATTATATCACCATTGTGCAACTGTTTGAAAAATTGTATTTCCCTCTTGCGGATTTGAAACATGTTTTGTTCCATCAGAATGGGGAGACAAGTTCCTTCCCTCTCCGGTTTTCAGAACGTATCCAATATATCAAAGCTGAAACAAAATATTTCAGTGAAGTAAAAATGAAATGTCTCACTGATAACTTGTAGAAAACGTTGACAAAATTGGTATTTTCCTGAGAAATGTTTTTTATATTATCACATCAGTATTTTGTATGGAAAAATTGTTCATTTGGACCACATCAGTCCATTTATCAAAATTATTTTGATAACTATTTTAATTTATTGAAGCATCTCAAAATGAAAGCCTGTGCTATAAAGTGTGTTATGTTGTGATTCAGGGTACCTGATTTTATCTCCTGTCAGCAGTGTAGGTCTTGAAGTTTCTACAAGGGAGCACTCTTTATCTGCATATCTTTCATTTCTCCCTTTGTATCCATAAATACAAAATGAGTAAAGAGATGCTATGAACATTGTCCTACTTGTAATTATGTACCAGAAACATAAAACAGGTAAATTATTCATATTTGTGAATCCTACAAGAAAATGTAAAGTTTTCTGTTGTGTCGGTATTATTCTCATCCCTAATTTTCAGAGTGAACTCTCCCTGTTTAAAACAGTGACAAGGCATAAAGGGATTCATTGTGCTTTGTAACTGGGGACAGCTTTCTACTGCCTGTAACTTCACATTAGGGGAATTCAGTCAATTGCTTAGAGTTAGTCCTGACACACACTTCTGCAAGCAAGAAAAGGATCAAGCTGAATATAGAGTGACTGCATCAGTGGTCAAGGGAAGAGCTATGGATGTCATCTAGCTGGATGTCTGTAAGGCCTTTGACACAGTCCCTCACAACATTCTTGCAGCTAGATTGTGGAGATATGGATTTGACAGATAGACTTCCAGTGATGGTGGCTCATGAAGCCTCATACGTCTGTTTGCTGTTATTTCAGAAGAAACACAGAGTTAGCCTGTTGTTACTACTCCATTTTACCATATTCTGTCTTCAGTCCCACCTGAAGACTATTATCTATGTTTCTTATTAAAAATAACAATAATTAGGAATAAATTCTGAACAGATTGGAGAAGTTTGGAAAGAAATATTTATATTCAAATATATAAATAAAGAATGGCGGAGGTGAAAATCTGAGAGTAACTGGAAGTAAATATACAAAACTAACAGGATTTTAATGCAGCTAGGTATATGTGGCAAGAAAGAGAAAGAAACTAAGTGTGACACCTATATATGTTTTGGTGGCACTCTGGAAAAAGGGATGTTCATTCTGTGTACAATAAACATGAATATAGCATACATATGCTTTAACCAGAGAGAGGGAGAAATAATTCACCTGAAGTAAAAGAGGCAATGAATATAACTGGATGTCATAGATACAAAGATCCTTTACAAAACAAACAAACAAACAAACCACTTTTAGTGACTTCCCTTGCAATTCTTGTAATTGTTTCATTTATGCTCACACAAGAACACAACATATAGTTAATATTCAGTTTTAGCTAACCTTACTGCTTCTGCAAGTCACTGGACTCTTCTAAGATATTTCTACTATTAATTTTTCCACTCTTTATTTCCCTATCTACCTTTTCTATTTTATTTCAATCAGCTAGACAAGAACTGGTGCAATGCTGACTTGGTTTCTGAAAATGGAGATCCCATACATTTTTTGTCTAAATGACTCTTACTGAAGAATATTAGGCAAAAAAGCTGTTGCAGAAAATGAAATACTGGATATTGATTATGACATTCACAAAAAAATGTTGATATATCATATGAAAAAAAGGAGTATAAATTAACACCTGCCTGTCAAGATGATGACAGATCTCTGTTATAAAATACCTGCATGGTCTTTTCTTTTAGGCTCAGCAACCTGCTCAAATGTCATTCAATTAAAAAGAAAAAAAAAAAGAACAGACAAATGACAAACTTTTTTCATGTACCAAATCATATGCTATAAAATTTGTCAGCAAGGAGTTTTCAGCCACAAGGATAAAGGGAGACAGAGGATTAAAGAAGTTGTTTGGTTTGCTTGCATGAAGTGTTACTCTACATACCAGATTTGGGGTCAGGAAGAAGTTGAGCATGGTCAACCTGAAGACGCCATCCCCAACATCTTGGGCTTTCAGGAGTGGTCATGGGTGGCGGATGCTGTGGCTAAGTGCTCTTTTTGTGACTATTTACTAAATCATCACAAATAACCTACAGATAAATCCTCAAATTAGGTAAAGTAGGTACAAACAAAGAAGAGCAGAGGGACAAAGAGAGGTAGCATTTGGTCAAACTTGGAAAAGGTACATAAACTGTTTCTGCTGTTACCAAGGAAGGGAGGTAGGAAAATATATCATTAGTCTTCTCGTTCCCTAACAGCAACTGATGAAATGACTTCATCTCCCTTCCAGCTCTCAACAACTGGACAAATTTAATGGTGTAGGCTGTGGAAAAGCCAACTGGATTGCCAAATTGCGTCTCCAGCAATTACAGAGAAACAGACACAAACACAATATTTTAATCTCACAGCCCAAGATCACTGAAGGTCACAAATATTCACCACCAACCTAGGAGAAATTCATAAGCAGAATCCTCAATTCTAACGTGCTGCAACAGACGAGCAGAAGATATTAAGACAAATGCCACCCTCCGAGTCCTGATAATAGGGATTTGTTGAGTGAAACTCTGAGGCAGTTGTAGGAAGTAGTTCACATCCTGCGCACCAGAGGAAACATCCCCAATGCTTTTTAGTTAAAATTGAGAGCTTAATAACATTCTTTCTATTTTCCCTTGACCGAAGTACACTATCGGTTAAATTTGGAACACACGGATTATTTTCTCTGGTAAGTATTGAATGGATAATGCCTAGCATAGTTTTCCATTTTAATTCTTGTCAGATGTGTAAAGGGATGCTCAGATTCCCAGGCTGTGAGGACTCATGAGAATCCACTGAATGCTTGAGTCAGTCAAACTTGGTACTTTGAGCATCTCCAGGCTTCATCCTCTGACACTGCATCTCACGAAGTTCCCTCTAGAACACATCTAAGGAAAAAAAAGAATACTGTAAGAGCTGACACTGACAGATGCAGAGGGGCTAGTTGTTGTTTCTGGACATATGTTTGATTATTGCTTTGGCTGTGAAACTTATAAACATCAATTACCACTCAAGAGAGATGTCTCTTCTAATCAAATCATCTCTTAAACAGCCTGGGCCCTCTCCAGTCACAGCCACGTTTTTTCTTTTGTGGGATGGTTAAGCTGTTCTTCCAAGTTTTCCAGCTTACCTTTAAATTGAAAAGAGGTACTTACACAGCGCAAGCAGATCTAACCAAAAGAAAGCTTTCACGCTTCACCAAGTCCTCAAATATATTCTGAGTTAGAATACAATTGCTAAGCAAAAAGAGTTTGGGGACAACTTTGAATTCTGGTTGAATCACTGTGATTAAACTTTCCCTTCATGAAAAAAAGAAGCAAGTGTGCCCACTTTAGGGCTTTTCTTGAAAAATTTTCTGTTTGCATATACAACCACATTTTTTAGGTTGCAAATAAATGTATAAAAATACCTCAAGAGGCTTACTTTCCATCTCAATAAAAAATTATTTCCTCCAACAGAAATTAATTCATGAAACTAGATGGACATCATTATCTCAAAAGATTTTAACCAGTTTTCTTTGCAGTAAAAGGCCTTAGGGAGCTTCATTAGGACACTGTAGAGAGTGGGATACACGCATAGATATGTACATTTGAGCTAATCACTCTAGGGTCTCTTTACTGCCAGCTGAGAAAAATAGGTACTTCTGGGCTGTAATTCATCTGTCACTGAGCTGGTGGCTAAAATAGACTGGATTAATGGCGTCCTAAAAGTGCCTATAGCTCTTCATTGACTCTAAAGGGAGCCTAAGGTGACTAATTCAGAGGTAAATTTCTACACTGCAGATAAAGTCAGATGAGCTGGAGCACACACTACATGTAGAATGGAAGTTAAATTTAAAACTGATATTCTATTCCTTTCTTTTCAAAGGCATGCTCTGAAGCCGAGCATTTTTACAATGAAATAAAGATATCCAAGGTGGGACATGAATGTGGCTGTTTTGTTTGTAGTAGAAGGCAGAATTTCACAGCTGTTACAATCCCTTGATAGTGTGACCATGTGCTGTGCCTCCTGTTGCTCAGTCCAGCTGCTGCAGCACTCATGAGTTGTGTCCCCAGGCAGAAGGCAGCACAGCTCCATCCCTCTGCTGTGTTACCACTGATAGCAAATTACATTTGTCTGCTTGGGACACTATTGCCTTTTTTCTTATGAGAACAATATCTGGCATCAGAAGTTTAGGATCAAATGTTTGCTAAGAAGGTCTGGCTGGTTTTCCATTTAAGGCTAGTCATTTCAGTGGGCTGCAAGAAGTTTTGAAGCTTAATCCTCACTTATTGTTACGCTTGTAATAGAAGAGGTGCACATAACCTTGTTTCCTTATAAAATTGCAGACTGAGCAAAGGAATGAAGATAGACAGGCAGTGTACAGAAAAAATATCAGGAAATTATTACAATTCCCTGTAAATTTGCTTTTTTTCCCCCTTTAATTAACTTTCCCTTCCAGAGGAAACTTAAAATACTTGTTAATATCAGATTTACAGGTCTAATACTTTCTGTTAGTTTTTTTATTCTAAATCAATTAATAAGAGAAACGAGTATTGGCATTAAAAAGTTTTTCTTTGAAACGTTATTATACTTAGCATGATGTTTATCTGCAGTTGACTCAATAGTTTATTTTCAAAGGTTACTGAGATGTCATGAAACACCTTGACTAGATTTTGAATAAGACCTTCAGTATACCGTGTGGCAGCAATAATTAGAGCTGATTCACAACAACAAAAAAGTAGGATATTATTTTCATTGTATGAAGATGAAATATCTCCAGCTTTACATGGAAAGGAGGTTTTCCTGAAGGAGACAGAGTATCCCAAAGCCTTTCTTGCTACATTTCTCATATATTTCAAAGCAGAAAAGACATTCTGGACTTTAAACTATTCTGCTTACATGAGCTGAAATTAATATTAGGTCAAATTTTAGAATAATATAGAGATGCCTTATCTAGGCATATTCTAGCAAGACCAGCTCAGTCACATATCAAGGAACTCTTCACAGTGAAGACGTTCCTTCTGCACCTAAGGTCTTTGGCTTGCCCCTACCTTGTGGTTTGTGGGTTTGAATTTCTGGATAGAAAACCAATAATAAATCCAACAACAATAATAAAAAAACAAACAAACAAAAAAACCACAACAAAAAAATACTCCTGACATGGAAGGTGGGATTGGATATTGCCAATATTTCTCATTCTAGACGGAGAACATACAAATGGTGAAGCGACGTAAATTGGATTATTAATGAAAGCTGGAGAGGGACTTTTTGCAAGGCCATGTAGGGATAGGACAAGGGGTAATGGCTTCATACTGGAAGAGGGTTGATTTAGATTAGATATTAAGGAAGAATTTTTTTTCTCTGAGGGTGGTGAGACACTGGAACAGGCTCCCCAAGGAAGTTGTTGAGGCCCCATCCCTGGAAGTGTGCAAGGCCAGGTTGGATGGGGCTTTGAGCAACCTGGTCTAGTGGAAAGTGTCCCTGTCGATGGCAGGGGAATTGGAACAACACAATCTTTAAGGTCTCTTCCAAATCCAAGCCATTCTATGATTAGAGGTCAAACAGATTGACCGATGCATGCAGAGAAAAGAGGGGCAGTTGGACAGAAGGATTACATTAGGCATTCAACAACCACTTACAGCCAGAAGGACTGTTCAGGTAAAGCTGCTTATGCTCCTGATGAAGACCCAAGTACCTCAGGTTTCAGGACAAGAGTTTGCTGGATACCCAAGGCTGTGCCATTAGACACATACTGTTAGTCAAACTCCACCAATTTCCTTCCCAATGGTATTCAGAATGAAGATAACAGCATCACAACTGAATTTATCCAGTAGAAAACAGACTTGTTCCTTACATGCACTCAGAAAACACCTAATTTTTTAAAAAAAGAAAGAAATTGAAGCTAACGGGTTTGAAGGAATAGCGGCACTCTGCCTGCTTTTAAGTAACTCATTGTTTACAAAACCAGTTTCTCACCAACCCTCAGTTGCCTCTTGTAAGTTGTTACCTTAATAAAAGGCAAGTAAGCCCTACAAGGATCTAGAGGCTGGGCAATTTAGTAACCTAGAAAAGAAATGGATATAATTCAAGGGAGTAAGGCAGGCACTTACTGAAAAGGCAGATTTCAGAGGACCTCATGGTATTAAACAACACCAATGAAATTCTGTTCAAACAGTATAGATAAAGTTGCATTCAGTGCTGATAAACCCAAAGGAACTTTAATGAGGAACAGACAGACCTAACTATCTGGACACAATGGTAGCCTGACATTACATGTTAGCACTAAGGAAGATATTTTAGAGCCACTGAGCATAGTTCTCTGACAATACCATTATTTTTTTTTGTATCTGTAACATCAAAGAAGTTACCAAGACAGAAAGAGAGGGCAAAGAAAGTATCAAATGCTGCTGCATATATTCATGATATATCTGTATCTTGATTCCTATATGGAGTTCTGGTCACCTGTTTCAAAAGGGATGCGATACATGTACAAAAAGTACAGAGAAAAGTGAAAAAGTTGATCAAAGGTATGGCATGACGTCTGCATGATGAGAGATTAAATTACCTAGAATTGTTAAGGTGGTGAAAGAAAGGACAGCAGGTGGGAATATAGTAGACGTATATATAATAATGAGTGGCACGAAGAAGAAAAATTATTCATATCATCATAAATGTCAGAACAAAGGGAAATCAAATTAAATTATCAAACTGCAGGCTTAAAGCTGAGCACACTTAAAACTACAAAACCATCTGCTGCAGGAGGCTGTTGAGGCCAAAACTCTAAATGGATCTAGGGAAGAAAAGTTAGGGGATATTAAATGGAAAATACTATCCTTGGTTCAGAAATCCCCTACACCAGAAGCTGCAGTGTGTGAGCAGGCAGAATCAGAGAACCTTTTACTCCATGTCTGCAGTCTGGCTCAGGCATCTGCCGCTAGTCATGGTTAGAAACCTCCCTGGAGCTAGGCAAGTCCATTATAGCTGTTTCAGAATTAAGATTAGCTGTGGAGACTTTCTCCCCATAGTTTTTCCATGGAAAGTTTAGAAATCCCAGTTACCGTCTTCTTCTGTGAGTGTATTAAATACCTGGGCTATGAGGCAGGATCGAAGGGCAAGAAGTTAACTTGCCTGTTCTTCCAGTTTCATAAAGCTACATAGGAGGCAAAATCACAGACATACTCCTTTCCTTAGTGTTTCAGGGTAGGTGTCACAGCACTCAGCATGTCATTGTGATGGCTAATATTGCATTTTTACTCTTCCCATGATAGTGTACTGCCATATCTTAGTTCCTAGGTCAACCTCAAGAGATCTTCCCCCAGAACCAGCACCTACTTTTTAGCACTGCGAGACCTTACAACACCCAGAAACGCTCGGCAAAGCCGGAACAGAACTTTTTCATTGTGACTCTCAAATGCTCAGTTTCACTGGATTACAGGCAGGGTGAGGGGACCTGTGACAGAGCAGGGGACACAAGGCAAAACCCCAGGCTAAGCAACACTTTCTTTTGCAATAATATCCTTATGATCCACCTGAGTAGATCTGATCCTATCTTATCAAAATGTCCAGGACCAGAGAGGAGAAAAAAATAGGAAAACTGCTGCGAGCAAAATAGTGGAAGCAAGAAGGCACTGAAGAAAAGGGAAAACAAGTGCAGCCATCAATGAACAAAAAATGAAGAGCTCCTTTTTCAGTGCAGCCTTGCTGTGAAAGGAGCCCTGAAATAAGCCATATTTAGAAAAACAAGAACTGGATTCAGATTTCTGTTCCAAGCCTGAGAGGTTACCCACTGTGAGCAGGAGCTGGCCATCTCTGCCAATTCCACAAGCTAAAAGACAAAAAAAAAAAGTAAGAAGGTGGAAAAGGGAGTCAAAAGTTGAGACCAGTAGTCATGCCTTCTGATGCTACTATCTTTGCCTCATTCAAAGCTACATACATACCTGACTATATGAATGCTCTTACCGAAGGTGAAGTGAAAAAAACTAAGCTTTGTGGAAGTTCATGGGTCAGAACATTACCAAGAGCATGGTACAGGGCCATAATGCACAGAACCAAATCTTGCATGAAACTTCACAGAGAAAAGGTTACCTCATTACCTCTGCAGAGCAGAGGCAGCAATTACCCCACACCCTTTCCTATTTCAGACTCCTGGAGTCCAAAAGCTTGTCTTTTCTAAACTTTGTATGCCTATGTGTCCTGAAGACCTAATGCTAACATTAAGGGAATGGTTTAAGCAGATGGAGAGAGCTGCCAAAGAAAGCACTGGGACCTGCATTCACCACTTGCCATATTACTGTCCCTATACACCCTTGGGGACAGGGACAAGGCAAGGATATTCAGACACAAGTCCAACAGCATTAAATCAGTTTGTTCCTCACACTCCCCTTGCACTGTGCTCCAAGCAGCAGCAATGGAAGCAGCCAGTCATAACTCTCCATTTCACAGCCATTGGTAAGCTTAGAAGGAATATTAGTCAGATTGCCTGCTCCAGATTTCTGGAGCCCCAGAGCAATCAGTTTATCCATATGCTCAGTATACTAACCATAATTTTTTGAATTCTGCCCATATACTATAAAATACTACCAGCCTGATGTTACAAACACAGTTCTGGACTTCTCAAACAATTGCTTGCTACCAGAGCAAGAAGAGAAGAGTAGAAACCCTGCTTTGGATTTGTAAGAAGGGTGCCAGTGCAATAAACTTGGCTGATAGACATCATTGATCACTAGGGCTGTATGCAAACATTTGCTGCTTCAGCCCTCTCAATTTCTAATTCTGCTACTCAAAAGGCAGAGCTACCTGTTTGCCTGCACAGCAGGGCACAGAGAGGCTGTGCTGGGAGTGCATGACTACAGGCAGCAAAGCAGGCAGTGAGGCAGGTACAAACCACCTGGTCTGGCAGCCAGACTCCAAGTATTATTGGCATGGAACAGGAAACCACACAGCCAGAAAACAGTTTTGGCCAATTTATGCATGTCTCAGGACTGTGTGGGAAGAGAGACGAGGGGAAAAAAAACAAACCCAAAACCGAAACCCAAACCAAACTTGTAGAGAAACAAAGCAAAAGACCTTGTGAGATCCAGCTTGTGTGTTGCCTCTAGCCAGGAAGCAGAGAAAAGATGGGTAGTTACCTCCCAGTTCTCTGTAAATATAAGTCGAGTACACCTCAGTACAGATTTACCCATCACCTACCCAAAGACACCCAGCATGACAAGTATTATTCACTTGAACGCTGAATGGCATTTAGGGACAAAGTTATCTCATGTTAGAAAAAAGACTGAGCTGCTGGAGGGACAGCAAAACTAACATGTAATAGTGCGCAGTCTGGTGAGATACATATTGGGAAAGGATATTCTACAAGAAAGCACTGGAAGGCATTCCACTGTTTTTCCTCCATAGGTGCACAGGTGCACGTATAATACCCTGAACGCCAACCCTTCTACATGAGGACTGAAAGTACATACAGCTCATTTCTCCTTTATTCTTAGTTTCCTTACCTGAGTTTTTCCTTTGTCCTTGCTTGTCTTTGCTATCTGTGGTTCTTTGATTCCACCTCAACAATTTCTCTAGATCTGCTGTAGATTGCTTGCAAACCTAAGTAAATTTTTATACAATCCTTGATTTATTTGTTCCAAAGTAATGTATTGTGACATCTTTCTGATCCATTAGGGATTTGATACAGAGTCTTTTTTATTTGCGTATTATTTTGGTGCTTTTGAACACCAGTAGAATATTAAAGAAAAAAATACATAAATTTTGATACCAAGAAAGAGGCTTGGAGGTGGAATTTTTGTATACCAGAAAGTGGCTGCTGCAGATACTAGTGAAGAGTTTCCTGAGCAAAGATAGTTTTAACCATGGAATATTCTATATCTCTGTGTTAAAAGAAGTGTTGCAATTAAAAATGAGTATTTGCTTTACCATCACACTATCACATCTTAAATTATTTATTTTTAACGGAAAGGATGCAATCATCACTACCAACAAAGGGGAGTCATCCCTGTTAACCTCAGGGATCCTTTCATCACTGCACATAAATGCATTTCCTATTCATTGTAAGCACTGCTGTGGATTACATGAAATATTTTCATGCCTTCTAGGGAAAGGCGCACTTGTGATTTAATGTATTTGCTCTTTACATGAACCATTCTGCAGCTCTGGCAGCACTGACGCTGTGAAGGCATGTGACACCTTGACTCCCATTTTATGCTCCCAGATTATTAGGAGCCAGAACAGTGCTGTTTCTAGATTTACATGCAGGCCCCAGTTTGGCGAGTGAAAGTAATTTACAGGCTCTTGAAAGTTGTGAATATTACCCACAGTCATTATAAAAGGCTCTTCTCTGTAACAATAAGTAAAATGAACACCATATGGGCTGGCTAGTTTATCTTAGAAGTTGCTACTGTAATAGTTACACTCACTGCATGAATATAAGCAGTTTAAACAACATCCATGGTAGAAACATACACAGTGTGGTACCAGAAAAAAAAAAAAAAAGAAAAAAGAATTGGCTGAATTTCCCTGGTTATAGTACTCATCACTGGTCTAAGAATCTGACACTATGAACAGCACAGAAAAGCTTTTTGAAATATCACTGCAGTCTTATTCATAACTGTTATAACTGGAGAGTTAAAAACATTTAACTAAACCAGGTTTCGTCCCATTTCCCTCCCTCCCTTATGACAACTAAATGTGCTGCTCCTCCCATGTGAGTATCTGAGTGACTTGAAAGTTGCCCTGTTAGGCCATGTTCAATAACTGCAGTTTAAAATACACCAAAGTCTCTCTATCTAGCATTTCCAAGTAGGTGGCTCTATGAGCCTTTCTGCTATAAGCAGGGTGTCACACTTCAGAGGCTGTCAGATGCTCCTAGCGCTTTCCACTAGCTGGGCACAGGAACAGAGGAGAAAGGAAGATTTTTCTGCTCTTCTCTCCTTGCTTCTCACAACTTGTCTCTGTAGCAGATTGCCCTCAGCTGCAGGTCCTTTGTCTTGAGCAGCTGGTCCAACCCCGCTCCAGTCAGCCTCAGGGACCTGGCACCACCCACCCAGGTGCAGCCACTTTAGAGGCTGAGTAAAGGATTTTCCCCGATTTCTTTGTCATAAACATAACACTTATTTTGCATTTAGAGTTTAAACTTAAAAGGTGCTGAGTTTCTTTGATGAGCAAATCACAATGCATGGGTCCCTGCACCATAGGCCAGACTCTAGCACAGCCTGTGCTCTAGCACAGGCTTTTCAGCCAGCATGGATCATTGCTAGTGGCACTATATACCAAGTATCTCTACATTCAGAATAATAAATTTTAACATGATGCATTTTTTCCTTAGGCAGAATCCTCATCCTTGCCTAATTTCTTGCACCTCCTCTTTGACAACGCCTTTTCTGACATTCTTACAAAATTCTGGCATGAATCATAGAATTGTCTAGGTTGGAAGGGACCTTTAAGATCATCTAGTCCAACCATCTTCCAGTTAGCAATGACACTGCAATTTCAAAAACAGACAGAGCGGCTTCACCATCGTATGCTCTGAACCATGTTCTCAATGGCATTCTGTTGCTGAACCACTCTAAACTAGAATTGAGCTGCAATGTAGAAATCCCCTGTTTTGGCAGACATTGGTTAAGCAGGTTTGTGTTTCATTCCTTGATTGCATGTATAATTTGACATGCTAATTTCATCATTGCCTCCACCTGGATCCAAACCTGTGCTCAATTATACTCAGGACTAGCCTTTCTGACCTTGATGCCTGGGAAGGCCATGGAACAGATCGTCCTGAGTGCCATTATGCAGCGCATGAAGGACACCCAGGTGATCAGGCCCAGCCAGCACGGGTTCATGAGGGGCAGGTCCTGTTTGACAAACCTGATCTCCTTCTATGACAAAGTGACCCGCTTGCTGGATGAGGGAAAGGCTGAGGATGTTGTTTACCTGGACTTTAGCAAGGCCTTTGATACAGTGTCCCACAGTATCCTCCTGGAGAAACTGGCTGCTCATGGCTTAGATGGGTGTAATCTCCACTGGGTTAAAAACTGTCTGGAGGGCCAGGCCCAGAGAGTGGTGGTGAATGGAGTTAAATCCAGTTGGCATCCAGTCACGGGTGGTGTCCCACAGGGCTCGGTACTGGGACCCGTTCTCTTGAATGTCTTTATCAATGATCTTGATGAGGGGATCAAGTGCACCCTCAGTAAATTCGCAGATGACACCAAGCTGGGTGGCAGTGTTGACCTGCTGGAGGGTAGAGAGGCTTTGCAGAGGGATCTGGACAGGCTGGATGGATGGGCTGAGACCAACAGGATGAGTTTCAATAAGGCCAAGTGCCAGGTCCTGCACTTGGGTCACAACAACCCCAGGCAGCGCTACAGGCTGGGGGCAGAGTGGCTGGAGAGCTGCCTGGCAGAAAAGGACCTGGGGGTGTTGGCCAACAGCAGGCTGAACATGAGCCAGCAGTGTGCCCAGGTGGCCAAGAAGGCCAATGGTATCCTGGCCTGTATCAGGAACAGTGTGGCAAGCAGAACCCAAGAGGTGATCATCCCCCTGTACTCGGCACTGGTGAGGCCCCACCTCGAGTGTCCAGTTTTGGGCCCCTTACCACAAAAAAGACATTGAGGTGCTGGAGCGGGTCCAGAGAAGGGCAACAAAGCTGGTGAGGGGTCTGAAGAGTAAGTCTTATGAGGAGAGGCTGAGGGAGCTGGGGTTGTTCAGTCTGAAGAAGAGGAGGCTGAGGGGAGGCCTGATCGCCCTCTATAACTGCCTGAAGGGGGGATTGTAGGAGGTGGGGGTCGGTCTCGTCTCCCAGGTCACAGGAGATAGGACAAGGGGAAATGGCCTCAAGTTTCACCAGAGGAGGTTTAGGTTGGATATTAGGAAAAATTTCTTCACGGAAACGGTTATCCAGCATTGGAATTGGCTGCCCAGGGAAGTGGTTGAGTCACCGTCCCTGGAGGTGTTCAAAAGACGGGTTGACATGGTCCTCGGGAATATGGTTTAGTGTTTTGGTTTTTTATTGCTTATTTCTTATTTATTTTTTTTGTCAGAGTTAGGTTGATGGTTGGACTAGATGATCTTTAAGGTCCCTTCCAACCTAGATGATTCTATGATTCTGTAATGCATAGGCCAGCTTTTTAAGCTTAGATGTCTGAAGTTTGTCCCAGATCTATATTTAGGGTCTCATAAAGCTCCTACTAGCTTCAGGAAATAGCTTCACCCCTAAACAGCAAAATTAGCTGAAGTCACCTTTTAGTTCCTATTTTGTTCTTGTATCAAAAATATGAAATTTATCAAAACTAATTCACAGTAAAACAGTCATTTACAGTGCTTGATTCAATCTCCCTCCTGGATCAGCTGGCTTAGTTTGCACACTGTGAGCCTTGGACCCTGCCTCCTTGCTTCTTGCCTACCTGTATTTGTTACTACAGCTGCAGTCCCTTTCTCAGTATAGGTAACCAGTGCAAGAGTGCCTTACTCTGCAACAGATCTTCACTAAATCCTGTGAAAATCTTCTTACAAATTACTTCTTAAGAGCATTTTGTAACTAAACCCTCACAGGATGTAGCGTTTGCTGCGGCCCAGAAATTGAAAATCATACTGAATATTATATCTGCTTTTTAAATGTCAGCGTGTTGAAAGGAGTTAGTTAACTCTAACAGTACTTTATGCCTCTACATATAGTTTTGATGCTAAAAGTTGTTTTCTTAGAAAAAAACCTAAGTATCATTATGTATTTATTCTAGTTCACATCAAACTATACTCCTTATAGATGATCAAAACTTTGAAGACAACTAAGTCACCTCAAATATTTACTAAGAGCAGTTACATCTGTGATGACTCACTAAAACACGGTAGAAAAAAAATTCCTGTCTTCCTGGGAGAAACTGCTGTGGCTACCCTAAGTCACAATTTTTTATTCTTCGGCTTAAAAAAGCTTGTCCTTTTCCCTTTTAAAAAATCCAAACAGCTTAGTTTGGAGGAAGATCATACCAAGGACTATCTCAAAAAAGACTGTCCTTCACTCTATAGGAAAATGCGTTCTACTCAGCAGAGACAGGCCAACTCTTTCCACTTACAAAGATGTCATCTACTTATTATTTCTCCATAAAATTATGTTTTGACTTCAGTTCCAAAAGAATTAAAAGGATTTGCAACTACCATTTATAAGTAAGTCAAACCCACTGAAGCATCAAATCATATCAGACTCATAAAAGTAGAAGACTTTTGTAAGATCAAAAGCTATGCAAATGCTGCTTTGCGTCTTAGGTATATCACATCAGGAGGACCACAAGAGTACAGTCTTCAAATTACAATAAAAAAGGTTAAGTGTATGTACCATTTTCTGTTCTTATTACAATCATGCATATTCATTAAAAGATTCTTCCTTTTTCAGCTGTCTACATCAGCAGTACAAGAAATCAGAACTCCTTTGCCTAACAACAACTGTTAAAGATAGCTATGAGGATGCTGGACTGATTTAACCTTTTCAATATCCTGTAATTTTGACTACCTGGCATCCTGCCCCTACCTTGAAACCCAGAAGCTGAAGCCACAAGTGTTAAGAAATCAACTGAGCTGTGGAAGAGCTTTGAAAAGGTCACTGCAGTACATTCAGCTACTGCCTTTCACAGCTTGCATGGGGGCTTAAAACCACCTTCTTGTGCCAAAGACAGCAAGCACAAATCCAGAAGAATGGGTATGCCTACACTGTGGTTTGGGGGGAAGACAAAAACTTACTCTGCCCATGCTCCAAGGTGGTTGGGTAGGAGCCAGTGATGATCTGGAAGCTGCATAGATATATTTGCATAGCAGTATGGCCTTGTGTTCGAACCAACATGTTCCTCTGAGGCACATACGCAACACGCAGAAGTGAAACATTTCACTGCATTCTCTGTCTAACAGAAATATGTCTCAGGCAGTACAACCTTAGGAAATGTCATCCCCACAAAATGCCTTGAAAAAGAGAAGGTGGAACTATAATCAGAATCCTTTCTGTCACCCTCCTCTCCTTCACAGAAAGGTTTTCAGATACTTCATTAATAATACAGAGTCTTCAGCAAGGCACCAGATAAATCCAGCCAGCACTGGACCAGTTCACAGAATATCAAAACTTTTCTTCTGTTTGATTTTGCATCTCAGAACAGGAGAGTATTTCAAAGCAGGGAATATACATTTGAAATCTGACTTCATGTAGCAGGCAAGTATGGGGAACAGGGAGAAAGAGAGTCTGGGAGGAAAAGCTTTGCAACATTTCCAGAAAATTACAATCCCAGTTAGGATATTTGCAAGAGTAATGTTGCATTTTCCAAACATTAATACCAGAAAGCACATACAAGTGCACACTGTTTACAGTATGCCAGATTTCAGTGGGTTTTCACAGGTTTAACCAAGGTAAAGAATGATCACTTCCTTCCAATCTTTATATTTACATCAGAGTAGAGATGAACTCTCCAGTCTTGTACACAGGCTAGTTAGAAGATGGGACATAGGGGACAGGGAATCACAAACCCATAGATGGAATTTTAAATAGAAGGTTGCATCTTATTATATTTTAGCTTTAATATAAAGCCTTCTCCATCTCAAAGAACCTGGCATTCCTTGAGCCAACTGCAGCATTAAAGCAGCCTCACACCAAGCAACAACTTTTGAGATTGGCCTTTTCATCCTCCTTTGTCAGATTCTGTTTGCCTCTGACTCTTCTCATCTTCTTCCTGCAGGGAGAAATGCGGTGCACATGAAGGCAGGTGGAGCAGAGCCTGTAAGATCTACAAGTTAATAGAATCAGTGGTTATTTCAAAGGTTTCATTTTCACCTGTGGGAGCTGTTTCCTTTGAACTTCTCACTTGCTCTGGACAAGTTTAAACAAAAAAGCAAACTCCACTTTAAGTGTGAAGACTTTAAATTTTTATTTGTGCTTTTTAATAACTAACACTGTTATTCTGTGAGAGCAAGAAGGAAAATCCACTAAATACCTTATTCTGAAAGGAAAAAAAAGTCCTTCTGAATTCCAAATTCTAGTGATAATGTATGATGAAATAGCATCATCAGAAGTTCTTGAAAATGCAGTTCAAACACCATATGGGGGCAGAAAGTGTAAACGCAGGCAGAGAAGATTTCTTACTGCATAGACTGATTTCATTCACACACAATTTCTACCTCTTTCCTACCTTATATCTTAGCCAAAGGCAGCAGATAGAGCCAGTGAAATCTCTTATTTATCACCAGACCAGAAGCAAGATCGATATTGATTGCTATCAGGTATTCTGAGGAAGTAGGGAGAAGAGGAGATACCCCAAGCAGCACAGCCTGCCTCTCCACTTAGGTCCACTGACCTCAAATACTCTCAGCAAACTTACCTATTTATTGAGACAAGGGCTATGTTGTCCTATGGTTTGTTATGGTGGTAGCATAAACCGCAATTTGTGAAGGCAAAAGAGTGCCAGCAAATTCCATGCAAGTGTATTCAGCAGCATTACAACTTCCTGAAAAAACCCTCCAATTTGCATTGAATTGCTAAGCTTCCTAGAATCATAGGAAATTGTATCACACATCACGCTGGTGATGGTGATTGACTGAAATCAGTTCTGCAACACATATAAGCCAAATTAATGAAGAAAGACAAGCAGACTAGACTCAGATATACTACCATTTCCAGGTCTAAGATACAGCCAGATTTCATATTCCAGTGGCCAAACCATGAGTATAGAAGTTGAGGAAGACACAAAGGTCGTTTCAACACTTCAGCAAAGATAGCAACATAACATAATAGGTAAAAGCTGAAAAAAGACAGGCAGCAACATAACTGCTACACAGTCAATCTGATTTCTGGTTTGAAATCTGGAGTAAGTTCAGGTCCAGCACCCCTGAGTAAAATTTTCTCTAATGTTGATAGCAATCAAGGGCATCTTTTACATAAACTCAATACTGGTTTGCCTTATAGCATAAAGTTAAATAACATTATAAAGCAGACAGATGCAGAGTACTGGTGTACTCACCACAAGACCTTGCCCTCAACAGAAGTGAGTTAATGATTTTTTTCTCTTTTTTTAAGTGATTCAGGCACATCATCACATTTATTTCAAAGATCCTGCATACCCTATTTGCTCTTCAGTTTCTGGAGCTGTCTTTCTTAATGATAGCAGGTACTTTGCCCTTCCAAATTCTGTGCACCCTAAGATATAATTTAATGGCAAAGTACCAAGCACCTCTTCTACTACTCTGCCTTTTTCTTTGCTTTTCATCCTCTGTAGTTTCCAACATTGTGACACAGCTTAAAGTATTGAGGAATATAGTGCTCCCTATGGCACAAGAAATTTTGCGAAATATAAGTATGACATGAAACTTCTCCCAGGTGCTGTACTGCACATTATCTGCACACTTGAGCAAGGAAGTCCATCAAGGTGCTTATTCGGATAGGAGAAGTTCTGTATTAAGAGACCCCTTTCATTTCCATCCTGCTCTCTACTTTCAGTGTTTAACCTCATGTAACTTATCTATTCATTACTTCTTTTGCATACGTAGGGTATATGTATTTTTTTCCTTTTTTTTTTCATAAGACTTTCCACTGAGCCAAGAACTCCTGAACATTCATAATTAAACATTATTTTACTTTTAAATCAGATATTAATGATATATATGATTCGTGCTCTGCAAATTGCATATTCCAGGGGGAGGGACTTCTGTTAAAAGGCACAATAAAGTGAATATCTGGATAGAAGAAGATCTGTCTAATAGATGGAACAAGAAACAGATAGACAGCCTGAGGAGCTTTTCAGGTAGAGATGAAAGTCACAAGTGTGTGTGAATTAAAAAGAACAGATCCATTTATCTCTGTCTCTTTACACCTGGGCTGAATGTTAAGAACCATCTGTCAAAAATGCATGTGAGGCAATAAAGAGCTTTTTTGTTTATCTGTGAATAAATTAAGAGCCTCAGACAGGATTTCAGCAGACGCACAGTAAGTTAAGTTGATTCTTTCACAATGCACTCTGGCAGTTGTCCTTTCTGAGGAACCCCAAGAGGGCTTTTGATGGGTTCAGAGGTGGAGGGGGAAAATATCCAAGACATTTCACAATCAGCTCTTTCCTTTCAGTATTGTCTTTCTGATTGTCACTGCTCTCCTTTCAGAGCAGACAGATGTTAGGTTTCTTAAGTGAGAACAGGTTAACTGGAGCTACTAGAAACTTCTCAGGACTGTCCCACTAAGGATGAGTGATTCTGGTAAGCAAAGAAGATGCCAGATTTGAAGCATCTGAACATCACTGTGGCCTTCATCACTGATGGGAAGAATGTTTCTACATATAAAGCCAAGGGATCTATTACTGGAAAGATCCAAACATGCTCAGTGTGGGAATCCTTCAACAGATCAGTCAGGCCTCCACAGAGGATAAATTAAATTAAATACCTTTACTGATGATTAGAAACAGATGAACTATAAATTAGTTGTAAAAGATGCATGAATTTGGGCAAGTTATTTAACTTTCATCTTTCAGTTGGAGCAAGTAGGAAAATTAGTGTCTCTATTGTCTAGAATATATTGTACTAGTCTATTATATTTATCCAGTATATTGCCTAGTTTATATGCTAGGGATTTCTTCAATCCGAGTTATCCAAAACAGCAATGAACTTTAAAACAATGCTGAAATCTATAAATAAGCAATTCCTGTGTATCAAAATAAAACTTTCCAGACCTGCAGAATGGTCCCAGGACCAATAAAAGACCAACAAACTTTGTAATAAAAGAGACTTGGGTAGGAAGAGAAAGGGAAATTGCCCAGAAAAACTGGAGAGGAATAAATGCCTTATAAAACATTTGCTGTTCACTCTCATGGAAGCATGACCTTATAATTACAGTACTCTGAGAAGGTCTCAAATGAGCCAAGTTCAGGTCCCACCTCTTCCACAGACTTCTGGCACAGCCTTGGCTAATTAACCAAATCCCTTTGTACTACAGAATAGGCAGGCATAATAGTACCCCTCCCCACTGCCTAGTCATCTCTAGTTAGACTGTTAAAATGAATTGTTTCTTATAAAGTACAAGTTGTTCCTTCTTATGCTTTTCTGCAGAGCACTTAGCACAGTTGGAGTAAAGGCTTTAAGTTCCATAAATAAAAAACAAGGCAAGGAAGGAATTTATTTCTTCTCGTTATTATTCAAGTCTCTTGCTGGAATGAGTGTAGGAGCTTTTCTTCTAAGGGCAGATTTAGCAGAATGACACCAAATTCTCAGAATGACCAACCTTGCCATCTCAGCAATGCAAATGAAAAGCAGAGGATTTGCACATGAAGTGGCAGGAGCAGTACATTGCTGGACCCTCCATGGAGAAGTGGCAAGGACTGAGAGTATCCTGGCACCCTCGATCTGTTATCTGCTGTGCGATTTTGAGTATTTTTAGCAATCCCCTTGTGGGGAGGCAGAGGATAAATTGTTGTCTGGCAGGTTATGGTAGGGACTTCAGTATACAGCATTAACATAAGCTAAAAAGCAAGAGTATAAGGTTCCCTGCCTCGTAATGTTCAGTGATGACATTTCCCCAGTGTGAGCTGCAAGTAGAATAAATCTGACCCTGCCAACACTACCTTAAACGTTTTTTTCAGACTGACTTAATGAGGCTGACCCTGCCTGTGGGTCTTGTCCCACAAATTAGTAGTAGACTGTATTTATGTGACCCACACACAAATCTGACAGTGTAGTTTGAGCTGTCATTCTGCTTTTTGTGTTTACAAAATATGTGCCTTTTGTAGCCTCTGGGTACACGTAATGGCTTCTCCTCTGTTCTCTCCTCAGAACAAAAAAAAATAAGAGGATAAAATTTTGTGTACATATCTGTTTATGTGTCTTGACAATATTAACTCATGCAATGTGGAAGAACACCCTGTACCAGAGGAAGTACTTGCTGTTGTTCTGCTGCCTATGGTCAATCAATACAGATCATAATATTGGTAGTCTACAATAGGCACATTTTTCTTTGGTCCTGTATGTGTTGTAACCACAGATAAATTGCCAATTTGTTACTTATTGCTTTCCTAATCATGCCATTTGCCCTCTTACCACAAGATTTAACTCCATGGAATTCACTTTAGTATTCCAAGTCTAGCAACCTCATCTAAGGAGCCTTAAAAAGGCTGACCTGCAAAAGAAAAAGTTTCAATTTCCGAATTTGAAATGTAAATTTAACCCTATTGATTCCCCTCTGCGTTGAGTGCTTGCCATGGATTACATGGAATTATGTCAGCCTGGGGACTGGGATGGAGAAATTCTGTTCTGGAGTAGACACTGATAGTCTCACCACACATTATGTTTCAAAATCCACAGCTGTCTCCATCTGTTAGGGTAGATGGACAGTTTACAAAGCTGAGCACAGGAGATTTCACACTCCTATCTCTGGAGTGAGTGCTGGGTCTTAAAGTGATTAACTATACACAAGAATACTGCGTGTTATACTTTGCAAAGAAGGTTCATTATTTTTCCCTTAATTTTTTTCTCTACTATTGAATGTCTTTCATTTGGTTTCATGACAGGGATAAGAGCCCTGATCAGAGAAGAGCATACAAACTTAGGAAGGGGTGATAATGTAGC
Organism: Calidris pugnax; assembly: GCF_001431845.1. Classification (NCBI taxonomy): domain Eukaryota; kingdom Metazoa; phylum Chordata; class Aves; order Charadriiformes; family Scolopacidae; genus Calidris; species Calidris pugnax. The sequence continues at coordinate 693,321 of NW_015090786.1, read as the reverse complement.
TGTAGGTGACTTTCACATATATGCCTTTTCAGTCCTGGACTGGTACAGGAGGTAGAGGTCCTTGGTGATGTATAGAAAAACCCATATAAATTGCAACAGCCAGCCTCTAGCTTTAGAGTTATGAAGTTCCCTCACAATAATATATACTTCATCAGAGCTCCTAATATGTTCTAGCTTCTTTGTCAACAAAAAACTCAGCTGCAGTGTTCAAGATTTGTTCTGCTTTCAGATGTCATTCTGGCTACAGTGGTTGTCACTAGGAGCCTGAATCAGGGCATTTGTATGTGGACAAGGTGTCATCAAGCTTTCACTAGAGGTAAGTCATTATATACTCAATAGAGGTAAATGCATGTCCTGCACCAAAGGGATTTTGAAGCAATAAGACAGTTTCAAAGGAGATTCTGGCCCACAATAGGTAAAATTAAGTAGGTGAAAGATTATAGAAGACAGAATAAATTGTCCAAGCTGTCTCTTTTTAAACCTTCCAAATATTTCTAAAGCGGCTTTTTCAACATGGTGCAAATACGTGAGCAGTATACACAGCATGGTCTAGCACTCTCTTTTCTTTGGTGTGACTTCATTCCTGGCTGTTCCAACTGCAAGTAATGTAATATTTGTAGCAGACCATGGTTTCTCCCCTGTTCTACCTATGTTCATACCTGCCTTGGTAAAAACGTCCCAAACCTTTCTCATCTGAGGAAAATAATCCCCCCAGGGATCTAATACTATAGGAGATTAAATGTTCACATACATATCAGTAGCCCAGAGGGAATATGAAAAAGAAAGAATCGTTTTGAATTTCAGAAGAAACATATTTTTTAAGGAGATATGCCCAAGATTAAACTTGTTTACTGTGAAGTTACATTAGAATTTGGTTGTAGATATCTGTAAGGAAAAATGCTAGAACGGACTCATTCTGACATAGATCTGGTTGTACAAATACACATTCTATTCCTAAATTGTTTATCAAATTGTTCACATCAAAATCTCAGATTCAATCAAATCCAATCTTTTTAGGCAATAAGTGTTACTTTAAGAATTATTTCAAGTAATTCAAATAAATAAAAAAGTTTTCATCAAGTGGTGTAGCAAGCTGAGTCTGCTGTTGAGTTTGCAACCGTTGGTGAGGCAGCTAAATCCTGAATTAGCTCTTTTTCCTCCCTTTACTGTACCCGTTACAGTGTCTCAATTCAGCTGCATTTTGGCTTTTCTCACTTACTTGAAGATCTTGTGGACTTAATAAGAATTAAACACGTGAAATATTTTTCTATAAAATGTTTCAAAAAGATTATAGGAAGGCTTTTTATTTTTGACAAACAGTTTACATTCTTAATTTCCTTAGAACCCCATAGGTTCAATATCGGTTATGCTCTACAAGACTTAATCATAAACATGCTCTTGTCAGAATGCTTCCTCATTTATCCCCTTGAGTCAGCCTGATGAAGATTCGTTAGACTGATAGATCTTGTGAGATCCCACCTGGAGTACTGTGTCCAGCTCTGGAGCCCCCAGCATTAGAAACTGTGTCCAGCTCTGGAGCCCCCAACATTAGAAAGACATGGACCTGTTGGACGGAGTCCAGAGGAAGACCATGAATATGATCAGATGGCTGGAGAGTCTCTTCTATGAACACAGCTTGAAAGAGCTGGGATTGTTCAGCTGAAGAAGGCTCCGGGTAGACCTTATAGCAGCCTTCCAGTACCTAAAGGGGGTCTACAGGAGAGATGGGGAGGGACTCTTTATCTGGGAGTGTAGGATGAGATGAGGGGTAATGGTTTTAAACCAAAAGAGGGGAGATTTAGATTAGATAATAGGAAGAAATTCTTTACTGTGAGGGGGGCGAGACAGTGGAACAGGTTGCCCAGAGAAGTTGTGGATGCTCCATCTCTGGAAGTGTTCAAGACCAGGTTGGGTGGGGCTTTGATCAACCTGGTGGAAGGTGTCCCTGTCCATGGTACCAGGTTGGATGGGGCTTTGATCAACCTGGTGGAAGGCGTCCCTGTCCATGGTAGGGTTGTTGGAACGAGATGATCTTTAAGGTCCCTTCAAACCCAAACCATTCTATAATTCTATGTATAGGAGACAAAGAATTAGGAGAACTGTAAGAGGCTTTGGAGCTTAAATCTAGATTTCAAAAGCCAGCAGTTTTTCTAAGCAGGTTTGTTGGTTCTTCCAGTCCAAGAACCTTTATACATAACTATTTCAAAAAAGGAAGAAATAATTTTGCAAGTAGAGAATCTACTAGAATATGCATTTGGGGACATTAAAAATTAGGTAAAATGTTCAAACATTATTTTCTACTAGATTTTTAGTGCAGCTGAAAATCTGTGGTTATTTTGCTACCTCAGTTGGACACATGTCGTTGTCATCCAGTGTTCCAAGAAAGATTGTATAAGACAGTAATGAATGCATACTTCATTTCAGATTTTGCTGTTATTTTAACAGGGCAAGGTATCGCTCACACCACTGTAGCTTCAACACGCACAGCATGAACACAACCATTACAGCTGACAGGCATCTTCCTATGGCAGCCTTCTTCCCACACTCAGCTCTCCATCTCTGCTTGCACAGCTGTTTAATTCTGTGCAAAAGAAAACTTAGATACAAAACATCAGCGGGTTTCCAAAAGTCACAAACTTTCTGATAACTCTAACATATAGTTGGAGCAGTGTGAGGCTGAATAAGGAGATAAACTGGTTCATTTGAAGATCAATAGAAAGGCTTGTAAGACCAGCTTATTACAATTCAACAAGTTACCTTATACCAAAAGAGGAGTGTAAACAGCAGGTACACTTCAAACCCGTAATCCATCCAGCCATCAATATTCCAAGAAGCTGAAGATGTTCTTGTAAATACCCAAGAAGATGTTCTTGCAAATATCCATTTGAATATGAAAAGCTGTTTGGTCCAGAATTAATTTTTTTTGTTTGTATTAATGGGTTTTTATTTTTATTACTGTTCCCCCAGCCTCTTTGCATATGTAGAAACAAGTATATTTGCATATGCAAAAGAGGATTCTGCATGGACTTTTTTTTTTTTTTCCCCCATTATTGATTAACCACAGGTTTTTAAAGATACTTCCATGAAGGAAAGTAGTGAGCTAACCAGTCACATCACAGAGAATTCAGACAACAAATTTGTAAATAATCCATAACATAAAATGGGTTTCCTGTTTGGCACATGCTTGCAAGTAACGGTTGTTTTCATAAAATTCTGCATCTGCTTATGAACAACAACAAAAAACTCTACATTCAGTCAGATAATTCACAGTAGTACTTTGACAGAGATAATAGAAAGTGTCATTATGCCTGAAAGAAACTACAATAAATGTGTTTTTTTCTTGATGGTATAATCTGTTATTACATTATTCACAAAATCCAGAAGCATTACAATTTTAACAGATCAGAAAGTTAAACAAATCTATCATAAATATCTTCTGTGCCTAGAGGTTGGTCAGAAGTACATAGAAAAGCTAAGCACACCAATCCAATTTTACAAGATTAACATATCTCCATTAATGATAGAAAAATTACTCAGATTACAAAAATGTACCAAATCTTAACTGGTAAGATGCTACGAACCTTTTTTTTCTGTGGCGGAGGGGGGGGCAGGGAAAGGCTAAATAACATTTTGGAGTGTTTTTTCACCCAGGAAATTTTTCATTTACACTTTTCTGTTTTGGTTTTTTTTTTTTTTGGTCCTGGTTAAAAACAGACAGCTTCAACAAGACATCCAAAAAATAAATTTGATTCTCCTGTATTTATTTAAACCAATTAAAATTGTCTAATCACTTGTTGTTGTGGCTAATGTCTTGTTATTAATACCTTATTCTATTCACACACTGTTCTTCAAGGATACACATGCAAATAAAAGTGTGTTGTGATCACAAACAACTGATACACTCTGGCTTAAGTATTGCTACCACAAATAGCAAAAAAAGATGAGTTCTGTGACCTTCTCTATCCAGCAGAAAAAATTAATTCAGGCATCAAACTTTAAGAAAAGTGTAAGAGAGAAAATAATTTTTCCCCACAGCAGCATATATTAAAGTCTCTGTTGATTTTATATGTAGAGTTTTCCTATTGCTCTGAATAAGATATTCTATCACTTATGTATGCTAGTAGCAATTCATGAGATGTATTAGGTAAAGAAAAAACCAACATCGATAAGCTTTTTAAAATAAGACTTGAAATGAAGCAGTGAATGATAACCATCTAATTATTTATCTTCTTACCTGCAGCAAGCTTTCATGCATGAGAATTCTGCAGATTTCAGATGGACCAGTTCCTCTGTCCTAGCAAAATTTTGCTGTGGAAATACATTCTTCAGTTAAGTGGAGTTAACGTTCAACAGGTTTAAAAACAGAACTAAACCTATGCATTTAGTAATACCTTAATTTTTAAGACAATTTTATGTTTTCAGTCTCTTGGTGTTTTCCTTTCTTTTCATTATGTTCTGAGAACATTACTGCATGTCCTTCTGAAAAGTATAAAGACTGTATTACAAGCCTCAGTACAGTGAAGGCATTCTTCAATGAGCCCTAAAGAGTAATTAATTGATTTTCATATACTGTTTAATGATAGCAGCAGAAGAAAAGCTGAACCCCCTACCTATCAGAGCTGGACATAGATAGTGACTTCCTGTTACACAGAGATAGTTGAAATCCTTAATTGACCCAAAAATCCAGATTGTGTGTCAGAGAATTTGTGACCTAAGTTCTGAACTTCGCACACTCTCTGAATTAAAAAAAAAAAAGTTCATTGTTAAGGAAATTTGAGTGAGATGAACAACCCTAATCCAAAAGCAAAATTAAATTTAGTATTCAAGTGTCAAATAGACCCATACTAATTTAGTGAATGCCTGTTGAAAAAAATCCAGCTTGCCAAAATATTCATGAGTATCATGGACTTTTCTTTCACCTTGTTGATGAGTGGCTCAGAATATGTAAATTACTTCATTATATTCTATGGCTTTAAAATTTTTTCAGGAAGTAACAGTTTCGTAAGCACCCGTACATGCTCATAATTTCTTACAAGAGGATAAGAGCTCAGAGAAAATTATGTAGCTCATCTTCCCTTATGCTCACAAATCCAAAAACTTATCTCTGTAGAGTATAAGCTGAAAACAAAGCCCTCTTGCCCTCAGCCACTCTGACTGTACTCCAACTGGGTACTCCAACTCCGAAGAATGAAAAGCACTGAGAAAAAAAAATGCTGCAGGATCAACAAGCAAAAATGGGGCATTAATTTAAGTCTGGTTTTGTTTATTTCAGAGTTTATTATCAGCATGAGGTGGAACCAGGAGATTGTTTTAAGAGATCTGCCTGTTGTGACTGTCTCAGAAAGAATAACTTTATAATACAGACAAAAATGTTTTAAAATATATTCTCAAAGTGATTGAAATGCTGCCTGATGTTATGAGAGGATATCTGCAAAAGGGTGGGGCTTTCATTGTGTTCACCATCAGGAAAAGTGGAATCAGAGTGATATCTGGCAAACAGTTGTTCATTTTCTTTTGAGTCTGATCCCCTAAGTGAATGCCACCGATGATGCTCTGCAGTTTTGGAGAGGTCGTGTTCTTCTGTCCCTAGAGTTCAGTATCAGAATTGGGGAATTGAATTCAATCTGAGAGCAGAAACAGCAAAGGATGCTGAAACCAGGAGTAAGGGGCATTTGTTATCTGCTGTACTTGTAGGAACCACACTGCATGCTGCAGAGCGCAGAGCACCATGCAGTCCTCCATTTCAGCGGTCCCTCTGGCTACCCTTGGCTGCCTGACTGACATCTGCCACTCAGGAGAGCAGCCAATATCCTGACACTACACAAAAAGAGAAGTTTAGTTCTGACAGCAAGAAGCACCACATCAGAAAGTCCAGCAGTGTTTCCAGAGACACGCTTGATGTCTATGGCAGTGCTCAGTCCAGACCTGACCCAGGCATGAGTTTGCAGCACAAGCAGATGGCTGTAATCCCCTGCTCTGCCCAAGAGGTTTCTCAGTGAGGGCCACCCGTTTGTGGAAACAGAGGCAGGGAGCGTGAGGTGGAGGTCCAGGGAGACCAGGAGCAATGCAGGGACGGGTTGTGGAATGGGACTTTTAAGTCCATGACTATAAAGATGAAGGAAGAAAGGCCTCTGCTAAGTCAAATATGGATAGTACATAGCTCCTGGAAGCAGAGTGTGGAGCTAATTGTACTAAACCAGACAAATTCGCTTCTAGCACAGCTGTAGTTTTCCCACAGGGCCTCACAGGGTCTCACTATCCTCTTTAAATGCTTACTAAATGCTCATGTACACAGTAGTGTCCTGATGTAAGTCAGCCAACGGCCTAGAAGAGAAAGATGTTACTGCATTCCTAAATATTTCAGCATTAAATATAATATTTTGGTATTGATCATCCATTTGAGTCTGTACAGGAACATCAGAAAGCTGTGAGAATTCTGAGGAAGAGTTAGAAATTCCAATTTAGAAACTAGTAAATCATGTCTCTATGCAGAATCTGCAAAATGTTAAAAATGAGGCTCTCATTGTTTTCACACCTCTTTGCATTCAACTAATTTCCCTGTGTCCTTTGAAAAGCCAGTCTTCCATTCCCCAAATAGAGCAGTCTATCTCCGAGGTATTGCGAGGAAATGAGAGAACATCACTCCAGTGCACAGCACCTTCCGCTGCTCAGCTCTCCAGATTAAGAGCTCCAGATAAGTCCTTATCTGCTTTCTAGCAGCAGTCAGAAAGTTGCTTTTCTTCAAGAATATAGTATAGCAAAATACGTACCTGAGAAAATAGCCATATTTGCAATTTGCTTCCTAAAAGGCAACTATCAAGCACAGTAGAAAAGAGAAAGTTGTTTTAAGTATCAAGTATCATCCACAATCACTTGTGGGTATTTGGAATGATTCTGATGTTGCAGGTACATCTCTTTTTGAAATATTACACACAGGATCAGTTTTTCCTTGTCTTTCAAATTCATTCCTGCCCATTTCTGTCCCATTGCTTCAGATTTCACACAACACTCACTTCCTGTCCTCCCTAAACATTGTTCTTTCTTCCCCCTTTTTCATCTCTCACTCCTCCCAGGTTCTTTGGCAAGGGGCTCTAGTGGATGCTTTTCATTTCCTATATCCTTCTGGGTATTTTTTGGACTCCTTGAAGTCAGCCAGCCTTGCCATATCAGGTCTCACGAGGCCATTCAATCTCATCCCCTTCAAAGTCTCCACAAATTAAACAGCAGCTTTCTGTAAAATAACACTTTTAAATTACTTCTATTCACACTTTCCAGCATATACTGCTTTGCTAAAGAAAATTTCAGGACGGATCTCAATGGTTTGCCTGCCTGAGCAGGTTATCTGTTTTTTTCCTACAACCCCCCTCACAGCAAGATACCACCAGTAAAAAAACTATTCATGTGCACATCATTAATGTACATACTCAACACCCCAAAAACTACCTGGAGTAGTCCTTGATTTTGATGCAACCAGAATAGACTGAGAACAGGTTCTTTTGTTTTGTTTTCAGAACAGACCAAAGACAAGCAGAAAAATGTTCACAATACTCACATAAGCAAACATGCGTCAGTGGATTTCATACGGACAGGCAGAAAATAAGTAGAAAAGCAAGAACCTAGAAAAAAACTCAAAGTAATTTTCCCCTAGGTATCCTAACCTTCTCTGCAAACAGAACTCTTGATTTCTTAATTTTCCAATGATTTTCTTGATTTCTTAACAAACAGAACTCTTGATTTCTTAATTTTCCATTGACAGAGGCTTCAAGTGAAATCCATTTAATGACTGGTCCTAAACTAAACAGAAAACTAAAAAAAAAAAAAATTTTTCCCCTAGGTATCTTAACCTTCTCTGCAAACAGAACTCTTGATTTCTTAATTTTCCAATGATTTTCTTGATTTCTTAATTTTTTAATGACTGAATATGGAAAGAATGCAAAATATTAATATAAATGTGCTATACACTGCACATATACTGTGAAGGGCACTAGACCACAAACAGGCTGCATTTGTGCTGTGTAAACCGCATAAAGCAACTACAAAACATTGAGCGTGCATCTTTGAGAACTGGATCACAACAGTATCTCTGTTCAAATTCCTACACCCTTGGTCTGGACAGGCCTCTTTCTACTAAGAAAAGAATGCTGAAAAAAAACATGAAAGAGTTTTAAAAGAGGGATATGTCAAGGTTAGGCTGCAACAGGCATTGTTTCAGATATTCCAGATGTTGTAGCTGGTGTAATTAAATGTTTCTAACAGAAACAGGCAGCCATGAGGACACCACCTCTGGAAGGGCACAAAGTAGTTCATCACTTTAGGCTACTTTCTCATGAGGACACCACCTCTGGAAGGGCACAAAGTAGTTCATCACTTTAGGCTACTTTCTCTTGAGCTGCAGGCTCTCAGATGCACGGCACAGACTAGCAGTTCCTCTTTCAACAAGGTTCATCATTACCTTCTGCAGTAGTTTTATTTGTAGGCTTTGCTGCAACAGGCATTGTTTCAGATATTCCAGATGTTGTAGCTGGTGTAATTAAATGTTTCTAACAGAAACAGGCAGCCATGAGGACACCACCTCTGGAAGGGCACAAAGTAGTTCATCACTTTAGGCTACTTTCTCATGAGCTCTCAGATGCACGGCACAGACTAGCAGTTCCTCTTTCAACAAGGTTCATCATTACCTTCTGCAGCAGTTTTATTTGTAGGCTTATATGAAACAAGTATGTTATGATGTGTGTTGATCTAAAAATCAATATGAAAAAGGTTAAATTCATTTAGAGTTTTGGCTAGAAAGCCTGAGTGACCTTTAGTTTAATCAGGATAACTTTATTGTTTTCCATTTTTAGTCATTGATGGTAGCAGAGCTATTCATAGAATGTAATTTAGATGTGGTGAAAGATGTTTCAAAGAATAAAAAACATATTTAGTTCTTGAATTCCCCCAGATAATTATTAGATAAATACAGTACTTGACCTTCCTATTTGTCACCCTAAACCAAAACTTGACCCACAATCAAAATTAGAGAATACGAAAGACCATCAGCACCTTTGGCTTTCTGAGCCATGTGTGAGTGAACACACTCAATCAGAATTCAAATTTGAGGCTAGAAATAGAGTATAAAATATACCACACATGAATTTAAAGAAATAATGCAAAAGAAACCAGCAGCCGTGTTTTAGTAAGTGGTACTTGGCTTTCCAGTGAAAGAAAAGTTAGTTGGCAGGATTAAAAGATTATGTCTAGGCGATGGCTGTCCCCAAGCCAGTGCAACTATAGAGGGTTAATGCTTGAGGAAAAAAAAAAAATCCTAGAGCAGCAGCCCTTGCACTGAATACATCACCAGTATACAAAAATGATCTCATTGATTCTTGGACATTTAAGCTCATGTTCACTTAGCAATAAGCAAACAGAGAACAGGCCTGACCACCTGTATTAATGGTGAACAGTGAATGTGACTGAGGATCAAAGAAGTGCTGCCAAATGATCCATTGCTAGCATAAGTACTGCACTAGTCCAGAAGGGAGTGACCTCACTCAAAAAAAAAAAAAAAAAAAAAATTCCTCCATGAAATGTTGAGAAGTTAGAAAATAGCTCATTTATAAGGCTTTGAACAAAATAATAGTTGATGATTTTTGGAAGCTGCCTTTGGAGTGGCAGCTAATAATTACTGTTCCCAGGACTGCAAAGTTCCTTGGTTGTAGTAGAAATGAATATTCACACACTGCCAACCCATCTAATAAATATATGGAAGAAAAAGAGATCTGCTGCAAATTGATTTTATGCAGGGTAGTTAAGAGGAATGGTACAAAATGTCACCACTGGTAACACCAGCAGATGCCAGGATTCATCTTTCATAGCTCAAGATGTCAAGAAATTAGATCTCTGAACCTAAACTAATCACCTTTGGTTCCTGTTATAATCAATGGGGGGAAAATTGTCCCCAAGCATTTTCCAAGCATAATTCATCTGCACTGTCTTAGATACCTATCTCAGGCAGTTACATCTTGCAGCAACAGAAAGTGTTGGAATGTTTCACTATAATTAATTTGTCAGTTCCTAAGTAATATTTTCCATTTCCATCATAATCTGTTATAATTTCATTTTTCTTTAAATAAATGTTTACTTCACAGTTATGGGTTTAAAAGCTCACGACAAGGAAAGACTCGAGGAAAGCTAGCCTCCAAGAGCTGTCTTAGTGCCTCCCCCTCTCTTACAATACTTATTGCGAAAGTAACCCAATACCAATAACAATAATTCTAAAAAGTTAAAATAATACCACAGTGACCACTAGGAAATTCATAAAAATCATAAATTTGAGGAGAGAGAAGTTGGAAATATGCTTGACTGCAAAATATTTATTATTATTATTAAATTAAACTGGCAGTTAAAGTAGAAAAAAATAAAATTTTCCTCAAAATAAGGTAGTTAGCCTTCATGCCTCAGTTTCCCTAGCCTTATATTGTTTTTTTATTAAATACTGTTAAGATTAAAAATGTTCCTCATATCATCAATATCAAATGTATTATAAATTCTATAGCAGAATGTTTTCCCACCAAGAGTGAAATAAAAATACATTTCTACTGGCAAGTGATTTATGAATAGGTCAGACCTTGGGGTAGGCAAGAATATATCATAAACTCCCACCTTCTTATATTCCAGTAGACACAAATACTGTTTACTTTCCCAGTAATTTTAAAAATTATGAAAATATTTGAAAGCTGCTACTGCATTTTCAGTCTGTAAACTGTTTATTATAATCAGTGTATCATTTCAATAGTCCCAAATATACTTATGCACAGCATCTTGCTTCTACGCTTAAGGAAGCTGGTAGCGAGAAAGTTTACTGGAATCCTCTATGCTGATGTACATTAGAGGTGAAATGTTAATTATTAAATCTTTTCTATTATGGTTGAGTTTTCAGATATTCAAAAGATATTTAATCCCTTTGGTATTTCCCTTATTACTACCCCCAGCTGTATATTATGCACTGCAAAATTAAAACACTTCATCCCACTCCTACGTAATCTTTTTCATTTCTGCTACTGTTATCACCTGAGGCAGAAAAGTATACATGTGAAAGACTACCTTAGTCTTGTCACCAGCAGTTGTCACACTTCATTCCTCTTCCATACAAACATATACACACACGTGCCCTTCAGGGCTTAACCCCTGACATCTAATGCAATGGAACTTATCAACACATATCCTGAAAAATCAGCTTTGCTGAAGTCAATTTGCACAGAGGAGAGGACTTGAGGCAATCCACAGACTGGCTGCATTTCTTCTACAGAAGAGAAATATTTGCATATTTGGGAGTTGAACTTACTCAGTGTGGTTGAGTAAGGTTCAGTCCTTCCCACTTCTCCTTGTTGATCAAAATCATGAGCCAGTGCCATGAAAATCAATATAATAGACTGAAAATGAAATTCTTTATTCATGCCTCTGCTAATCTTGATCATTCCAGAATGTGAACTAAGCCTTTTCAAAATATTCTCTCGTAGCAAGTCACACATACGATTTAGGCATATATAAAATTAGTGATCGGAGTCTACAATTATGGAACTTAATTTAACCTCCAAAGACACCTTTTGAAAAAGAGATATTAATGAAGGGAACAAAGAGAAAGAAATGTTGAAGGAGATAAGGTAGTAGAGCAAAAATTGAATACACTGAACTTTGTAAAAATTATACATGGCTTTGTTTACACATACAATAATCTTACATTTAAATCTATTTAATGCTGTCTTATGATAGATATTTTCCCTTTATAAAACCTCAGCCTATTGGATAAGTATACCATCTCCCTACATTCTTTGCTTTTGTTCACAAACCAAAAACATCAGATTGTTGCATTTTCAGCTCAGTAAAATTTTTTCTCAATTGAGCGACAAAATGCGATTCCCTTGTTAATGGTACTCACAGTTCAGTCACCTTGTTTGCAGAGCTTCCCACTGAAACTCTTGGATTTGTGTAGAAAGTAGTTTTTATTGCTTCACATTGCAGGAGACCCTTTTGTGTTTGTGGATGAAGATGTGCCAGAGTGCAGGAAACCTCCTCTATTTCCATTTCCCTGTACACTGCGCCTGAGAGAAGCGGAACAATAATTAACAACCTGCAGGCTTCTGCAAAGCCTTCTGCTTCACTCCTAGCTTATTTCAGCTAGGAGTGCAATAGAAAGAGGTTGGTCCCAAACCAGCCATTTTCCCCTTTCATCTTCTGCTGCATGTAAGCACCAGCCAACACCACATCTATTTTGTACTTCAAATCCAGTGCTTTTGTACTTCAAATCCACACACACAGCCACTTCTGGCATTTACCATCTCACACACACACCTGGGGAGCATGCAAAGAAGAAAGTGAAATTATCAAATCTTAACTGTGTCTGTTTTATACATTTTGCTTACTGTAAATCTATGCAGGGGTTTACAAAAACCTTAGGGCTTTTACAGAAATCAGCCAAGACTTTCTGGGTTTTCTTCACTTCTGTGTCAGTCAGCACACGTAGAGAATCACCATCCCTACAATAAAAAGGCCTTTTTGCATTCTTTCTTCCTAAAGGATGTAATCTCCAGGGACTGTGGGAGCAGCATGCAGGTCTTTACCTTGCACTGGGTTCTGGTGCAACGATGGCCTGCTAGATTCCCTCACTGGAAATCAAATGATATTGAGTTGTGTTTCAGGGTTATTTGAAAGTTGAATACTTTCCTGAGGAATTGTTTCTGCAGTGATTGCCAATTTTCTGCTTGAGAGGTTTATGATCAAATAGTTTCTGGCAGGAGCTTTTCGTTGGGTTCTTTCAGCTGCTGGTTTTCCGGGGACATTTGCTAGTGAATGTTCAAATTTCTTCTGCTGTTTCTGTTAACATTTACAGAACAAATTTCAGCACCTGCTAGATGATGTGAGGCACTGATAACACATAGATGGAGAGGACATGGGATCAGCTGTGGCAGGAAATAATAAATAGAGTACTTTGGCTACGCAGCAGAAGATAAAGGTACAAATCCAGTGACAGATGCTAAATAATTTAGCATTAAAAAGAGAAGGCTTGATATTTATTGTAAACTAACTTCAAAAGGGACCTGACTGGCTAGTAGGACACATCTGTCCCGAATATCATCCCAGGGTGAGTTCATTTCCAAGGCAGTTTTCAACAAGTACATGCTGGGGTCACTTACAGACATCTGAGCATAGCTGTTATAAAACAAATCTAAATTATAATATTTGTGCTGAGATGCACTTGTGAAATCAGGGGCAAGTGAAAATTCACAGTTAACGCAGCACACAGCAGGCATAAAAAAAACTTGCATATGCTGGGGGAGTCAGCACAAAGTGAGACACACTGAATAACCTGGCACTTGCATGGGGCAATATTATAATAATAATAACTATTTGATTCCTTTGCTGTATGCAGCAGAAGGCTGAGTAAATGAGTCACACAAGTTAATACTGGACATAAAAATAAGCCGTTAAGAGGCCATTGCTATATGATTTGCATTTACAAGGAAAGCTGTTTTAAAACATACATACTTAGAAAATTGAGACTCACGGTGAAGACTTGAGATAAGCTGAAAAAAACAGTAGTTACTATTATTCTCTTGAGATAATCTCAGCAGGTGAGGAAGTGGGATGGCCATTACAGTGGTGAGCAAGCAACTTTATTCATTGTGGACTCTTCCTTTTGTCATTTGTTTTAAATTGGTTTTGGTTTTCTTCCTAATTGAATGTAATGCTTGTGAGGCTTGGGTGGACAAGGTTGGAAAATTAAGTCCAATATGCTTGTTCCTAAAATCAGCAGAGCAAAAGCAGAAACTGTGCAGCTTTGCCCAGCTAAATATGCCCTCTGTGATGTGAGCTGGGGAAGAAACCATTAGCTTAACTCCTAAAATGCTTGTGTTTTCTCTGATGCAAATATCTTGTTCCAGCAACTGCATTAAAACCATGTATTTACTGGGTAAATATACCTCTTGTTCACTTTTAGAATCTATTACATCTAACCTAGAATCTATCCGTAAATCATTGACTATTATTATAATTGTTGGCCATATCACTATTATTATTATCACTCCCTTCAGAGCCAACAGACTACTTTGTGATAGGGTACATACCAGGTGTATATATTTAGAGAAAGAGCATATGGACTACAGTAAAAGACAGGCCCCACTCTGGGGTGGACTAAGGCCACAGCTTGAGAATCCTCCATGTAGAAAAATCATTATGCACTGGTGAAAGTCCTTTCTCAAACTGTTGTGATTTCCATTCATGAACAAGATAGGTGACAGATGAAGCAGGATCATTTTACAGAGGACTATAAGCACAGGCAAATGAAGTGACCTGCCAGCACCTGTCTTAAGATTAAGATAGAAATTAAGTGTAGCCTTTTTGTAGTGTCGCAAACATACCTTTGTTATATTTATTTTGTGTGAGTATTTCTCTTTGTCTCTTTTCCTTTCTGTCCCTGTGCAACTGCACTTTATACCATGTATTCTGCTCCTTCTAACACGGCAACACCTGGCTCATGGTGAGTGTTGGGTAGACTTGAATGACACAGCCTACCTCCCCCTTCTGTCTGGGTGAGCATGTCCCTCCCGGCGAGGTTTCCTCAGACTCTGCGGGCAGTTCCCTTGGACAGAAAAAAAAAAAAAAAAAAAAAAAAAAGAAAAAATAGCTCTAAAGGCAGTGCCTGCTACTGGAATGTTGTGGTGGAATGAGGTTATGCAGAAATAAACTGGGACGTGTTAGAGTTAAATGCAGTGCTCAGAAAACACAAAAGAAACTGGAATGTTAATGAACCAGAGAGCACAGTTAGAATGCAGAATTAATTTGTAGTCAAGTGAAGCCTGAAATTTGCTATTGAATTCTGCTACTTGTTGACTGTGGTTTGTGTTGGGTTCTGAGGCTTGCTTGCTTTTTTTCCCCTCACTCTACTGGCATTTAGCATTAAAGAACAAACAAAACTTAAGTATATGAGTCACACAAATGAACAAGGAGCAGGAGGCTTTGAAATTGTTGTTTCTTGGCCAAGTGAGGTCGATTATACTCTCAATCCTTGGATAATAAATAAATAAACAGAAAGAGAAGACAGAATGTCCTTTAAATTGAAAAAGCACAGGGTGGACATGATGAATGACCATAAGCTCCATATAGTTCCAGGCACACTAATAGACTCGTAGTTATCAGCAGTTCCTCACAAAACAGTAAGTTTTGTAACATTTTTGAAGTTTAGCATAAGTAGCAATACCAGACCTAGCAGTGCATATGTGATGCTTCTGCATACAAATCTACTCCCTCTAGCACAGCTTTCAAAAGTACCTCTCTCATTTCTGCAGTGGCACCATTCAACTATTCACTTATGTTTGCTTATTCACCCTTTCTTAGCAGTACCAGCATTTTATCTAGCATCAGCATCAATTCCCCATTTCACCACCCTGGCATCATTCATGGATGTTCATTCCACAGACATAAGGCATTAGAGATGCTGAATTAAGAAGATACACCACCTACTGCAGGATCTTGTGGCCACTAGAAGCACTGGTAAGTATTTTATACTGCTGCCTCTTTGTTCAGCACCTCGATAGATATAGCACCCCTCTAGCACCCTGACTGCATAGGGGTACGTCCTCTCCTTGTGGAAATAATTTCCAACCCCTGAACAGGAGGAAGTGTTGCCCTCAAGCCCCATTACTGTACATGTCCTGAAGGTTATTCTTGCTCTGTGGTAAACTGCATGGCAAATCACTGCAGCTCATTTACAGGATTGGCAGTTGATAAGCAAAACACACACCGCTTCATGCCTGGTGTTTAGCTGCCCCACGCTTTTGCTGCACCCCTATAACCACTGCCAGGTTCTCCTAGGAATGCAGAGCTGTTTATTTTGTGAGTATGCCTCCAAGAAGAGAGTCTTCATTTTGCGTCTTATCCTTGCTGATCTTGTGCAGAGCGTCTGAAGTTTCATGAGCTGCTAACCTTAGCTTTTCATCTCAGTTCTCAATTATTTCAATTCACGGTGTAAATGTTTGCTGTCAAATATGGTTCACGTTTAACTTAATGGAATCCCCAAAAGAAAAATATAGCCATTAATTTTTATGGGTTTTTCATGTTGAGTGGTACTTGATAATACAACTCGTTCCCACCACTCACTCATGCTGATTGGCAATGACGGGAAGACAAATCAACTACAAAAATTTGGGAACTGACCTCAGTGTGGAGAACTGAGCCGGCATTCAGACTAGTGAAAATGATCTGGCAATGAAAGAAAACCCTTCACAGATTACTCAGGACTATAGGTACTTTTGATTTCACTAATAGGTCCTCTGTTTTATATTCTTAGCAGAGAACCATGTAACAATTACTAGGTGAAGAAGAGAAGCTAAGAATAGAAACAGGATAATTTAAGATAATTTTTCATAATGAGTTCTTCCATATTTTAATATATTTTTCTAAGAATAAATAACAAATACGTTGGCAACAATGTCTTTCAGCTAAATATTTTAAGTAATACATATTGGTTTTGGAACAGAAAAGAAATAATGGGAAACTTAAGTCCTGTGCTGGGCCTCCTTTATCTGTAAACTTTTATTGAATTTCCATGTTTGCAAACAATAAATAATAATAATAAACCCAAGCATTTTTATAGCTGTTTTCATCCATAAACCCTGAGGTACTCTTTAGTATGCTTGTCTAACTATAGCCAATAATTTTCCCCTGTTGACTGGTGTGGAATTCTAAATGCAAGTGTAGTCCATTAAAAGGGAAATGAGGAGAAAGATTGTCTTGTGGTTAGTGCCTGTGACTGGGAGTAATAATTCTTCAGTTTTATTTCCAGCTCTGCCATTGACTTACAGAGTGACCCCGGGCAAGTCACTAAGGCCAAAAGAGGAAAAGAGAGCAGAGTTAAGTTCCTACATTTGATTTAACCATCAATGAGAAGTTTGATTTTCACAACTGCCAACTATCTGGAAATTCTCTTTGTGGAAAAACTTTGCCCTAATCTCTTGTTCCAATAGTTGACCCATCTGAAATTCAATCTTCATGAGAAATTGAACTGGTTTAACTTGAATCAATTTTAAATTGGTCTCATTAATTTGTTATAAATCTCAACTGTATACATGCTTAAACCAACTAAACTCTCTCTTAAGTAACAGTTAAAGCTTATTTCGTAAAATGTATGTTTTATTAAGCAAAACTCAGCGAAGTTCAGCCATTTGACAGCTTCTGGATTAGGAGATGGTACTGTTTTATCCTGGT